>NW_008703981.1:249842-305921 GCF_000326865.2 Helobdella robusta
ACAGTTGTATATAACGTATTCAAGTAGATATTTAACTATGCGCTCGCACTTGAGACGTGATGGATTTGTCAGAAAACGTAAGCTGGCTAGCTACTCTCGAGATTGAAAAGCACTTTAATTTGGCCTCATGAGGATAAAAATATTTTAAAATTTTATTTTAATTCAAGAATTCGTCGCAGAAGAAAATTATGTCACTTGGATGAAAATTTTTAAAAATAAGTTACTCTTATTGTGGTATATGAAATAGAGAAATACCCACCCAGTGTGTTTGAGTGCAGAGACAAGTAGGCAAACGTACACACACACATACGTGTCCATTCTTACCAAGAATTATAAATCAATCAACTAATTTGAAAGCAGGAAATTAACATTAAAAGTTTAAAAAATTACCTCTTTTGAATTGTTAGTTTGAGTGTCTAAATTTTGATGAACTTTGGGTGATATAAAACCTTCGATGCTATGGTTAGTTTACTTACAAATGAAGGATTAGTTCTATAAACACCTGGGGAATGAATCGCGTAAACAGGCTGAGATAATTTTTTATTGGGGATTTTAAGGAGGGTATTTCAAAGTTTGGCTTCTGACAACAACTTTTCGCTTTTCACCAAATTGAAATGCCGTTTACTGCTAGTTTTCGACAGATTGTTGTAGTGCTTCGACCCGATGTTTAAACTCTTGCCAACATTTTTTGCAGATTTCAATGAAGTCAACCCTCCATCAGATAGTTTGTTACTATTATTCATTGTAATTCCTATTCTGAGTTCATTGCCGATGAACGATTTCATGCCAGTGCTTTCACTATTTGTACGTGAATCGGCAAAACTTTGTAATCTGGTATTATTTGCTTTAGCTGATGAGCTTTGTGGCTTAGAAATCTGTTTGGAGCCAGAAAATTTAGATAAAGTTCCAAAAATTATTTTGTTTTCACAATCATTGTTTTTTACGATCAGTGGTATTTCACTGAAATTTGAAACTGAATCTCTAAAACTTTTTTCAGAAATGTAACTAGAATTTCGTTCAGGTTTAGTTGATGACAAAACAATCGATGCTGAAATTTGACTTGAACCTGGTGAACTTGCTCTTCTTCTTCTCCTTCTACTCTTTTTTCTCATATTTCCATTATTCAACGATTCTGTTAAACCAGTAGAAGTTTTTACTTTGCTCTGATTAAAAACTTTTGCATCAAATTCTTCCGAGTCAACGGGAGGTACAATTTGAGAAGGTAATTCAATTGGACTTCTCAATATCATTTCAGTTTTATATCTGTCGCTTTCTGATTGTTTAATTTTGTCGTTTGAATCTATGGGAATTTTCAATATAATTCCAGTTTTGAATCCATCACTGTCGAATTTTGGAACTTTGGTATCTCCAATATTTTTCACTATATACATATCAGTTTTTTTTTTAACCAAACTATGTTTTTTCCTAAGAATTTTTAAAACCTGGGATGCTTTTTGATGAAGGCTTTGTGATAAAAGATTTGTTGGAGTAATTCTTTTTAATGATTTGTCAACATTTTTTGTATCCTTCTCTTCCAAATTTTTTTCTGATACTAATTTCATTTTCGCCTGATCAAATGCGCTCGATACTTTTTTTCTTGGTTGTTCTAATTTTGAATCAATAATTTCTTTACATGGTTTCAAAGTTGGAGCAGATTGAACAATGTTTTTGAATTTGGATGTTTGTAATGTTTTTGGTAACATATTATCTTTAACTTTCAGCGATCCTGCAAATTCTTGGTTTTTTATTATTTTTTTAACTTTTTTCTCATTTTCTTTATCGGCAACTTTTTGCAAAACAACGCTCGAAGAATCACTCATGCTGGATGTTGAACTGGAAATTTCACTTGCACTGCTACTTCTAACGGAAAAAGGCCTAAGACGCTTGGATCCAGCAGTCAAATCAGAAATAGTCGAATCTGACTTTGATTTTAAAAGAATTGGTTGGAATTCATGATCTATTTTATGTGGAGCATTAAGTTTTTTCTTTGAACGTTTTGCATTACTGTCCAGCAACTTATATTTCTCCATTACTTTTTTCTCTTTCAACCTTCGTTTCGTCCTTTCTTTCTTCTTTTTAGCCAGCTTGTCTTCATCTTCCGATTGCCTCTTACCGTGTTTGGAAGCACTTGACCGTTTTTTTTCCGCTTGAATTTCTTTTTTTAGCAATTTCTGTTAAATCAATTTAAACTTTTATTTAATACAAACTTAAAAAGTTGAACAGTATTTAATAAATTCATGCTTCCAATGAAAGTTTAATAAAAAGGTACTTTTTCGGGGGCTGCTTGTTTTTTCTTGGTGCAAAACCAGTAGACCAAACAGCTGAATTGATATAAATTAATATTTTATAAAACCTCAATCATCTTAACAAAAATATTTAAAGTTAATAATCGTCAAGAAGATATGCAAATATTAAATTTTTGAAAAAGTTCCATCATGTACAAAGAAGTCGCAACTAAACATTTTTAACAATAACCCGATAACTTGGGGAAGAACAGCTACGGCGATACAGACAGATATCACAATATAATCAATATAAACTTTAGGTTCAGGTTCAGCTTCAAAACATTAAATTACAATTTTTTTAATAAATTTTATATGTCTTAAATACGCACACGCACATACAAACACACACACACATGTCTATCTGACCTGTAGTTTCAGTCATTACTACGCCATTTATCTGATCACTATGAAACTTTATGCGGTCGTCATCAACACTTGATAGATGGCCTACGGAAAAGAAAATCTCATAAAAAGTTTCGCGATTTACGACACTGTAGAAAGTGAGTAAATCACACGCACATCGAAACAACAACATGTTTTGTTTTATTCGCTTATTTATCCATTCGACCAATGAGATTCAAAATATTAGATGTAAACAAGACGTCACGATAACATAATGTAAACAAAGCAACACAAAAGTAAACAAGATAATAGCGCTCTCGATGTTTATTTACACTTAACTATGAAAATTCTTTTTTATAACTTGTTTTTTTTTATTATTATTTTTTATTTTACAGCAAAGCGTGGCGGGTAAGCTGGTACTATATTTATATACATACGTACACGTACTGCTCTGCCATCTAGGGTAACAGTTCAAATTGCCACATAAATCTATTTATACAATTTAAATAGACGTGATTTGACCAAATCTTTTAATCAGTTGAATAAAATATTAAACATAAAACAAATATATGTTTTCCGATTAACATCTCTTTTTTATAAAATTGTTATAACTAATTATTTTATATTTTTAAGTATATTCTAAACTTTTCAAATTCTTATTCTAATTCACTAAGAAAAAATTTTGACGATCAATTACCCAACTGGCATACCAAAACCTATAAAAACAGTTCGATACCTTTCGGTGTAGAATAATTTATAATCAAATTTAATTCTCTCTAATTAAAAATAAATTCCTTAAGTTTAATACATTTCATAATCATGGACAGAAATTTAAATTGAAAAAATTGTTTAGAATTTAAACTTTGAATTGTGTCAGTTGTACGGAAACCAACATGAAAATGCTCCGGTGGATGCAACGAATTAGTCTGAAGGACCACATCAAATCTACCGAAATCCTGCGTCGTGCTGGTTTAGATGATATAAAGGACGAATGCCGGCAACACCGTCTGCGGTGGTTTGGTCATGTCAAACGAAGTAGAAACAGTGCCATAACTTCTCATGCAGATGTTGAAGTACCTGGCACACGTCCCAAAGGCCATCCAAAGAAGTCCTGGTTGCAAACAATTGAGCAAGACATGAAAGCTCTAAATTTAAATGAAATGGATACAACTGATCGTCTAATTTGGCGCAAAAAGTTTATGGCAAAGAAAACAACGTCCTACCTCGGGGAACCGGGTCTCTGGACGCAAAACGAAGATTGATTGATTGTACGGAAACATTCAAATACCATTTCACCGGTTGATTGTTGATCGCAGAGCTGAAATTTTATTTTACTATTACGTTGATCCTGTCGGCGAATGAGATTGTATGTGAATGAAAGATTGAATGAATGAATGAACGAACGAACAAACGTAAGGACGGATGAATAATTTCCAATGCGGCCCTCACAGCAAAGTTTTCTTACCTCCGACATACATGCATCATACATAAATATTTATCCTCAAAATGCTTATTTAGGAAATAGCGGATGCGAATAATGAGCAGCGTGGATGCGGGCGGTTGCGGACTTTAACTCTGCGGGTGAGGGCAATTTGGAAAATTTTTCTCTGCTTGGGACTCTAATAGCAAGCCTATGAATGAATTGACGCGGTGATTTGATGTGGCCACACCACACACAACCATGACCCACCGAACAATCAGTGGTGTCTGATTGTGATAAATTTAGCAGATCAAATATTATCTTAGAAAAATTTTAGTAGCACATTTACCGAAGCGCTTTTAATTTTGTTTTAATTTTGTGTTGACGCGCCGTTGCAATGATCTTTCCACAATGTCTACTAATTTGGCAACAAATAAACTTTTTAGCCACGAAGACTGTTCATCAACTTTAAACAACATACATGCAGATGTACTATGCTATTTTATCAACATTTACTTGTTATTAAAAAAAATTGAAAAATTTATGTCTTTTGAATTGTTATCTAAAGTAGCATTGTTTAAAATTTTGATGAACTTTGAACAAGATTAATTATTCCACGAAAACAAAAAACGTAATTAACAAAGTTGCTAGTAGAGATAGGATTAAAAAAAATTAAAGCTCGGTTTCGAGGTGTCTGCTTGTAAGTTTATATACATCTCGTCTACTTTTACTTTCATTGGCGTTGAAGTTTGTTTTCGAAATGTCTTTTGTTGAAAGCAAAAAATTTGATTTTATTGGTCGTGTCGCTGGTGGAGAAATTCTTTCCGATGATGTGGATGTGTGTGCTAGCGGTATATAACAATTCGCGTTAGTGCTAGTTCCGGAACGTCTTGAAAACTTCATTTTATTTGGATGAAATTTTGTACTACTGATTGTGGGTGATATCAAATCTCCAATGCCACCACCACCAGTTCGCGTTTTTGATAAATTCTTGATGGTTGGTTTACTTACAAATGAAGGATTAGTTCGATAAACACTTGGCAAATGATTAGCGTCGACAGGCTGAGATAATTTTTCAAAATGAGAATTTTTGTAAGTGTATTTTAAAATTTGGCTTTTATCAACAAATTTTCGCTTTTTTATCAAATTGAAATGTCTTGCAATGTTATTTTTCGTCCGATTGTTGTAGTGTTTGGACCCGATGTTTAAACTCTTGTCAATGTTTTTTACGGCATTCAATGAAGTCAACCCTCCATCAGATAGTTTGTTACGATTATTCATTGTAATTCCTCTTCTGAATTCATTGCTGGTCAACGATTTCATGCCAGTGCTTTCAGTATTTGTACGTGAATCGGTGAAACTTTTTAATCCGGTTTTACTCGGTTCAGCTGATGAGCTTTGCAGCTTAGAAATCTGTCTGGAGCCAGAAGATTTTGATAAACTTTCTGAAATTATTCTGCCTTTAGAATCATCGCTTCTTCCGATCAGTGGTATTTCACTGTTATCTCTTGAAATAAGACTTGTAACTGAATTTCTGAAACTATTCTCGGTAACGTAATCTAAATTTGGTTCAGGTTTTGTTGCTGAAAAAGCACTCGATGTTGAAATTTGACTTGAACCTGGTGAACTAGCTCTTTTTTTTCTCCTCCTTCTTTCACTGTTATCTCTTGAAATAAGACTTGTAACTGAATTTCTAAAACTATTCTCAGTAACGTAATCTAAATTTGGTTCAGGTTTTGTTGCTGAAAAAGCACTCAATGTTGAAATTTGACTTGAACCTGGTGAACTTGCTCTTTTTCTTCTCCTCCTTCTCAGATTTCTGTCTTTCAATCCTAGTTTAAAATGTACATTTTCGGAATATATTGATGAATCAATAGAAGTTTTTTCTTTGCTCTGATCCAAATTTTTTGCATCAAATTCTGCCGAATCAACGAGAAGTACAATTTGTGAACTTGATTTAACTGGACTCCTCAACGTCATTCTAGTTAGATAAATGTCGCTTTCTGGTTGTTTAATTTTGACATTTGGTAATTCAATGGGAGTTTTCATAATAATTCCAGTTTGAAATCCATCACTTTCCAATTGTGGAACCTTGATATCTCCGACCAAACTAGGTTTTTTCTCAAATGTTTTGGAAATCTGGGATGTTTCCTGGTGAAGGCTTGGTGATGGAAGATTTGTTGGAGGAATACTTTTTAATGATTTGTCAGCATCTTTTGTATCTTTTCCTTCCAAATTTTTCTCTGATTCTAATTTCATTTTTGCCTGATCTAATGCGCTCGATAATTTTGTTCTTGATTGTTTTAATTTTGAATCAGTTATTTCTTTACTTGGTTTCAAAGTAGCCGCAGATTGAACAACTTTTTTAGATTCGGATGTCTGTAGAGTTTTTGAATGCGAGCCTGCTAATTTTTGATTTTTTATTATTTCTTTAACCTTTTTCTCATCTAGTTTATCGGCAACTTTCTGCATAACAACGCTCGAGGAATCACTCATACTGGATGTTGGACTAGAAATTTCACTTGCACTGCTACTTCCAATAGAGGAACTGAAAAGCGTGGATCCAGAAGACAAATCTGAAATAGTCGAACCGGAACTTGATTTTTGAGAAACTGGTAATCCTTGTCTCTTTAAAAACGATTTATTTTTTTCTTTCTGCGCCATCTTTATTTTATTATCCAATAAAACTTTGCGAACTGGTTTGAATTCATGCTTTACTCTATGTAGAGCTTTGAGTTCTTTTTTCCATCGTTTAGCATCACTGTCCAGCAATTTATCCGCCCCCTTCACTGTGTAATCTTCCATTGCTTTCTCTTCTTTCAACCTTCGTTTCTTCCTTTCTTCTTCCTCTTTAGCAAGCGTTTCTTCATCTTCCGACTGACTCTCTCCGTGTTTGGGAGCACTTAACAGTTTTTCTTCCTCTTGAATTTCTTTTTTTAGCAATCTCTGTTGAATTAATTTAAACTTTTATTTAATAAAAACTGAAAAAATTGAACAGTATTTAATAAATTTACGCCTCCAAGTCCAATGATAGTTCAATAAAAAGTTACCTTTTCATGGACTGCTTGTTTTTTCTTTGTACAATACCAGTAAGCCAAACAGCTGAATTGATACAAGTAACTATTTAAAAAAACCTCAACCACATAGGCAACAATTTTTAAAGTGAATTGTCAACAAGACGATAAGCAGATAAGATAAATCGCAACGAACATTTTAATACTAACCCGATAACTTGAAGGAGAATAGCTACGGCGATGCAGCAAAATATGAGAACATAATCAACAGAAGTTCCAAGGTCCCGATCAGGTTCACCTTCAAAAAATGTAAATAAGTTTTCTAGCAAATTACATACATACATGCATATAAATATACATACATATAATTAAAAAGTATGTACCAGTAGATAAATAAATGAATGAAAGTTTAAATAAGTAAAGAAGAGGCAGTAGGCAGGCAAGCAAGCACTAACGAACGCAGGTGGCTTGTGCATGTGCAGTTGGGAGACATCGGCAGTAGTAGGATCCTATGGTGTTGATGCAGGCTGATTGGCTGTAATCACACGTAGCTGTCAGTTCTTTGCACTCGTCCACGTCTGTTTATAACCATCACGAAAGAAGCATTTTTTAACTTAAGAAAAATGAATTTCCGTTTATTATTGTAAATCTGCGACAATAATAAACAACCCTCGCATTCAACTGCTGAATCAACTTTTGAAACGTATCCTGTGGCACAGACGCATTTGTAGGAGCCAGGCGTGTTCAAGCAGGAAGATGTTACGTGATCACAAAACACTATGCTGCCTCTACATTCGTCAATATCTGAAATACATTGCATACACCGATACGTAATAAACATCGAACAGATGATATTAAGCGAATAATTATGCCAATAGAATGGTTACTGTTAATCTCTCATAATGTATTCATTACTCAGTGTTATTAAGGACGTAACACTGAAAATTTGAATATGTATGAACCAACGCATCTTTGTGTAATATAGGTGGAGATGATTTCTTTGCCTTCACACCTGGTCACTGCGACAAATGCCTTAAACTATTTCATGATACCTCATTTCGCCGTCCAATACAGAAAATAAAAGTTTGATGGTAGAAAGAAACTGGATAGTAGAAAACTGTTGAGTGTGCGTGCATGAAATGTTGAACAAGGCAGGCAATTAAAAGTAATAAAGTTTTAACAATTAATATAGAAAGAGCAAAACTCCAACAAACGTTTTATTAAACAAATGTTATACTTGACGTAAATACATATTTGGCCATTTTGGGAAAACTATTGAGCATTTAAACAAGGCATAAAAAATTGAAATATTATGCAATCTTATTTCTATAGAACTTTAAAAAATATAGGTGAATAAGAAGTAAGAATAGAAGAAGAAGAAATTGTAGAGGAATAGGAACAACTCTCACTGACCTACCGACGCATGTCTGCCCGTCCTTCATCTCATGGAAGCCAGGTTTGCACCTGCAGACGTAACTACCTGCCGTGTTCACGCACGCTGTCGACGTTCTGTCGCATTTGTCTGCCTTCGTCACGCATTCATCGATGTCTGCACTCAACAACCATTGGAAAAAAAACAATTCATTTTCAAAATTAAGACAAATTTAATCTCCAAATGTTATTTTATAAAGAGCATTCAGTGAAACAAATGAAGTAGACTGAAATTAGTTTAAAAATATTTTTTACAAACGTAAAATAACGGCAGTTAAATATAAATTTTATATAAATCGCCTATAGAATAAATTTTGGAATTGTTGGCCAATGGCAACTTATGTCCTTAATAAATAATAGTTGAGTTCAACATCAAACCTTGGCAGATATGGAAAGACTTGGTTATGTTTTCAAAGCCAGAGTTGCACTTGCAATGGAAGGAGCCGTACGTGTTGACGCAAATCGCTGATTTGACGTCGCATACATTTTCTACTGTTTGGCATTCATCCAGGTCTGATGAAAAAAATTAATCATATTTAAATTATATTAATTATATTTAATTAATTATAATGAATCACATTGACGAAGTTATCATCATGCCATCACACTATTGTAATCATCACATCATCGTTTGAACATCGCCAAAAATATTCATCATATCAAAACGAAACGAAATTGTCGCCATAATAACACCTAGCCCTCCCCTACCTTCACACGTAAAGCCAGCGTCGTTGATGTTGGTGAAGCCTTTGACACAGGTGCAGTAGTAACTACCTAGCAACAAATGACACACGTCACATAACACGCCACACAACATGACATAAAAAAAACATAACTGGCGAGAAAGAAAAGTATTTTTGCCCCAATAAAAAATATTAAAACTCAATCTAAAATCAAAATACAACACGACATAAGTCACGCATTAAGCTAGATGTAATTGAAAATTCTTAAATAACTTGATTGAATTCAGATTGTGCAAGCGTTATTGGCCTTATCATAATTTTATAACTATAATAAACAAATACTACTAAATGAGCATTACTTAAAATCTCGTTCTTAAATCTGACAGCATACTGAAAAGATTGCGATATTGATATTAATGGATATATCATAAAAAGTAAAGTTTACTCACCAGGTGTATTACGGCATTCAGTCGTCTCCAGGTCGCATTTGTTTAGGTCTTTCAGTAAACATTCATCTATATCTTTGCATGATATCATATATATATTTTCACCAATATATATGAATATATATATATATATATATATATTATATATATATCACATTAGGTCATAATGACGCAACCACTTTATAACGTACGCAATAGGCAATTATTTATTTTTATAAATGACCAGAATAACTTGTCAGCAGCAAACTTTTTAACCTTTGATCATTAATAGTCTAATGTACTTACATTAAGACATAATGATATTTTGAATTTTAAGTTGTAAAAATTAATGAAGCAAAAAAAACTTGGACAGGAATGCGCATAAATATCTTATTAGACCGTACGAGTTAACGATCCATAAGTTGCATCGTCGTAAGATTAGTTTAAATTTGTTGAAACAAACCCTGGCAGTCAAGTTCGGAGAATGGTTTGAAGCCAGTCCTGCAGAGGCATTGGTAGCCCCCGAAAGAATTGACGCAGTGAGTCGATATTGGATCACAGCCATGACCCACCAAACATTCGTTGATGTCTGATGATGATGATGGAGTTAACGGGTAAAATTACTAAAATTTTATCTTAGAAAACTTTTAGTAGCATTTGATTTTGTCAGCGCAATTCATTTTGGAAAATGCAAAGCTGTTGTCTAAATATTTTCTATTAATTTGGTTACAAATCAGCTTTTCTGCCACACAACCTACGTGTTCATACTTTTGTGCACATAAGTCATGTTTGAGTTTCAGACAGACAACATTCGAACCAGGTGATGGCGCAATAACTACACGAGGTATGGCACTTCTACCGTCTGAGCTAACTCAACGATTGTAAGACTATTTATGATCGTATATGTGAGATGTATAAATAAAAAGAAGATGGATCACATTTGAGTAAGCCCTTTACAAACGAAACGTTTGCGTATCAGCAAGTTAGGGCAGAATAAAACACGCACGCACATTCCGTTAAAGTTCAAACACGTTAGTTAATTTAATTATATTGAGATTAAGTGGCTATGTAACGCAAACAATAAATAAATAGAAGTTTTATTAATAATTAATTAATTAACGATATCGACCTTCACATTTGTCGATATTTTTTTGTGATTTCATGAACCTGTCCTTACACCGGCAGTAATATGAGCCCTCTGTGTTGATGCATTCTGAGGTGGTGGTTGGGTCACAGGGTTTCTTGTAATGGCACTCGTTAAAATCTGGGGTGTGTGTTGTAATGGCTTCAACAAACGTGAAAAGTCGTCCATGTGTTATAAATATTCACGAAAGAAGTTGAGTTCAGACCAGTTTGCATGCAAAAAAACTTCACAAAATCACTAATCAATCTATAAATAAGTATGACAGTGTTTCAACGACTTAAGCAAGAATCAAGAAATCAATGGAAGATGCGTTAACAAAGCACAACAATCCAACAATTCAGCAGACCAAATGAACAAATTGAACCACGACCTTCGCACATATCTGGCGATTTGGACTTGTTATAGTAGCCAACACTACATCTGCAATGGTAACTTCCAAACGTGTTGACGCATTTTGTTGAAGGCGTGTAACATTTGTTGATGCCTGCGCATTCGTCGATGTCTGGCGAGGCAGAAATTTCAAAATTAATTTCATCTTAAGTGGGCCATTTTAGCTAATAAAATTTTACTTCGTTATAAACAATACGTTGAATGACTAAATTAAATATTTAGAACTTAAACTTATCAAAGCCAAAGAATGAATGAATGATTAAGTGAGTGAGTGAGTGAGTGAGTGAGTGAGTGAGTGAGTGAGTGAGTGAGTGAGTGAGTGAGTGAGTGAGTGAGTGAGTGAGTGAGTGAATGAATGACTGATTGATTAATTGAATAAATAATTTAATCTGAATGATTGATTGAATTATTTAATGAATGATTGATTGAACAAATGAATGAACAAAAACACACAAACAAACAAACATATGAACGAACCAATGAACGAACAAATGAACGAATGAATGAATATCACAATCGGAAACCTTCACAGATGAGTTTGTTGCTGGATATATGTTGGAATCCTACCTTACAAACACATCTGTAGGAGCCGATGATGTTTTCGCAGTAACTCGTCTGTTTGTCACACTTGTCTATTTTCAGTGCGCATTCATTTATGTCTGCTCATTTTTTTTAAAATAAGTTTATTCTACTATATATGAATATGAATGTGGTAAGTAATTTATATTATAATAATATAATTATAATTATTATAATTACTATTTATATTACTACTATTATGATATATTAAAATTAAATAGTAAAAATAAAATAAAAAGTTAACAACTCATTCTCACCTTGTGAAGAACCCAACCTATGGAAAAGAAATGATATAATCGTTAGAATGACAAAATTTTTAATGTTCATGGTCCAACAAGAGTCGATATGAAAAAAGACTTATTCAGTTTCATCGTTTATTCCTAATTGTTAGTTAACACTTGCTTCTGTTTTTGTTTACGAATTCAAAATTCAAAACATTATAACAACGTCATAGTTAAAAGTTAACATTTTTCTTAAAATAATATTGCTGTCATAACTGAAAACTTCTAGACTCGTATACTTGGAATACAATTGCAGAGAAACTCCGAACTTTATTTAATGATAATTATAGTCTGTTTAAAAAACTAACTATTTTCGTTTTATAGATATGACAATATCTCAATCAAGCAAGAAACTTCAATTGATTTTTTAATATGGATAAATAAAACTGTAAATTAGCAGTTTGTTGGTGTTTTATTTAACAATTTGATTGAGAGAGAGGAATCTTTAATGTGATTGCATAACAACGAGCATCCCTTTAATGCAAATGCAATCCAGGTGCATGGCTGAAATAAATTGAACTCTCCGGCACATCACTGGTAGGCATTTAAAAAGCGCTCAAATCAAAATTAACTTTCTCCTCATTCACGCCAATGTTAGAGATATATTAGAGGCTAGTTAAACCGTAGGCTGTGAGCTGATAATTTCGCATTAATTTCATTTTTCGTGTTTTTTCTATTTAAAAAAATTAATTTTCGCAAAAATTTTAGGAACTTAAATATCTGTTTAAAACTAAAATGGAGCGCATTAAAGAAAATTTGGGGAAAAATAAACAAAAAAAGTCAACAGGTGGTAGGCGGAGATCCAAATCTTCTAACATGATAGATTTCAATCTGGCCGATTCAGAGAAACAAAAAACACCCGAAAATAAGAAAACATTTTTACAACGGTCTTCAAGTTTCTTGAGCAAATTAGGCAGAAGTTTGAGTCCTCGTGGAAGGGATAATGATTTAAGGAGTTCTGGTAGTCCGAGTGCCGGTGAGCAAAGCTCTGGTGGTGGTAGCTCATTGGATTCGACAACAGTGATAGCAAATGCTTCAGCCGACCCTGATTCTTGGCTCAACAAAAATGATTCTCCAAATGTAAAAAATAATGGGGGCCTCAAAGCAGAAAGATCGAGATTGCTGTCTCCTAAATTTTTTAAAAGCCACAAATCAAAATCCAGCAAGGCAGCAAGTAAATCTCAGAAAAATAATGAAATCGGTTATGTGGATTGCTCTGATGAGTTGAATGAATTAAAAATTTTCAAGTCGACCAGAAGTTATTTTCCATCTTTAATATCACCCCCAAGAGACGATTTTGCATTCCAAAACTCAGATGATAATGATGTCATTCAAAATGGGAATTTGATCATGGAAAATTTTGATGGTTTACAAGAAGATGTGATATGTAACAACAATGCAGTGTTTCCAATGGACGTTGAAGAGGAACCAGTAGAATATGAACATTGCAATGACCACAAGATTGATGCCAATGTGGTTATAAAAAATCCATCATTCTCCGACCACCGACAGCCACAAACTTCATTCAACATCAACAGACAACCCACACCTAACAGCAATATCGTGTTCAGACACGTGATTGGTGGCCGACTTAGCGACATATCTGAAGAGTCGTGCGTTAGCGATGTGAGGATGTCGTCAAATCCTTCCATGGATGTCATCAAAGAAGTCGATGACATCGGTTGGCAGGTACAGGAGGAAACACTTGTGCAGAATGATGTCGATGACGATGATGAGGATGAGGGTGAAGAAAGGAAAGTTAGCTCATTTGCATCAGGTCTGATTCCCATAATGTTACATTATTACTTTTCAGTTCATTTTATTTTATTTCATTGCATGTAATTTATTATTTCAAACTTTCAATTGGCTGAATTTTATTTTCCAGCCTGCATTAAATAAATAAATAATTAAATAAGTGAATAAACACTCATCTGCTGTTTAACTTGATTTATCACTTTGGGAGATTGAAAGTTTTAAATTATGCTTATATGTTTGTATATACATACATTACATAGGCAGTTGTGTTTCATGTTTCACATAGGCAGTTATACACACATATTTACTTTGTGTTTTACATATATATCATGTATTGAATATCATTGTTTTAAAGGCAGAATAAACAACAACATAGAAAGTTATTTATATTTTATTATATGATGTAACTGATTGATTCATTCATGCCCAGCTTATGATTTTGCATTTTATGATTCATGTGCAAATTTTATGTTTGTGTGGTGTGTGTGTGTGTGTGTGTGGTGTTGAGTTTTGTGTGTTGTTATGTGTGTTGCATGCATGAATGAATGTTTAACACTATCAACAACCACAAAAACTCATGAGAACTGGAAACTGTTTCACACATGTCTCACATACACCTTGCTCACTCTAGCACACAAGAAAATCGCGCCAAACAACGTACATAATACATTCGAAACACACACACACACTTACACACATGCTTAATGTGTGTTTTGTTTGAACATTTAGTGTTCTGCACAATTGTGCTGTGCAATGAAAGAGTTCTTTAATTTGTTGTGTGTTGTTTTTTGTGCCATTGTCATTGTTTGCATGCAAACGTGTAAGTTTCCATTCCATTCCACGAGTGGGTTTGCGTGCGTGTGCATGTGTGCACGTCATCATAGGTTTCCCTAGAAGAAACCACATACAAATTTTGAATGCTTTCAGCTTTCATTTCATGCCAGTTAACCTCTTGACCTCAAATTGGTGAGGTTGAATTGGGTATTTAGTTTTTCTTTTTAACCCTATTCATTAATGCCCACACACTTACACACACACAAACAAACACACACACGCGCACACATACCCAATGAGTAAATACATACACATACATTTTACATTATTAATTGTTGAGTTTATACTGCATGCTCATGTTTGCGTTAGTGTTTGGATACTGATAACTAAACATTTGTAAATACATACACTATCACACGTGTGTATGTGCGTGTGTTTGTGTATGTGCGTGTGTGTGTGTGTTTGTGTATGTGCCAACGAACACGTGTGTGCGGTGTAATTTTGTGTGTTCTTAATAATCTGCCTAACCTTTCTGTGTTTGTGTATGAACTTTTCTATCTGCTCTGCCTGTCATTTCAATTATCTTCATGATCGTGTTCGCCGGCTGACACACCACAATGTTAACAAACCCATGGGCTGTCTGTCTGCTCATCTACCTATATGTATGTATATGTACTGTTGTTTGTACGTGTGTTTTTGGGTGTTTTTTTCAAATCTTTAAATCTGATTATGCTTGTGACATTTTCTTTATGTATGTTTATACATATTCATTCATTGTCGAGTTTTGCATTTGGTTCCATGTATTTTTTCGCCATGTTTGTTTAGACAGTTTGTATTTGCATCAAGTTCAATGAACATTTTATGATCACCAATGTGTTGTCATTGTTGTATTTGTTTTTCACTGTGATTTAAGGCTGAGAAATATGGTGATGTTTGATGGGGGAGATGTTTTCTGAATGGTGAAGATAAGAGAGTTTCATCGTGAAAGGAAGATAATCATGATTGTGATGAGATGATGTTAGTGAAAACTGTTTAATTGTTTTGAGTGAATGAGTTAATAAATAAGTAAATTTACTGATTGATTGAATAAATGAATGATTGAATTAATGATTGAATGAATAAATGAATGAATGAGTGAATGAATGAGAGAGTGATTTAGTACATTTCTCAGTTGTTGAGTAGAATGTTTTATTGTCGTAAAAGCTGTTACATTACAAGGCTATTAAAGTGATTCCATGTTTTTGTTTATATTCACATCACATTTAAGAGTGCCATGTACACTCTGGAGATTTGAATTAGATGTGGAGAGAGAGAGAGAGAGAGTTTGTGTGTGTGTGTGTGTGGGTGTGTGTGTGTTATGTGTCTTTTTTATAGCTGTTATTTTTCTTTTATTATCATCGATGTTATCACTCTTTTTAATGATGTTCATGTTATCTTTTCATGTATTTTGCATTATAGTGTCATGTCATTTTAGGTAAGGTGTCAATTTCTTGCTTGTTAGGACTTTATTGCTATTGTTGGTTTCGTTTTGTTTTGTTACTTTTGTGGTTGTTGTTGTTATTATTATTGTTATTTTTATTATTGAGACTGTTTTTGTTATTCTTGTTGTTGCGTTGTGTTTATTATCACCAATTTGTTTTGCCTTTAATATTTTTGTTTGATTTCTAATGCGTATGTTAATTTTGTGGAAGTTAATGTTTCTTTGATTGCTATTGTAGTTATTTATAACAATAACAACAATAATAATTATTATTATTATTTTGTTGTTGTTGATGTTGCTCACATTTGTTACAGTTTAACAATGGAATAATGACAGCACTTAATAGCCATTAAAGGCAGAGGGTGGTGACTTGACACTGTTATCATTAACATCATTACTTCTGCTGTTCTTATCATCATCACCATCATCATCGTCACCGTTTAGTATCTTGCTTGGATTTTACTCTACCTACTATTACTGATACTGCTGCTGCTGCTTTTACTACTACTACTGCTGATGTTGCTACAACTGCTGCTGCTATGGTCGCTGCTGTTACTGATACTACTACTACTACTACTACTCTTGTCATTATTACTACTAATATTACTGTTATTATTTATATTTTTGTGTTGTTATTATTATTATTATACTTTTAAGATATTTAAAGAAGAAAATTTTTAAAATGTTATCAATCACTGACATCAGGGCAAATACTTTTTGCTATATTTGCATCTCTCTTCATAACATTTGCAATAAATATTATTATCTCGGGTTCTCTCTCCACTAACAGTCAATACCTACACAGGAAAACAACATAAGCTACTTAAATAATTTAAATAATATTTTCTCTCAAAATGCCAACTGGACAAACGTCTAATCCAAACCCATTTACAACAAAATACAACACAGATCAATAACTCTTTAAGTTATCGCAATATTGATAATGCAATAAAATTAACAACAGCATTACAACAAAAACAATCAGACAAGACGTACAACTATTGTAGATACAGTTACAATCACACAGTCATTCATACAACGACAACAACAGCAGCAGCAGCAACAACAACAACAACAGTACTACTACAAAGTACTTACAAGTACCTTCAATCATAGTTAACGTCCATGAGTCACTGGATGACTTTACATTAACGACATTATGCAGATCAACAAAATTATACAATATTGTATATATGTATATACGCGCACATGCACACACACACACACACACACACACACACACACACATATATATATATATATATATATATATATGCATATACGCGCACATGCATGTATATGTATAATGTTGAGCTATTATAAATTGTCCTCTTATGTCCTTACGGTATGTTTATGTTATGTTTATGTTATATTATGTTATGTTATAGTATGGTATGGTATGGTATGAGTTTTATAGCGGTTGGTTAGAGATGTTTAATTTTTGGTTTAACTGTGCTTGTGTTGGGGTTATTTTATGTTTATTTCACCATTTCCTTTGTTAGGCTAATGATGTGCGTGGTTACTGCCATACTGGAGTGTACTACTATACCGCCCTGTTCAACACTACTACATATATCGCTACTGCTACTTCTAGTAATATTACTTATTATATTGATAAACGTTTATGATAAATACAAACAAAGATGCCTAAACCAATAATCACTGATGACACAACATTAATACTCTCTCATCTACTTTGTGACATTTTGTCTTAAACACACAAACACACACAAGCGCATGCATTCACAAACATACATGCATACATGCATACATACATACATACATGCATTCATTGATTCATACAAACATACTGACACATCGCTTGACACACACACACACACACACACACACTTTACATTACAACAATGCATATGGTGCTTACATATCTTAGTGTTGTAGAGAGTTGTACCATGGCTGAAAAACGTGCGTATGTGTGTGTGCTAGAAAACAACACGTACACAACACACTTATTTATGTACATATATATATTTGAGTGTGTGTTGCATGCCTTTATTGTTATGTATGTCATTTGTTGTTTTCCTGAGTATGTATGTGTATAACTATGCATATTTGTTTGTAGGTATGAATGCAAGTTTGTATTCATATATGCGTGTTTGGGTATATCTATCTTTGTATGAATGCTCGTATGTGTATATATGTATGTATGCATGTATATAGGTGTGTATGTTTGTTTGTATGCGTGTCTGTATGTATGTGATACTAATATTGAGATATCATTGTTGTTTATCATTCTTATATACATCACATTATATTTTTATGTAATTTTAAAAATTATTGTTTGCATATTTGCATCTAATTTGACTCTTGTGTGTGTATGTATATTGAGGCTAATATCTTGTGTATATAATTGTCCTTTGATGTGTGTGTTTCTGTTTTTTTGTATCTGTATGTATATACATATATATTATATATATACATACATACATATAGTATAATATCATATTTTGTATTGTTGATGAAGCTTCATTCCTTCTCCTTCTTTAACGTGGAAGCTTCATTCCTTTTCCTTCATTCCTATTTGATGATGGTTACATTTAATGACAATGATGTTATTGATGTTTTAGGTGTATTGCTGTTGTTGTTCTCTAAGTACATATGCATGTTCGTGTGCTTAATTTGTTCTCTGTATTATGCACCGATTGCACTTGTTTTGTGTGCCGTGCATGTGATATATGTTTTTATGTATGTTTTTTTTGTACGTACACGTTAATGTATGTATGTTTGTATTTTTGTTTATATTTGTATATGTATGTATAATGTTTGTTTGTATGTAATTGTATATCTATGTGTGCATGATGTACGTATACATGTATACGTGCATGTGATATTTATGAATGCATGTGCTGGGATATGTACGTGCATTGATATAATGATGCATGGATATATATAGGTATGTATGTGTGCATAGGTATGCGTGTATGTATATGCAGATAATGTATGTGATGGTAGTTGCTGTCCCTTTGTTTCCCGCAGTTGTTTTATTGTTGGATGCGCTGATTCCTTAATTCGTCCGTTGTACAGTTCAGTTATGTTGTGTTGCCTTACGTTACGTTACGTTACGTTACGCAATGTGACGTTTTACAGATCTTCAACACATGACGTTATTTTGTAATGTTCTGTGTCATTATGGTGTGATTCTACGTGTTCTTCTATCGTAATATTGTGTGTTGTTGTATTGTAATGTTGTTATTTTGGTAGTTGCAGGTTTCATGTTGTCTTGTAAAGTGCTGTTGTTGTTAGATTTTGCTATGGTGTTGTGTTTGCTTGTCGTTATCTTTGGTGAAATGTTTTTGAAGAATTTTCATAGCATCAAGCATAATGCATTAAACATTTAAGATACATACATAAAACGCGCAACTCATGCATGCATAGATTTAAACACACATCCATAGGTGCATGCATTCATACACACATGCATACGTTGATACAAAATATACAAACAAATATTCATAATAACAATTATCAAACCGAATCTGTTTATATTCATTTTATATAGGCATATGTATTCAAGTTATTTATTCTTCTATTAATTGCTCATTGATTTATCTTGCTTCTTATACACAAACATACATACATCAAACACACAGACACGCATATGTAAACACATACATTTGTGTGTGTGTGTATATTGGTTTTTATACATCGTTTGAACTAATTTTGCTACCTGGTTTATCTCAGGCACGTAATAATAATAACAATAATAACAATAGCAGTACTAATTATTAAGTAAATTATTTTATAAACTGTTAATAATACTACTTATAACAACGTTATTAATATAAAGAAGAAGAAGAAATCCATCTTAATAATAATTATAATGATAAATCAGTTATGTGGCAAATATACCATACATACAATACAATACATACATTGTATTTAACTTGTTATAGGTAGGAATGGTGGAAATTGAATAAACTTGTTAGCAGTGTTTCTCTTTATATATTTCTACATGTTGTTAGTTGTTGTTGTTGTTGATGCAGTTGCCGTTATCGTTGTTGCTATCGTTGCTGATGTTATTGCTGTTATTGTTTGTTGTTGTTATTACTGTTAGTTACTGTTTACCTTAGATTTGTATAGATATGTATAAATTTAATTATAATTAATTCTAACTTTAAGATGATAAGTTACTAGCTTTTTTTTATTGACGGTAATAATTGTTTTCCATGATTGATTGGTTAATTAGTTAGTTAATTAATTAATTAAATTATTTATTTTTTATAGAACGAGGTTAATAATAAAAAAAATAATTAAATAGCTATATTGTTATTAAGCTTATTAAATTTTTTAAGTTTTGACTTATAATAGGTTAATTAAATCTCATGTAAAAATGGGTTAGTTTATGCTTACATGTAAGTTAATTAGTTAACTAGATAATTAATTAACCGCTTAGTTAGTCATTTAATGAAATAATTTTATTGATTGCAATGTTATGTGATAAACTGGTCGCGGGTTAGCATTGTTAATATCATAATTATTTCTTTTTTTTAAATATTATTTTTCTATTTTTTATTGATTTTATGTTATGTTTCTATGCATTTTAAAGACAATTATTGTCTTTATGTGTTAATTTTCATTCTTAATTTTACTTCAAACGCATTTTGTTATATTAAACAATAGCCCTGGTGTTTTTAACTGATAAATTTTTAATTTGTGTATAACCAAAATGATTATAGTTGTATGGTTTTTGGATTAATGCTCTTTATAATTTAATTATCTTTAATTGTTTGGTTAATGATATTAAACTTTTATAATAATAATAATAATAATTATTATTATTATTTAATGTTTGAAAATTTTATTTGTATTTCTGCGTGATCTTTTTTTTTCTCTAAATAAATTTTCCATTCTTATTCTTAGTTTTCCTTTTATCCATTCATTCATTCATTCATTCATTCATTCATTCATTCATTCATTCATACGTTCGTTGGCATATTCTTTTTATCTGCTTATGGGCCAGCAGTGCTACAAATAGCTTGATAAAGAATGTGATGATAAACATGTGTCTAGTTCTGGACCATATTCTACTTCCTTCTTATTTTTCCCTGTCATTTCTCTCTTTCTCCTTTCTCTCTCTTTTTCTTTTTTTCAATTTTTCTTTTCTTTATATCTCTATTTTTGCTTTTTGTTTATCTTTGCCTTCTTTCCTTATTCAAGTTTTTTTTGTTTTACATATTTATTCTGCAAAGTTCTGCCTTATAAACATTTTTTTCGCACTTAATTATTTTCATAAGTTTTTCACTAACTCAACTCCAGTATTGATGTGTTGTGTATAAATTATTTTGTGTGTGTTGTGTATTGTGTGTGTGTGTGAGTGTGTGTGTGTGAGTGTGTGTGTGTGAGTGTGTGTATGTGATTTAGAGTAAGAGAGTAAGATAATAATGTTGATGATGAAATGGACGGATAATATTATTATCATTTTTTCCCTCCATGATGGTTTCGATCGAAGTTTTATTTTTTATTCGTCGACATTACATGCTGCATATTTCATGAAATTATTTCCTTCTTTGTTTTTAAACTCGCGTCATTCACTCTCATCACTTCTACCAACAGCTACATCAGCTTTCACTGCTAGGACATCGAGACGTCAACAGCCTAATGGCCGACGACAGCAGCAATTGCAGCAGCAACAACAACAACAACTAAAATTGCATCAACAACAGCAGCCACACCAGCAACAACAACAACTAAAATGGCATCAACAACAACAACCGCAGCAGCAGCAACAACAACAGCAACGTCAACTGTTTTCTTCAAACAGTGACTCAACTTTAATGCACAACAACAGTGGTACAAGTAGTGGCAGTCAAGCGACGAACACCTCACACCTCAGCAGTAATAGCAATAGCAGTGTCAGTAATGCTAATAAAAACGTCGACAAGCGTTACAATTCCAGCGGTAATGTGCCTGCTGTAAATAATAAAACAAACAGCCTGTTCAATCATCTTGCCACTACTACTACTCAACAAAATTGCAATTCAAAGAGAACGAAAATCTCCGTGCAACGTACGAAACAGCAACATTCGACAAGCAACCAGCTACAAATTAATGGCATGCCACATTCAACAAGCAACCAGCAACCAGTTAATGGCATGCAACATTCAACAAACTGCCTGCACCATCAACAAAACTGCCAACATCGTTTGCAACAACAACACCACAAACAACAACAACAATATCAGCAGCAGCAGCAACAACAGCTACTACATCATCAGCAACATCAATTGCAACAGCCACAACAACGTGGGGTGAGTATTATAAATTCTACATTTATAAAAAAAATCATCTAAATTGTTATTTTCTTGTGTATATAAATATCTTTTTCTAAGTTCCTCAGTATTAATAAAATTATTTGCTTGTTATTTGTTTTCCCAACATTTCTACTTGTTTTTATTAATATAATTCCATGTAAGTGTGTCACTACTTTTGATAACCATTTGCCTGGTATAAGTATTGTGTAAGAGATATATATATATATATATATCTGTGTGTGTGTGTGTGTGTGTGTGTGCTTGCGTGTTTATAAGCATGTTTCAAAGCCAGTTCAGTTCCTTCCTTCGAAAGATGTTGCATTATTTATGAGCTTAATGATGATTCCCAATACATAGCTGAGCGCACATGTGACAGAGGATGGAGAAATTGACACCGTGCTAATATCAATGATGTTGAAGCAGTATTATTTATCTATCTCTGTACTAATTAATTTGCTTCTTATTAGTTTTATTTCATTTACTGAGTTAGCTTAGTCTGTAGAAGTGGCATACCTTGCACTGCCATTACGCGTTAGCATGGTTCGAAGGCTGCCTGAAACTGACAGGCCATCGTGCGCGTTCATTTAGTATGTAGTAATGTTTTTATGTGCGTCATAATAAATTTTATTATTTTTATTGTTATATTTGACAATTTTATGTTACAATTATATTAAATAATAACATTATATTATTTAATAATTTTTTACATTTATATTTTTTTATAGAACCATAGCTCTAGACTCACGTCCTTTAGATCTAGTGTCTCCGAATTGAAGGTTCGTTTCATTTGCATGTTGGCTTTTTTTTATATAATATAAATAATATAATATAAGTTTAATATAATAATATTATTATAAATAATATAATTATTATTATAAATAATATAAGTTTAATATAACAAAATGACAAAATAACATTTCTTATTATCATTGCAGGTTGCAACAACAACAATAACAACAGCAATAATAATAATGATAATAATGATAACAATAATAATAATAATGATAATTATATAAAAAATTATATATAAAAATATTAATAATGATAACAAAAAAAGCGATCAAACAGAATTCTTATTTGCATTACATTTTCAGATCTGATTTTTTGGCAACTAGAGTAACAGGAGTACTAACATTTTTTGCTGATTCTATCACATTTTTATTATTATAATATATTGGTCTGTATTTTGACTGAATGCATTCTTTTGGCAAAAAATTTGATCTTTGAATTTTCAATTGGATTGATTTTTTTTTATGAAACCTACAATTGAGTTTTATGTTTAAAAATGTTTTCTGATAGGAAAATTTCTTCAAATAGAATGAAAGAAATTTATAATTTACAAAGATATTTTTATTTTATAAGAAATTCTAAAACAATACTTCATATTAGAAGCAAAACTTGATGCTTAAGCTAAAACGTTATGTGCTATGGTAAGAAAAAGTTAAGAATATTTGTTTTGTTTGTTGCAGTTTCAATTGTATGCACCAATAACATGTGTCTGTTTTTTCTTTGTTATAAGCAGAACTGCAGTTTGATGAGTTTGTGTTTGATTTTATAAGTTGTGCGTGTGTGTGCGTTTAGTTGTGTGTGTGGTATGTGTATGTGTATATTTGTGTGTGGTGTGTGTATGTGTATGTGTGTGTGTGTATATATTTGTGTGTGGTGTGTGTATGTGTGTGTGAGTGAATACATGTCTTAACGTGCTGCGAATAAAGTTAAAGTGCGTGTGTAAGTATATTGTATGTGTATATATGTACAGTTGTATTTTTGTTTAATACATAAATTTCAAATTAGATTGTCACAGTCGATAAACAAAAAATACAAAAAGCTTAAAATGAAGGTGTAAATTTTATCCAATGAAAAAAAGCTATAAAACACTATTTCAGTTTTCTTTTCAGCTTTTCTGATATAACATTGAAGATAAGCATACAAGCAGGCATACACACACCACACACACACACACACATACACAGGCGCACACAAACACATTATATTGCATATTTAAATTCATACCTATTTACGTCATTAAGATCTATCTCTGTTTAACTATAAATATAAATATTTATGTTCTAAATGTAATAAGGTTTTGGACTCTTCTTCAAACTTATAAGCCAAAAAATTTCAAATCTGTAACCTCTATAACTCAATCATTTGATTGAAATCTTACAAATCCTCTACATTTATTTGCTATTTATTAATAACTGAATAAACGTTTTATAAAGGCGCATATGCCTGGAAGTGCAAATTTGCTTATATATTTATGGATGGCCAGTATGGACATATATATTGTCCATCGGTAGCAAAAAATACTGGACCTTGTATTGCATTAAGTTACACATGTATATATGTATTATGTATGCGTGTGCTTTATTTTATATGTATGCTTGTGCGTTTGTATGTATGTGTGTGTGTGTGTGTGCCTGTATGTATGTAAGTATGATGTATATATATGTGTATGTATGTATGTATGTGTATGTATATATGTATATAATCATTCACTCTCAGCACTCCTTTATTGCAAAATGTCCTCATTGTCTTTGCTGTGTGCGTGCGTAAGGGCTTCTGCGTGCGTGCGTGCATGCGCGTGTGCGTATTTGATTGCTTGGATGCATGCGTGCATCCATTGAGGCAGTATTTGTAAGATAGAGATGAAGATGTCTCATTTTCTTTGATGTTCCTCTCAACTGTTATTTTGATTTAATAATTATTTTCTCAAATAATAATTAAAATAATAATATTATTGTTATTACTAATATTAATAACACGGGTTATTAATAAGGTTTATTTTCTTCTTGCGGCTAATTAATTACAAATGTACAATTTTGGTGATAATTACATTTTTACGCTGGTTTTCTTTTAATTTTTTAGCATCAAAATTAATTTTCATATATGTTTAATGATAGAAATAGTTTATACAACAATTTGAACAAATTAATTATAGATTGATTACTTACTTAATTAATCAATTAATTAGTTTAATATATTATTCATTTATTTGTAACCGTTTTTAATATAGTAATTTGCTCGCTTATCAATAACAATTAAAGTTTCCGAATTGGATACTATTATATATGGGAAGATGTTCTGTTCGTTCATACTTATCAGTAATATGCGATATCTTTCTTAAAAAGTTAACATGTGTAAGTTTATATAAGTCGTCACCATAATCATCGTCATCATTGTTATCATTACCATCTTTCATCATATGGCATATTTTTATCATAACATTATGGCGCCATCGTGGTCATTATCAACTTCATCATCATCTTACACCATCTTCTTCGTAATACCATCCACCATCATCTTTATGATATCATCCTCCTCCATTTTATCACCACGACCATCACCGTTGTCATCGTCATCATCTGCTTCGTTGTCATCTTATGGTATCATTGTTATCGTCGTTATCATTATCGTCTCCTTCGTCATATAGTCATCGTCATCATCATCACTGTTTGCATTCTTCAATTACGTTTATTATCACTCCTTACTGCTCTTGTGTGGAGATGTTTGTAAAAGTTTTAATTAAATCTAGGCGAGATTTCAATTGTTATGCAAATTTGTATTATGCAAATTATTTGTTTCACGGTGTAACAATCTAATTGCACGTGTTTGTAATGTAATTTAATGATGGATGTAAACAATAGAATGCAATTATCTTATTTATTTCTTCTGTGCGTGCGTACACATGTGTTTTGTGTATTATGTATCTATGTGTGTGTGTGTGTTCTGTTGTGTGACAATTTTGTACATAAGTGTGTGTGTATGGGTCTATGTGTTGTTCATGTGTTTGAGTGTGTCATCATTTCATGAACTCAATAATTTCTAATGAACCTGCTTATGTGTATCAATTTGATGTATGTGTATGTACCGTATGTCATACATGTATTATATTAGCGTCAGTGTTGATGCCAATTACTCAGATTAGAGTGATGTCGTTGTTGGCAATTATTCGATATGTGATAACGATGGTGATAACGACCCTGATGATGGTAATGATGATGGTACTGATGGTGATGATGATGGTGGTGGTACTGAAAAAGATGATGATGGTGGTACTGAAAAAGATGATGATGATATCTATATATTTCTTTATTAAGTGAGTCTCCTTGAATCATTCCACTTCTGTTTGCCTTGCATTTAATATCTTTTTAATTGTTTACACTTTACATCATGATATGTTTGTGTAGGAATGCACATGGGGCCCCTATCACGCTCGCGCACACACATACACGAACACACACACAAATAAATACACACACACAAATTCACACACTCGCATACGCATGCATGTTTGTCCCATCGTTTTATTATTTGTTTTGAAGTTGTCTGTGTACGAAAGTAAAGGAATAATGCGTGTATGTGTGTTTGTGTACGTGCGTATTCACTCACGCTCACATCACTGATATAATGTAGAACATTTTTTTACCACTTCAAATGTGGTTTTACTTACGTGTTTTTTAATTTATATATTAAAATGTTTTTAAAAAATTATCAAATCTGTGCTAATCGATGTATGCATGTAGAAATTAAAAAGTAATTTATTGTCAGATGGGTATACGTGTGTGTTTGTTTAGTTGCTTGTGTGCGTGTGTGTGTGTATGTATGTAAGTGTTTGTGCGTAATATTCGCAAATACATAAATACAAATACCCGAATTTCAACCAGACTGAACCAGAGGAGGTTGATTTACATTCTGCGCGGTTGTTGTTTTGGGGTCAACTCATTGCATTCCATGTTTATTTGTATTCTCGTTCTGGTGTTTGCTATTTCACTATCTATTCTCCTCTGTATCATTGCTGTGTAGATGGTTGTTTTAATGATAGATATCTATCTAAAAATTCTTATGTTTGTGTTTTTATCATTTATTCATTCATTCGTTCGTTCGTTCGTTCGTTCATTTATCCATTCATTCATTCACTCGTGTAGAGTTATAAACAACATTATCTTAAAT
Source organism: Helobdella robusta (assembly GCF_000326865.2). Lineage (NCBI taxonomy): Eukaryota > Metazoa > Annelida > Clitellata > Rhynchobdellida > Glossiphoniidae > Helobdella > Helobdella robusta. Next base: position 277,068 of record NW_008703981.1, read on the forward strand.
TTCTTTCTTATTAGTCTAAAACTTTATTTGTATATTTAAATTAAATAAATGATAAATTAAATTTAAATATATTTTAGATAGATGCATTCAAGAGCGTTATAATAATCAGTAGCAGTTAACGTTGTTTAATAGCTTCAGCAGTGGACGGAGTCAATAAGATGTCAACTGTTTTTTATTAGATCGGTGGAAATAAGTAGAAAAAATTGATAAAAAATATAGGATACCCAGAGTTATTGGATTGTTGAGAATTTGTCATGTCATCGACCAACTGTTGTAAAGTAAGGCTTTAATGACAGATTCAATGTCACCTATAAATGTTATGAAATTCATTTATACTGGACCACCGGGCCATTTACTACTATGTTCGCTGGTTCATCCGTTCGTTCGTTTGTTTGCATGTATTTTTTGCACATACAACCTAGGCATTGAACAAAAAATATCTATTCACCAAATATGATTTATACCCTTCTAGGAAAGCGAAAAGTATTTGTTGTAATATAGGTGGAGAACATTTATTAGGACCATTGCTGTTGGATCGCGTTGTGTTGAGTTTTGATGCGTTCTCTTGTTGAGTTGTTGCTTTGCCGATTGAGTGATTGAGTGCTGTGTGTTGTGTAGTTGGGTCTGCCGCTGCTGTTGTTGGTTATTTATGTGACTGGTAATAAATATATGGTAGGTTGTTTTGGTCGTTGGCGGGCGGTTTTTTTTCTTTTTGAGAACAAATTTGCTCAATAATGATGATAATAATAATAGGGTTATTTATTGATACTATTCTTTACTCTATAAACTTATTTATCAGCTGTTAAATGTGTGATTGTGTCTATGTACGTTTTTGTGTACCTATGTATGTGTGTGTATGTATGTATGTGTGTGTGTGTGGTGTGTGTGTGAGTGTGTACCTATTTACCTATTAATGTATGTAAATGAGTGTGGTCACATGGTGTGTGTTAACAAACAGCTCTGCTGACTGACTGACTGACAATCAGCGAACGTATGAAGATTAAATTGTCCAATTTTCTATGACAATTAGGTTTCATTGCACGCAAAATAATCATAACGGAGGTAGTTACTTTCACTGTGCTGGTGATGACGTAATTCACTATTATCGTGATGACGTCATGGCTGGCGTCTCATTGGTGATGATGGTGTTTTTAATGTTCTTCATTTATCATCAATCCTTCATGAGTACATTTTCTTGTGACAATACACTGTTTGGTGATAATGTTTTCAAGTGGAGAATTTTTAAACAGTATTTCAATAAGAGCTAAATAGAATTCTTGCCCGTACAAGCACACACACACCACACACACACACTCACACGCACACACACACACACACACACACACACGTACGCACGCACGCACGTTTTAATACATCTAATTTGTTTATACACGTACGTATGCTCCATTTAACATACATGTCGTCCTATAGAAAATGTATTTACATTTGCACGCATTACATATTTACAAAAGTGAATGAAAGAATTTTTTTTTTTTAGAACCTTTGATCCAAAATAAGCACCTTTGCAATTGTGTGTTACCAGGCGTGCATGCTGGAGCATTTTTTCTCGTACTAACTTAAATCATCATCGTTATCTTTATCGGCTTTGTTTTGTTACCACCATATTTATTATCATATTTATTATTATTATTATTATTATTATTGATTGTTATTTTTATTGTGTTTTTATTAATGTTGTTTTATTTTACTTTAATTTTCTAAGAAACTCTTCTTTCAGTTACATTCGTAATGGTTATTTAATGGTTGTTGTTATTCATTCATTTATATTATTATTGTTATTATTATTATTATTATTGTTGTGGTTGTGGTTGTTGTTGTTGTTATTACAATTATGTCTTGCTATTTTAATTTTTATGAATGTTCTCATGGCGTTATCAACTTGTTCTTCGTCGTCGTCCTCATAATTGTCCCCCTTCACTCTCCTTCTTCTGAGTAACGACGTGATCTCGTCACCGTTATCTGGCGCAATCTTCTCAGCTATAATTAGCATTGGTGGCGTGGCGTCGCTGTTGTCGTCGCGTTGTCGTTCTTTGTAATCATCGGTGTGGTCTCATCGTCTTCATCATCATCGTCTTCCTCATCATCTTCAGGTATTTCCATTATTATCGTCGTCGTCGTCATCATCATTCACACTATCCAGGTCGTCGTCATTATCTTCATCACCATCGTTTTTACATCATCTTCATCATCTTCATGTAACTTTGTCAGCACCATCATCTTCATAATTATAGTTTATATCATCATCGTCATCATCTTCGTGCATCGTCATCATCATTTTTTTTAATTTTAAATTTACTCTTGGATTGGAGTTAGATATTCCCAATGAAGAGATTACGTTTCATCATCTCACGCTTTACTTGAAAATATTTCCTTGAAAAGTTTTTTTTTTGATAAGTTCCATTTTTTTTGTTTTGCTTGCATTTTTTTTTTTCAAATCTGTTTTCAATAAGTTTTTAATTAGAAATGATATTCTCAAGACCAGTTGAGTTCACTAATTTGCTATTTGATATTTTTTAAAAATTACTTCAGTTCTATAAAAATGATCTTCATTTGTTTTTTTTCCAGTTTTATTTTCACTGACTTAATCTTAAAGATTTGCAATTTTTTGTTTTCCATTAATGCATATTTATGTCCAAAAGAATTAATGGTTTTGTGTGCTGAATGGTTTTTACGAGAGAAGGTATAATTTAATTGAATGTATATGTGCTGGCTTTGGTTTATTTGCGTTATTGTGGGTATGGTTCTGTTCCACATTTAATGTACGGCTGTTTACGATAAGTATATACTTATATATTGTGTGCTTAATGTGTGGATGTGTGTGTGTAGTTTGTTTGTTTGTGTGTGTGTGTGTTTGTGTGTGGTGTGTGTGTGTGTTCATTTAATTGTAGGTGAAACTATATTTTGGTTTATGGTTATTTTTTTTTATTGAATTTTTTGAAAAATTTTCACTGTGATTTATGTGCGATGTAATTGGTGTGACATTTTGATTTAACATGAAGACTCATGCAGGCATGCATGCATCCAAGTGGAGTGCACTCACATTTTTTCTCGTTCCATAATTCGTAGGCTGTTGTACATTTCTTATTTTAGAAAATTTACTAGCCTTCAAAAAAAGAAGTTGTTTATTTTTTGGCTGGTTATTATTTTATTTTTATCAATTTAAAAAAAAAATATATGTTATAGATGTAGCCATGTTGTTTATGATGATAAAATGAAGGCGACGATGCCGATTGTTGTGAAGAGGATAATAACTTATAGCTATTGTCGTTAGCTTGAAACATTAACATGAATCATAGATTAATTCAATTTAGTCAACTAAATGGCTAAATAATAAACATTTTGGGAATAAAATTGAAAATTAAAACAAAAAAAAGAGAAAGTAACACTGTAAATGGACCGACAATATCATGGTGATCTGCTGGTTCAGACTCTCTCATGGCTTATAAATACAAGCTCTGTTATACCCTGTTGTATTCTTTTTGCATTACATCAATGAATTGTATTTTTGGTGTTATTATTCTTACTTGATTTGTTTGCTGCGATGTAGGGCTTTGTATGATTACAAAGTTCAACTTTTGACTTTTGTATGTATGTGTGTGTGTGTGTGTGTTGTGTGTGTATATGGTACGGTGTTAATCGTGGTAAAGATGTGTTTATAATTAACTAATTAATTAGACTAATTATAACTAGTTGTTTAAATAAATTAAAGTTGGGGATTTAACAAATCATCACCTGCAATTGAAAACAAGTGCTTTAACTATACGTTTTAAAGTAGAAAATGTTTTTTTTTCACAAAATTACTAATAAAATTGACCAAGATACTAATATAGTAATACTAGAACTGAAATACAGCGTTACTAATAAACGTCACATGGTAGTTAGTAGTACTGCAATCTAGTAATCTATTATTATATTAGCAATAATAATTTTTCTTTTAGTTTTAAAAAGATATTTTTCTTTACAATCTACATCGAAATTTATTCTTGTACGTCAGCCCGTCTTAAGTATAACAACGTCAGTCTATATTTTATTTAATGATATACAGACTGTATGCTTGATGGTTATGAATGTTGGTAGACACATCCCTATAATAGAATGAAGGTTTTCAATGGATAGGTCCTTTTTATTTTTATTTACACACGGCCAACATGCCATTTTTATGTATGTTTCAAGTGGTCATTATGCGTATGTATGTTTGTATGTATATGTGTTTGTTTGTGTGTTGTTTGTTGTGTATGTTGTGTGTGTGTGTTATAAGTTGTTTGTTGGCCTGTCTGTTTTATGTATTCCTGAGTATTATTAGGCATACAACTGTATTGGTACATAATAAAATAAAATTTAGGGTGTATGTCATCTCCATCACAAGCTTACTATATACAGAGAATTTTTGTCGGTTTATTTGGTGAATTTGTTGTATACGCATTTCTCACTAAGAATTCTGCTGTATGTCGTCGACCTTATATTTGTAAATTTATATTTATATTTTAGTTGTTCAACGTTATTAATATTATTATTATTGTTGTTGTTGTCGTTGCTGTTGTTTTGGTCATCTCATTGTTAATTTTCTACCGATTCTTCGATAACTAATTTCTTACAGCCTGGCTAATAGTCTTTGGCGTGTTTCCAATTGTCAAGAAGTTACTGGAATTAAGCGGAGACTGAATGGTGTATCGCTGGAATGAACCTCTTTTCCTCTGGAATCATCATTGTCACCTTGATTGAGCACAAACCTTGTCTAGTCTATTAATGCATAGACCTGTTGTATACGCTGGTTATAAACATTATTCCCAGGTTTGCCCGTTTGTGTTTGCCCATCTTGTTACATCTTCAATTTGTGAACATTTATTTTTGTTCATAACCTGTTAATAATTTCATGTCTGGCGATGATTCTTCATTATACGTTCGTTCATATTTTATGTGAATTGAAGCAACACAGTTGGTATACATATTAATCTGTCTCTATTACGGACGTTATCATCAATCCTTTTTCATTGTACTTTCTCCCCACCAGTTGTGTATCACACACCCACCACACGCACACACACACACACACACACACACACACATATATATATATATATATATACACACGCGCGCACGCACACACACGTATTCACAACACTGACAACATCAACGACAATTAGAACAACATGCACACGATTGTACATGAATGAGCCATAATATCACAACGTGTCAATCAGGGCATCAATAAAAAATTTAATTATAATGACACATTTGACATTATAAACAACATCAGTAACAGATGCGTGCGATAACCACAGCGCACAGCCAAGCTACATGATATTTTTTGTTTATTATTAACAGTGTATATGCTTAATTCCTCTTTGTATATACTGTTGTATTTACTGTTATAAATAAACATTAAAACGTGCAACCCATTTGGTATGGTTTGTTTAACAACATTTTTCATTAAAAGTGTTAGGCGTGTTAGTCTAGCAAAAATGCTAGAGCTAATTGGTGGTTGTGTGATGGTGATTTGAGGAGCATGAGATTTTAAATAACATGTAGCATGACATGTAAGAAGGAGGAGGAGGGATTCTTTACGTTACTGCATCCACAGGTTAAAGACTCTATCTGATGTTATGGCTCTGGTATTTGGCGAAACCTTCTATTTTATCGGTTTTCATTGGAGGAGGTCGTGATAGTTATCATGAAATTTAACATGTCTTCACGGAAAATGTAATTAAAAATTTCATAGTGATACTCTCAAATGTAAATAAATTGATGTCTCCTTGGTCTTCTCATGTTTCTTGTTTCGTGTTTCATATTCCTAACGTTTGTCACGCATTTCCTTTTGATAGATCGTCAACATGATCTACAAAGGCACATGCACGCACACGTTCATAATTGTTGTAATATCTTCTAGTGTATTGTGTTTGTATCTGTATGTGTATGTATGCCTATGTATGTATGTCTGTCTCTGGATGAATATTTGCAAAGTAAATATACATATTGTATATTTTTCTGCTTATAAATGTGCGTGCATCTAAATTTATACTCGTACATGTTTGAGCATGCCTGCAAGTATGTTTGTATGTCTGCATTTGTGTGTGTGTGTGTGTGTGTGGTGTGTGTGTTAGCTTACATGTTTGTGTGCATTTTCTTGATTAAATTGATGATGTGCTCTTTGTGGTGATGTGAAAGTGAAGGAGACTGAACATCTGGTTGGAAAGTAATGCAGTTTCGGAGGTGATATTTCAAAATTATTTTTTATTGCACAAATGTAGCTTGTTCTTATCTTGCTCTTTGTTCTCTTTTTCTGTTTGTCTTTACATATCTTGTTATTATTTGTGTGTCTATGTCTCTTTATTGCCGCTCACGCATCTGCGTTAAATGTTTTTTGCGCACATGTTGTTGCGTGTTTGCGCGCATTCGTGACAGCGTTTCCTCAAAGTGGGTTGCTCTACCGTGCATTAGTCAGTGAGACAATTGCGAGTCAGTCAGTCAGTCGGTCAGTCCGTCCATTGATGAGGTAATTTAATTCCTTCCTTCTTTCTTTAAATTCCGTCATCTGTATTCACCTCTCTTCTTCTCTTCAATTTTCTTCCTTTCTGCGATGTCTTTCACGTTTTAAATATCCAACAGTCCCATTTATACGAGTGTTTTTTCTTTCATTTTTTTTCTCACTGGCGTTCTACTTTCCTTAAGCATTGAAGCTATCTGATGAAGCTGTCCATTACCACTGTCATCAGCATTATCATTATCATCGGCTTTGACGGTATCAAGTTTTACATTTTGTCTGGCTGGTTTAGTATTTGTGCTGATGTGCTGAAATACCTGCCGCTTTCTCTCTCACACACACACTCACACTCACACACACATACACACGCGCGCACACACGTGCATGTAGTTGCATTTATATGGTTACATCATCACATCACTAATTTATTTCTTCCACAATCTAGAGCTACGTATATGTATGCGTTATTTTGACTGATTATTTTTCGCAATTAATACCAACAAATTCATTCATTCATTCATTCTTGAAATTGTTCAATCTCTTTTTCATTCATTTATCCATTCATTCATTCGTTCGTTCATTCATTCATTGAAAACGTATCATTTTGGGAAATCATAATGAATTATTTTGCTATTTTTGCTTGTTTGATATCTTTTGTTCTTTCTAACTATTTTTTTTCTATCCTTTAATTCAAAATTCTCTCTCTCTCTCTCCCTCCCTCTCTCTCTCTCTCTCTCTCTCTCTCTCTCTCTCTCTCTCTCTCTCTCTCTCTCTCTCTCTCTCTTACACACACACACACAAAACACATTCATACATACATGCATACTTACGTGCACATAGCCCATACATTTTTACGTTTTTTCTAATTCCATTCCATAAGAAATAAAATTGATCTGTTTGCTTCTCGAAGTTTTTACTCATTTTTTTTTCATTTTTTCATTTTTTTATTATTGATTTTATTTTTGGTGAAAATTCTGGCTTACGTAAAGATAAAATGAGACAGATAATTCACATGTCACATTCAAGATTGTGGTTTCTTATCTAGGTAACAACTATTTTTTGTTATATAAATTTTTTTTCTCTCAAAGTTTTCAATGTTCATACCTTTGTTGTGTTTGTGTGATACTAATGTTCGCTACGATGTTGTTGCAGTTGTTATCAGCATAAACAAAGTGTGTTGTTGTCGTTGTTGATAAATAACAAAACTTAATTAATGTGGATTCAGACATGTCTTTGTTAATGTTTTGATAACAACTGTGTTTATACTGTCAGAAAAGTTGTGAAATCGCAAGACTAAATTACCTTTTTTAATAAAATTTTGTGAGTTTTTTCTTTAGTTTCATTGCGGTTTCAAAGAGATGTCCATTTGTTTAAATTTCACAGAGCTCAAAATTTATTGAAGTTTATGATAGGCATTTCATTGCGTTTCGTTTTAAAGATGGATGACATGATAAAGCGGTCGATGTTGAGATGGTTCTAGTCAAACAGTCACCGAATTTGACAAGATGTATGCAAAAATCTCTCCCTGTCTTTAAATTTTTTGAGAACGTTTTGTTTTTTGCACATTTACCTAAATTATAGCATGACTATTTATAGAACCATCACCTCTTTTGCTTTCTTTTTTCTTTCTTTCTTTAATTTCCTCTCTTCTATCGTCTTCATTATCATCTTGAGGTTCTACACAATTAAGGAATGAAGGCCTCTCAAAGATATTCATTCCATTTGTGCTTTTTCTTTGCTTGTGTTGAAGGTTCCATATTGTAAATTTTATAATAGTGTTATTTAAAATGCATGTCCATCCTCATTCAATTTATTTTACCAAATTTTATTACTACAAAACATGTTTTGAATAATTACCTGTTTGAAAAATTTGAAAGCGAATTGATTGATCGGCGGACTGATTGATTGGCCATATACTTACCCATGCATTTGCTGTACTGTATAGTGTAAATATTTTGTTCTGTGCTACGTTGGGTGGATATGTGTGTGTGTGTGTGTGTGTGTGTGTGTGTGTGTGTGTGTGTGTGTGTGTGTGTGTGTGTGTGTGCATGACTCAAGTCAAGTTGTGCTCCTTTCTGCCTTAATAAATACTTCACGCTGTGTGGTGCATGGTTTGAAAAAATTGTTCTCGTTTCATAGTTACGTTAGATTTCATAAATTCATAAATTTATTATTTGTTAGTAATTTCCAGTTTTTATAAATTACTTTTAAATGAATTAGTTGGTTAAATAAAACTTTATTATATTTTGAATTGGAATCCTTGCTCTCTTATCTTTAGCATATGAACGTATCTAGAACAATAATTTAAACAATTTTTTGTCCAATCAAAAAGCAATTCAGTCAACGTCCTGCTTTTATGACAAGCATCCATTTTTTTTCGTTTCCATGAAGTAACGAAGATGAAAAAATTTTCACAATTTTCTTGCATCTCTGCACTGTTAAATTTCTTGTCACGTAGATCGTTTAATCAATTGATATAATATTGAAAGACATTAAAAGAAGAGAAATAAACTAAGCAACGTTCTCGACTTGTTTATCATCCACCGGATCAACAGAAAAGGAAAAAGTGAAGTTACATACAAAGCAAAGAACATTTGGTCTAAAGAAAAATAAATGTATATTATAAATCATAATGTTTTAATATAAAACATAAAACTTAGCACCTTCTCATTTTATTTAAAACATTAGATGACCTTAACCTAAATGTTCTGAAGACCCATCGCACACATCAGATTCTTTAGTCTTGGTCCTACCATTGGTTTTGTCAGAGCATCAGCAACTTGAAGTTCTGTTGCAACTCGTTCAACTGAAACTTCTTCTTCTGCAACTTTTTCTCTGACAAAGAAATTTCTAATGTGGATATGCTTTGTTCTTCTGTGAAGTTCTGGATTGTGTGCTAAACGAATTGCTGCTTCATTGTCGACAAAAATTTCTGGCTTTTTCTTTAGATCTACAATGTCGTTCAACAATCGTTTGAGCCATATCACTTCACGAGCTGCTTCACTTCCGGCAACGATTTCTGCTTCAGTAGTTGAAATCGCAACTGAGGGTTGACGTTGGCTAAACCAACTGATCACGCTTCCTCCAAACATACAGATTACACCTGATGTCGATCTTCCACTAGATTTATCTCCTCCATGATCTGCATCACTGTAGGCTATAAGTGTATTGTTTTGACCAGACTTGTAAACAATACCGACATCAGCTGTGCCTTGCAAATATCTGAAAATTTGCTTGACTTGTGCTACATTGGACTTGCTGGGTTTCTCCAAACTTCTGGATGCTACTCCAACTGCATATGCAATATCTGGTCTTGTTCCCGTCATCAAGTACATCAATGCACCAACTGCTGATCTGTAAGGAAATTTCACTTCCTCATATTCATTTTTGTTTTCATCGAACTCCTCAGATTTTGAAATCGGAGTTGTACAGGATTTACACTGACTCATCCCAAACTTTTCAAGAATCATTCTTGTATACGATGACTGACTGACATTAATATTTCCCTTCTCATCTTGATTAATCTCTAATCCAAGGAAATATGTTGCAGGTTTAGATGTTATTTTAAACTCTGACTTTAATTCTTTTTCAAATATTTTTAGTTCTTCTTTATCGGTTCCTGCAACTAGTCCATCATCAACATACAGTGCAAGTATGAATTTCTTTCCTCCCTGTATTCTAATGAACAAACAAGTATCTGCATCGCTTTGTTTGAAATGTTTCTTTTTCTTGTTCCAACATCTTGGAGCTTGTTTAAGTCCATAGAGACTTCGCTTGAGTTTACAGACTCTTCCTGAATTATCTTTAAAACCTTCAGGTTGCTCCGTGTAAATATCTTCATCTAGTTTGCTGTATAGAAAAGCTGTTGACACATCAAACTGCCTGAGTGACATCTTTTCATTTTCAGCAACACTTAATAGTGTTCTTATAGTTGAACTTCTGACTACAGGACTATAGGTTTCTTCATAGTCAATTCCCTTTTTCTGAGAAAAACCTTTTACCACTAGCCTGGCTTTAAAACGTTCAACAGAACCATCTGGATTGTTTTTTTTACCTTGTAGACCCATTTGCATGGTATTGCCTTATGACCTTTTGGAAGACTTACCAAATCCCACGTTTGATTTTCCTTTAATGACTGCATTTCACTGTTCATGGCTTTAAACCATTCATCTTTTTCATCACTTTGAATGGCATCTTTGTAGCTCACTGGTTCAAGTACTTTACATAATGCAGACACAACGAAAGGATTATAACGAGATGGCTTTTTGATATTATTCCTGTCACGTAAAACCATACCTTTGGTCTTTTGATTACAACAGTCAGATTGATCTTCTTCATCAGATAAAACTGAACTACGGTTGTGAACATCTTCATCAGTTGAAATATTTTCTTTAATCAAAGTTTTTTTATTTTCATCTTTGATTTCAACATAAATCGAAACTGTATCATCTGAACAACTTTCTTCTTGCAAAATCACTGAATTTGGTTTGACAACCTTCTCATCAAAAATAACATCTCTTGATCGATGCATTTTAACACGTTTCTTATTCTGATGTCCCATTCGTTCATGGTATAACTGCAATGCATCTTGATCATTGACAAAGTTAACTTCGACTTCAGAATTTAACGGTCTAACAGTTTTTGCAACAAGTTTGAACAAACCTCCATTGTTGTTTCTTATTCCAACAACACTTATCACATTGTCAATAAGTAGATGACAACTTCTTGAGGTTGAAACAAAAGAGCTATTTCTGTTCTTATCTTGAGTTGCAAGTACTGAGAACAAATTTCTTTTTACTTTTGGCACATACAAGACATCTATAAGTTTAACAGTTTGCCATTTATTATTCACTTTCACTTGAAGATGAATAATTCCTTTTCCAAAAGCTTCTACAGTATCACCATTTGCAACATATAATTTACTCGGTTGAGAAAATTTTTCAAAACTTTGAAATATGTCTCTTCGGAAAGTTAGATGACACGTTGCACCATTGTCAAAAAACCATTCATCAGTGTACGCTGACTCATCAATTGCAAAAACACTTGATTCCGTAACAACTAGTGACTTATTGTCATCGCGTAGATTGTTATTTCTTGGTTTTGCTGGTCTACCATCAGAATGCCATTTTTCACAATTTCTTACAATGTGACCTGGCAATTTGCAATAATGACATATCAGTCGCTTTGGTTTGCTGACAAATTTATCTTGTTTTTAACCATTCATGTTTAGTGATGATGACCTTTTAGTTGTTGCTTTGACAAATAATACTTTATTACATTCTGTTTTGCCTTCCAAAGATCTCTCATAGCTACACAGTTGATCTGTGAGTGTTTCGACTGTTCTTTCAGTCTTATTCAACAATCTCCAACTAGCAGCAAATGAAAAATATTTTTCTGGCAAGGTTTCAATTATTTGACACATCAGCAACAAGTCACTGTTTTCATCTTTTCCTAACTTTACCTTTAAATCTTTCCAAAGATTCCTGAGTTTTGTGACATGAGTGACAACATTATCGCTTTCATCCATTTTATAACTAAAGAACTTTATGCACAAGTTGTATGCTTTATCTTCATTAACTTCATCATACAATCTGTGAAGTTCTAACCAAACATCTCTGGCATTACTGAATGAACGAACTTTTTCATACGTTTCATCGGTCATGTTGGTTGACAGAACAATCATAGCACTACAATCTGCTCTGTTGAATCTGTTCAAAGCAGTTTGATATTTTGCTATCTCATCTTTATTTGAGTCATCGTTCGATTCATCTGGAACTTTTAATTTGCCATTTACTACATCCATTGCATCAGGAATGCCGCGTAGTATTATACAAACTCTCGACTTCCAGTTCAACCAATTACTTTTGCCTTCTAGGTGTTTGATTTGCACTTTTGTCAGATCCATTTCTTCCTTGTCTTTCAATTTGACCTTTTAATTAGAAGCAAAATATCGAATTTCAGAGAATGAAGAAGCACGTGCTTTCTCTTCACTTCAATCTTCACAAAAAAATCTTCCGATATTTCTTTATTCTAAATTTTCTTCGTCAAATCAATTAATTAAGAAAAACGTTATCTGGGTCCCATAACCTGTTAAATTTCTTGTCACGTAGATCGTTTAATTAATTGATATAATATTGAAAGACATTAAAAGAAGAGAAATAAACTAAGCAACGTTCTCGACTTGTTTATTATCCACCGGATCAACAGAAAAGGAAAAAGTAAAGTTACATACAAAGCAAAGAACATTTGGTCCAAAGAAAAATAAATGTATATTATAAATCATAATGTTTTAATATAAAACATAAAACTTAACATGCACTTCTCTGTTTTTTTCTTTATTGAGAAAAACATATTTGAAAGTTTATCAGAACCAGAGTCAGAATGATTCATCTGAGTGAGTAGTTGGTTAGCAACTTTTGCGTCACTTCAATTAAACCTACAAGTTGTGGATGTAGTTCACTTTGTAAAAAAAAACTAATTAACTCTGAAACTCCAATTTTCATGAACACATCACTCTTCTATCCAATTCAAGTTGAAGAAAACGTAAATGGAACGTTTAATTACGTTGTTAGAAATGAAAAAAAAACTATCCACGATGACTAAAAAACACATAAAAACAAACTCATATATGTACACTCAACCAGATAAATACATAAGTACACTTCAAATGAATCGTTTGTTGTGAACAATTTCTTGCAAAAATCTTTTTTTCTAGATGTTTTAAGATGCAGGAAATTTTGATTGGTATAGCAGTTAATTATTTTTTCTTCTTAAAAATGGCAGGGATGTCTTGTTATATTTTACAATTGCTGTTGCTGATGATGTTACTTGCTAGTTGTCTCTTTTCTTACCGTCGTTGTTGATTAGATTTGTTTTAACATATTATTGATGTCTATGTTATTGAAATTATTTATGAAGTCCGTTTCGCTGTTTTCATCAAATATGTTTTGAGACCTTCGTATTTATTTTAACCTTTCATTATAAATATCAAGAAAGAAGTATACCGGGATACTGATATTAAAAAAAAGAACCTCTAAAAAAATATAAAAATGTAAATGTGTTTGTTAATGAAGAATGTGTGGTTACTACACCTGAGAAGAATAACATTGAAATGGCAACGTACAACGGTGTATGTACGTACAATGTACATTTACTGTACGTACACACTCACACACACACACCACACACACACTGTGTCGGTTCAACCAGCTAGTTCACTTATTTCACCACACAGACAGGATCAAATTTTGACGCACTCACTTAGCTTAACATTCAATTTCTTCTTTCCTTTTTTAAAATTTCACTAAGCATGGCATGCGTCCTGTGAACAAATCCGTGCCTCATGTTTCTATATACCGTTGTAACGTTAACCAAGCTAATTTAAACGGAGTAATGGGAGACAAAACGTGCGTGCTATCAAAATCAACAACGGAAAATCTGAAGGATTCTGGTTTACAATTTTGGATGTTGGGAATGTTGTTGATGCTGGCTTTATTTAGTGTTTTTTTTTGTTTTAATGTTGTATTGGAAACTTTTTTGTAGTAGTTAATCCTATTAAAGGTTTTTTTTTATCGTTTCGTTATTTTTTCTCATGACAAGGGTGGAAATTGGAAAGATTTTTTGGTGACGAATGCGTTTAATAATTGCTGAGATTAATTTGAGTTATCGCGTGCAATTGCTCATTGACGACCAACCTGTTAATTTGTTGCTTTTTCCCCATAGTCTGTGGAGGTGTTTGTGCGAAAAAAATTATTTAAAATTTTTTCTGAAACACTTTCGATATTATTCCTTGCGTGATGTTATTCGCAACTCATTGTTAATGTAGGTAGGTAGGTAGGTAGGTAGAGAGGTAGGTAGGTAGGTAGGTAGGTAGGTAGGTAGGTAGGTAGGTAGGTACATAGGTAGGTATACCTATTGAACTACCCGTAAACTGTTGATTAATTGAGACTGAGTGGTTTTTTTTACATCCTTTATATTTTTCGATAGTTATTTTGAAGTAATGATAATAATTTTTCAGAGTGGCAACAACTTCAACAGCAACGGCAGCAGCTACGAAATCAGCAGCAGCATCAACGTCAACAACAATGGCAACAGCGGTAGCAACAACAACAGCAACAACAGATGCGCCTCTGCTCGTTCCATAAACAACAACAACAGCAATAACAACTGCAGCCGTTTTCAACAACAAATGAAATCACACATCGCCGAACTTCCAGCTCTATCCTCCACATCCTCCTCAGCCACTCGGGTGATGTCTTCGTGTTCTGATGGCATGGCCGGCTGCGGGTTGATGACCAACAACAACAGTCCAAACAACAGCTCCTCGAATGGAGTGGGCTCGTGCAGGGAGCTCCGGTCAGTTCTGCCCGTCGTCAGGTCACCAAACAGGTCCATGGAGAGGACTCTTGGTTCGTTCTTCGTTTTATAGATCTATTTTTTGTATAATTACATGAAATTGAACCCAACATAAAAACTATGGGAGCATTTTTTATTGGATATTAATAACTTTTGGATATTGGATAAATTTAAACTAGCATATTTAATTGGGCACAGTAGCCCAAATTCTCAATGATTGAATCGTTACTTGCAAGCGCTGATCTTAGTCAAATAAATTCTATTTAAATTAGACATTAGTGGATTTAATGACGACAATGATACAGGTGTTGATGATAATAATGATGATGATGCTGCATACTTTATTAACTTGTTCGTGTTCATATCTAGCAGAAATTTTTTTCCTTTTTTCGCTTCAAAGTTTTCAACGCAGTGGTCAGTGGTCATTCACTCCCACTAAATAAATGATAATTTCAACACCGGTCGTTAAATTTTAGAAAAAAAAACTTCTTTCATCGTCCAATGAAAACAGGTCAGGTCTTTTTGACCTTCAATGAAGAAACGAAGAGGTCACTGCTGCCTAATGAGGTGACCTCGATGGATACCGTGAAGGCATTATTTGTTCGCTCATTCCCTCACTCACTCACCATGCGCTGGTTCGATGATCCCATGAAGAAGGTTTACATATTGGATCGCAGTACGAACGTCTTCTACGAACTAGAGGATTTGAGGTTTGTTGCGGTTAGGTGGTGGTTCGGTTGATTGGTTGTTGGCTGGCTAGCTGGTTGATGGGTTGACTAAATAAGGAAGTGAGCGAGTGAGCAATAATTGAAGAGTGCTTGGAGTTTGTTAATTGGTTAACTAATTGGTCTCGCAAAAAATGACATGTTTATTGTTGTAGCTTTTTTTACATAGACTTGTTAGAAATCTTTTATTGAATGTGAGTGGAGTGATAATTTAATGATTAGATTAATGACCAACTGATAATATTATTGATGACACGATTATTATTATCATAACGATGGTGGTTGTTATCTTAACGAGCATGGTATTGCTATTATTAGTTATAAAAATGATGACGATGATGATGTGAAGGCTGAATGAAGGTTGAGTGAGAAGTAAGTAATTCGACTGTTACAATGATGATAAATGATTGCATTGAAATGTTGATGATGATGAATTGTTAAGAATTATGATGGTGATGGTGATGAATTGTTATATTGCTGGTAATGAATTTTTATTCTGATGATGATGATTTATTGTTAGAATTGTTATAGATGATGACTGATTGATTGGTTACTTTACTTTAATTTTTGAATGTTAACAGTTTGAGATGTTTATTGTATTTATCCATTCTCATTTTTCAATCCTCTGATTCAAAAATTTTTTTTCAGATTTTCCGTTACAAGTTTATGTTAAATTATATTGATAGATTGGTAACATTTACTTTTCTCGATGTATTTATTTCCGTATCTACCTTCATTGGCTGATTAAGCATATTAATTGTTATAAATATAGAAATATGTATGCAGTGATAATATATATACAATATCATAAACTATATAACAATAATAAGAAATACGTAAATGGTGACCATATTTAAGCAGAAGCAGTTTATATTTATTATAACAACACTAAAAATAATAGTCAATATTAATAATAATAATAATACATTTAATTTACCGTTTGTTTTGTTAATATTATTAATAAATAATAATAATAATAATAATATTTCATGCTAGGTCATGCCTATTATGTTTACTTTAAATTCCCTTATGGCTCTGAATGCTTTAGAATTATTTATTTGTTATATTATGCCCATTCATCACTTCGTTTGATGTGTTAAAATTTTTTTATTTAAATTTAATTGGTGTGAGAATAAATTCATAACTTTATAAATTCATAATTATAGATAAGAAAATAATGTTAAAGCTTTTCATTGGAAAGCTTTAATTAATTAAAAATTGAATTTCAGTTTAAGAATTGATTAATTAGTTTATTGATTATTACAGTTTTTAATGTGTACTGTTGTGTATATGTGCGTGTGTGTTTGTGTATCTGTATGAATATCTGCCGGCTAGTATCTATTAACAATCAAGAAATTTGTGATGTGTGTGTATGCTTTTGCTTAGAGAAGATGAATGTGCATGGTGGTTTATCTTTGAACGTTACATTGGAGTGCTTTGGAGCGTAATAATTTAAATTTAGAAACTCAATGATCACAATCAATTTCCTTAATTTAACATAACAGAGGATGCTTCACTTTGTTCGTTCATTCATTCATTCATTCATTCATTCATTCATTCATTCGTTCGTTCGTTCGTTCGTTCATTCATTCATTCGTTCGTTCATTCATTCATTCATTTAATCATTCATTCATTCATTCATGAATGTGTGGATGAGTGTGTGAATGCAATTATGTGTTAAGGATTGTAGATTAGGTCCTGTGTAATTTAATAGGTTAAAATGTAATGTAATTTAATTCTACAAACGACCACACTTACAGAAACACAGACAGACACACACACACACACACACACACACACACACACAGACAGACACTCACACATATTTATATATTTTAATACCACTATAAATTTGTTTACTCCACCTTTTTTTATTGGTCAGGGAGGTGAGGGATAGGTGCCAACTGAAGATTTATGAACTGGACCTCAATCCTCTGAGTCCAAGATCAAAGTTCAATAGGTCAGCCGGGTCATCTGTTGCCTTACTTGCTGCTGCTACTACTTCTGATAAGCAGAATGTTTCGTGTAATGGAAGCGCCGGTGCCGATGTGGTTAGTAGTGGTGGTTGCGTTTTATGTGTCTGTGGTGTGGTGTGTATTTAAGCCTGCTGATGATTATTATCTAATGGTTACGATCGTTGTAACATTTGTATGGTGATTAGGTGATCATTATGATATCGATGTTGACGAAAAAGAGAAAAATTATAAAATATTGATGATAACCTCATAAATGGGGCTAATTAAGATGGCATTACTCCATGTTTTAAAGTTTCAAATAAGTCCATCTCGTCCCGTCGTTATCGCTCCAATATTTGAAATTTTACTTCTAGTTTTTATGTTTTCCAATATTTTTAACTGTCATGTTCAACGAATTCCATCTCTGTTTTCTCTTTTTCCTCTCTCTCTTTCTCTTTCTCTCTCTTTGTCCCTCTCTTTCTCTCTCATTATTTCTCTCTTCTTCTCTTCCTTTACTTTTCTTTCTCTTTCTTGCTCTTCTCATATATACGCTTGAGAGCTTACACTTTTGTATAATTCTTTTCTATCCCATTTAATTCCATGCAATTAATGATCACTCAAATGGAAATTCGTCATCACCATCGTCGTCACCATTGTCGTCGTCGTCTTGACTACAATCACCATTCATATATTTTTTTCATCATTATTATTATCACCATCGTTCTCACCATTCCTATAATAATCATTATCATAACTGACTGACGAGCAAGCGTAGGCTGATGATGAAATTTTCATCTTGTGTTTTATTCAAGAGTTTAACTCGTCGGTGAATACGTGTTCGTGTACACACAGTTGCACGTACAGGCAACCTACTCATGCAGTGTACGCACACGTGCACACATTAATCACGTACAAAAGCGTACGAACGTGTGTGCGCATACACAGACCTATCTGCACTCATATTCACATACACAAATATGCCAACGTTTTGTGATGTTTTAATATTTATTACTTGAGTATTATACATATTATGTATTTGCCATTTATTATTGGTGAGGTGTAGTTTGAAACATTGTGTAACAGATGGGAACCATTAATAATCCTTCTTTTCAAATGTTAAACGTCACCAAACCTACAAATCGTTTACAAACTTTCTCGCCATTCGTCATTTATGGCGTTCGCTTGTTTGTTTGCCTGTTTGTCAGGTTGTTTAGTCGTTCGTATGTTTGTTCACTCGTTTGTTTAGGTGTTCTTTGTTTGCCGTTACCGTAAGTTTTGTAAAACAACACGAATTTGACATAATCATGTGGTAAAACGTTTTAATATAAATAAAATAAATAAATGTCACAATATTAGCCTATGTACGTGTGTGTATGTATGTATATATATGTGTGTGTGTCGTGTGTGTGGTTGTGTGTGTGTGTGCGCGCGCGCGTGCAATATAAGTGTTTTTATTTGTGTTTTCAAATTATTTCCTTGAAGTGATTAATTATTTGTGTCTGTTTGTTTGTTTGACTTGGCGAGTTGAAGTGTTGGCCTTTATTAAATTTTTTCTTGTCTGCTTCATAATGCATAGTGAATTAATTCAATTTAAATAATTTCTTTAGAGGCATTTTGTGGCTGTGTTTGTATGGGGGTGGAAAGGTTTTCTGTCAATTATATTTTCAATTTGTTTATTTCTCTTTTCTATCTGTCATTATTTTTTATACTCTATTTTTAAATGCATTTACATGTTCGTTCTTTCGTTCGTTCGTTCGTTCACTTACTCATTAATTTGTTCATTTATTTATTCGTTCATTTGTTTGTTCGCTCGTTTGTTTATTCATTCGTTCATTAGTTCATTCAATCGTTCTTCACACGTTTGTTCATTCATTCATTCTTTTTCTAATCCATTCACTCGTTTGTTCATTCATCCATTCAAGCGATCAATCAATCATCCGATGTATTTTGATATGCTGATTGAATGTAATGTCCTAGATGATTCTTTAATGAATTCTCCCTATAGGATTACTCACATTGTTGTTGTTTGTTTGTTTATTGTTGCTGCTGCTATTGTTGTTGTTGTTATTGTTGTTTAGTGTAACAGATGTTGTTTGTGGTTGTTGTTTATGTTGTTTTTTGTGTGTTGTTGTTCGTGTTAATGTTGGTATCTTGTTGGTGATTACAACACAAATGGTTATCGAATGCTCATCTAATAAGATGGCTTGTTCTTCTGTGTGTGTGTGAATGTGTGTGTGTATATGTGTGTGTGTGTGGTGTGTGTGTGTGTGTGTGGTGTGTGTGTGTGATAAGATAAGATGATCATTGATATGATTTATGAGATGTTTGATAACGTAGTTGCTGTTGCTTTTGCCGATATTTTTGTTTTAATTGTTATTGAGGTTTTTTATTGTTGATGATTAGCAATTTTTGTTGATGTTTTTATCGTTGATGACGTCATTTTGTTACTGAGATATTGTTGACGTTATGTTATTTTGTCTAGGCTTCCTTCATGTTTCCACTGTACTTCATATTCATGGTTGCTATATTTTAAATTATTTCATCGATCTCTTAATACTTTCCAATGGTTTACCGTTGTTATAGTCAGCGTTAGTTGCGTGTAAGTCTAATTTTGCCAACTTTGCGTTTGCTGTAGTTGTGTGCTGATGAGGGTGTGGGTGACGTTCTGTTTTGGAAGTGTGATTCGATCACCTCACTCATCAATCTGTTATGTGTTGATTTGCGTGGCTGAAAATTAATGTGGCTTAGTTAAATGTGGTTTGGTTAAATGTATCTTCAAGTGTTTATTTCAAGTGTACGTTTATAAAATAATTTTTTATGTTATTTTTTGCTCTGCTATGCGTTTATTATATGTTTTGACTAAGTTGTTTTGTAGTTGTTATGTTATTTTATATTACAATTAATTAACCAATTAATTAATTAATTAATTTTTTTATTTATCTATCTACTTACGTTATTGAAATATTACTTAGTATTTTCATAGTTACTAAGAAAGTGACACTTTAAAAATAGTTTAGGTAGACAATGAAATAGTTCTTGAATGAGTTTTACTGTTGTATCTGGAGGACTCTCAAGTCTCAGCCTGTCAGTTTTATGCTGGATTAATTTTACGATCTCTTCTTAAAAGTGCACTCAAAATAAAATTTTTGAATTATT
Source organism: Helobdella robusta (assembly GCF_000326865.2). NCBI lineage: Eukaryota > Metazoa > Annelida > Clitellata > Rhynchobdellida > Glossiphoniidae > Helobdella > Helobdella robusta. The sequence continues at coordinate 297,761 of NW_008703981.1, forward strand.
TTCAGCCTCATTTTTTGTGTTAAATCCTCATTATTCTACTTTGTTTTTTTTTTCATTTTTTTCATTTTTTTTCTCGTTCACTTCAATTTTCATTTTTGCCGACTAGTTTTACAGTTTTTTCGTCTCTCTCTCTCTTTTCCTCTCTCTCTCTCTCTCTCTCTCGCTATCTCGTTGTCGTACTTAGCAGGCCACGCTATCATCTTCATCATAATTTTCAGTTTTTACAGTTTTATGTGTTAATTATTAAACTTTTTCATCTTTGTTGCTGGTCGGTCATTTATTTGATGAAGCTTCCACGACGTTTCAACGCCCATTTTATTATCGCTACCATCTTCGTCGTCATCATCGACTGACATCAGTTTTAATTTTCTCAAGCATCAATTTATCATTAATATCATTACCGTTACAGAAGTCTGCTATTGTCATTTTCACGTCACAAATATCGTGATTGCTAATGTTATCATTAGAGATGCACCGAATAGTGAATTTGACTGAAGACCGAATAGTTGATCAATTATTCGAATTATTTGATCGAAGCCGAAGGCAGAATACCAAAGAACCCACTATTTAAAAACAATTGTTTTTTTTACAATGAAAAACAAGTTGTTGAAAAATACAGTTGGCAGTTGTTGTTTATTCAACAATGTTCTATCGAGATAACATGCAATCTCTTGTTCAAATTCAGATGTTTCAACAGCTACGATGGCCAAAACGAATTTTCAGCTATTAACAAACTAACAGTTATTATCCTTGAATTTAAACAACGGGATGTCTTAAACGCATTTTGCAATATTTGGCTATTCGTCCTTTTAAAATGTCAGAAGCCCGAGCCGAATATCAAATTTCGGTCGAATTTTCGAGCAGAATAACCTGTGCAATATGAGAAGCGTTTTAATCCTCGTTCAACAACGGACTGTTGCATCATCGTCATCTTGGCTCTCGTTGGCACCATCATCGTCATCTTCTACATCGTCATCATCATCAGTATCGTAATCATTATTTTAATATCAGCACCATCCTTATATGAATATTATCATCGTTATCTTAGTATTATTATCGTTGTCATCATCGTCGTCGTCATCACCATTTTCTGATCGTGCTCGCCATCAACATCGTCATTGTCTCTCTCCACCAGTATTCATCACCATCATTTCCATAACAATCAACATGACGATTGCATTTATAGCTCCATTGATGTTTTTATTGTATTATACTTGAAACGATAATTTCTCGCATGTTTCAAAGTGTATGTGTGTCTATTCGTGTGTCTATGAGATTTTCTATTGTTTGTGTCATGTGTTTGGTGTATTTGTATGCTCTGTATACAGTGTGTTTTGTGTCTGTTCATCTTGTACATTTCATGCATGTGTTAAGTTTGTATGTTCTTGCTCACATTTGTATAAATTAATATAATAAATTATTTATAATCCATTAATTTGATTTGACATAATCACACATGCATGCACATTATAAACACACAAGTGAATGAATTTAGAGAGAGAGAGAGAGAGAGAGAGAGAGAGAGGAGGGAAAGAGAAGAGAGAGAAAGGAAAAGATATAAATATAGAAGTTAAAATGTATATAAGATATTTGTATATTCTTACTCACGCCTCATCTGTACGTGTTTGATTGCAATTGTTTGTACGTAAATGTTTGCACGTGTTTGTGTTTGCGTATTTACGCGCGTGTGATGATAAAGTATAAAGCATGTGATGTACTGACTGAACGCTGGAGTGGTGCGCGTTTGCACGTTTCCGTTATCAGCTCGAAATGATAACGCGTAACTAACTCTAATTAAAGCGTCATCTTTTCGCTGATTAAAAAGAATGTTTTCTTGATTTATTGTTACGGGTCACACATTTTCATGCGATAATAAACAGACACATTGTCACATACACGCACATACACACAGACACAGACACATACATAATTCATTTCAAAAAATGGAAACAGATAGCAAGACAGATATGAAAGGTGAAAGATATATCTAACGACCAACTCAATATAAACTAACCTGCTTATACACAATGTACAGTACATAGATATGTTCACAATACATTTTCATTATTACGGATACTTTGTTTCACCGGATATGCGTCTGTTTGTGCTGATATGTTTAAAGTGTAGAAATTTCTGCTTTCATTTGCTTGTTATCAGTCAATTTGCTTCAAATTACTCTTTGATGGATGTAACGCAATAATATCAATCAAGTTTTGAAAGGTAGGCCTAATCCTAACACTACTACTGTTAGTGCTGTTGCTAGTACTAATACTATTTGTTTTCTACTATTACGTTGACTGTCACTGCGACTACAACCGCTACTGCTACTACTTCTACGACTGCCTGTACTGTACCGACAATTTTCACTAATACTAATGATATTAACAATACTCTAAATGAATGCCCTTACAAGTAGATGGTGCATGTTACATTTAATACTAGAGCTAGAGCAATGATAATAATGTTACTGCTACTTATTCCTGCCCTAGTACTTTCTATCTCAATTCTTGCGGTTAGCTTAATGGCGCTGATATTTACAATGTTAAATTTCATGGCCGAGTCGGGCTTCTTAAATATTTATGCTTCTCCTTCACCAATTTTTTCACAACGAATATCTTAAATTATTTTCTTGTTTTGGTCGAAAAAATAATTTATTTTTTTTTGTTTAAAAATTCCCGTTAGAAAGATGTGATTGATGGAGGTAGATACGGCAGTTTATTTGCTCACACTTTCGCATGCCTTCTCGTACCCCTGCTTCAGTCGGTTTGAAGGGACCATGATAATAACTCTCAGTTCAGTCGGACACGTAGCATACTTACCTTACTTCACATTTTCAAAAATTTCTCTCACGTTTGCCACACGTACACACACACACACACACACACACACAACATAAACACGCACGCACCACACACACACATGCGTACACAAACACGCCGTCTGGAACATTGTCTCGATATAAACAACAAAAAAATCAACAGCAAGTTAAATTTAATGAGACTGTTTTTTTAAACTAAGTTATCTAGACGGAGATGTTTTGACTACTGAAAATATTTAAACAGTTAAAAGGAGACTTGCATGTATTATGTGTTGTCAGTTTGCTCCGGTTTTGTGTGTAGTATGTGTGTGTGTGTTTGTGTGTGTATGTGTGAGTGCCCACACGTACGTTTGTATGTGGGTAGTATCGTATCGTTTTATTTTTACTTGATTTACCGTTTTCAAATGTTTGTAAATTTCTTATATGGAGATCGAGGAGGAAAAAGTTGAGAAAGAAAAACATTAGTTGCAAAATAGAGCAGAAGAAAGAGAAGAGCAGGAAGAGAGGAGAGAGAGAGAGAGTGGAGAGAGAGCGAGTGAAAAGGAGAAATAGTGAGAAAGATATGGCGAAACCAGGAGCAAGGAAAAACGTACTAAGCATGAGCAGGCAGCAGAACAACAACATTGAAACTAATTGTAAACGTTTTTGATAAGTTTATCAATAATTTATGGATGGAAGTTAACACATGGTCTTTGTGTGTATTTGTATATATACAATATCACTACACTGCCTGTGCTTGCTTGTGTGTGAGTTGCTGTTTGTTTTTGTTCTTTATGCATTGGTGTCTGTGTGTGTCTGTGTGTGTGTGTCTGTGTGTGTGTGTGTGTGTTTGTATAAATAACATTGAGCATGTGTGCTTGCGTTTGTTGGTGTATTTGTTGAGAAGATAGTTGATGTTTTGGTTAATGTGATTGTTGATGTTTTGCTGTGTGTTGATATGTGTTGATGTGTTGCTATGCGTTGATGTGTTTATTTGTTCCCAGCAGAAAAACTTCTTTCATTTAAGTGCTTCTTCCACGCAAGTTGTCATTTACTTTTCTAGATTTTAACACTACTACCTAACCTACCTCTATTGCTATTCGTGAGGATGGATGATGACGAGGAAGAAGATGATGAGGAAGAGGATGATAGTAGTGATGGAATTCATGATTATGATGATGATGATGATGGTGTGGAGGCACCATGCGTCATTTATTGATTGATGGAGATGGTGTTGTTGTTGTTGATGATGATGATGATAAGGAGATTTGTGATTCTGCTGAAAGAAATATTCCTGAAGTTTATATTTATAAGGCAAGGAGGAACATTTCCTTCATTCATTCATTTCGTTCTTCCATTCACTCATGCATTCAAATCTTAGTACGCTCAAACACTCGTTAAATGTAAATAATAATTATTATTATTATTATTAATGCAGTTTAACGGCGTTTCAGCGCTACTGGCTATCTTTACGCCCTTTTTTCTTTTGAAACAAAATTTTCTTAGGGTTCTTTTGAGTTTTTTTCAAATATTTCTATATTCTGTCGAGTATTTTTATCTCCTGAAGATATGTTATTAGATTATTGATGTTTTCTCTCTTGAAAATTTTTTCAATATCTGAGGGGATCTGATATCGTTTCCGAATATCATCATGGTTTTGCATTCCACCAAGTGTTGTTCATGAAGTTTTTCATCACAAAAGTTGCATGCTGGTGGATTTGTTTTGTTGATTATCTAAGAATGAGTGTATTTTGAATGGCCTATTTTAACCTATTAATAATTGTCCTCAGTTTACGGTTTAAACCCTTAGATTCATCTGGATTTTTTTTAAAAACACTTGGCATGGATAGTTTAAGATAATTGGTAATCTTATTCCATTCAAGTTGCCATTTTTCGTTGATAATTTTTTTGTCCAAGTTCTTAAATCACTGTATGGAATTGGTACATTTGATATTGGGATAGCATGGGCTGGGAATCCACATCAAATCTATTTTGTTACTATTATTAGTCAAGTTATTATGTATATTATTTTGTATTTGCTTTATCAGATTATGTTGAGGGCTATATATATTAAGTGCAGTGATTGCAGATAATGAATCTGAAAATATTAAAAATTTGTTATTATTGAATTTAGATACATAGCTTATCGCCATCTCAATAGCGATGATCTCTGCCGTAAAAATTGATGTATAGTTTGGAAGATGTTTCATGAGCTTGTGTATAATCTTTGATTGCTGGTAAACAACTATTGCTGCTGTCGTTGAGAACTCCTTTTTTGAGCCATCCGTATAAATTTTTGTGGAATTGGGATTTTTATGGATTTTTTCTCTAAATATAATTTTTACTAAATTTTCATCTTTTACTGTTCTATTTATACTGATATCAACATCCGGATACAGCAATAGCCAAGGCGGGTGTTCATAATCCATTTCTTTCAAAATATTAGTTTTGTTATGATCTTTGATATATTCCTTAAGTCTTGCTGGGAATTTTTGTATAGCTTTTGATTTTATTTGATGATTCTGGTTTATAAATTTGTAGTTCTGATTTTCTGGCTGAGATCTAACTTTTAAATAATAATTCAATGCTAACTTTTGATGTCTAAATGTTAAAGGCATCTCCCCAGACAAAACATGTAAACTGCTAGATGGCGATGTTCTGTAAGCTCCCAAGACTTTTCTTAATGACTCGTTCATTATTGTTTGAAGAATTTTCAGATATGATTTTCTTGTTGATCCTAGCATAGTCTGTTATTGACCTTATCATTGCTTGATAGATTGTCATTAAGTGTTTTTGGTCTGAACCCCAGGTATGATGAGATAGAACTTTTAGAAGGTTGAGTGCTTTTAAACATTTTATTTTGGTCTGTTGGATGTGCGGAATAAAATTAAGTTTGGAGTCTAAGATTATTCCCAACTATTTATATTGTTGAGTAAATTCAATGAAATTTTCTTGAAATTTTAATTTTGGGTATATTTTTTTCGTTTTTTTGAGTAATTCCATTAGTAATTCCATACCTCCAGGCTTTATCATAAGCTTTTTCTATGTCTAAAAAGATTGTTATCACCTGTTCATTGTTGTTTAAAGCTTGTCTGACATGGGTTTCTAGATATAGTATGTTATCTAACGTAGATCTTCCTTTAATCCCACCATTATTTTATTTGTTTTCAGATACCAATTTAATCTTTTATTAATTATTTTTTCAATTATTTTACAGGTGCAACAGGTTAAGGATATTGGTCTATAGTTTTCAGGTTGTAATTTGGTCTTATTTGGCTTATTTATCGGAATTATTGTTGCATGGAGCCATATAGTTGGAAGACTTGAGTTGTACTAAATATTATTGTAAATTTTCAATTGTACCATTAGTGCATTTTGTGGCAAGTTTTTAAGCATCTTGTAAGTAATTAAATCTGGACCTGGAGTGGAATCGTTGCTATTGTTAATTTCATACATCATTTCTTTCATTGATATAGGAGAGTTGTATGGCTCTAAATTTTTTGAATTGAAATCCAGATCTTTACTTTCTTCTGTTGATTTGATGTTTGCAAATTGGTTGTTTAAATTTTTTGAATTTTGCTGGAAGTGGTTGGCCAAAATATTAGATATATCTTGGTCAGTTATATATTCCTTATTGTTAACAATAATATGGCTGTTTTTGTTGGTATTATATTTGTTTTTAATTTTTCTGATCATCTCCCATACTTTTATTGCTGAAGTGTTGACATTGAGATTACTGACGAATGAACTCCAGGAAAATTTCCTTTCTTCTCTCACTATTCTACGTGCTTCTGCTTTGAATTTCTTATAGTTTATGAGATTGACTTGGGTAGGGTTATTTTTAAATATTTTGAATGTTTTTTGTTTTTGCTTGATTGCATTTTTGCACTTCTCATTAAACCAAGGATTTAATATTTTACCACTTTTATTTTTTATAACTGGTGTAATCTGGTTTATGATTGTTGTTATAATCTTTATCCATTTGTTCATTGATTCATCATCAATTGTGTTAAAATTTTTCATTCTTTCCTCTGTCATGTTTTTAAATGCAGCCCAATCTGTTTTATTGTAATTTATTCTTTTCAAATCATAATTTCTTATATTTTTGATGGATAAAATTATTAGATAATGGTCACTGCCATGTAAATCGTCTTCTGCATCCCATTCTATATCTTGAAAAATGGCTGGAGTGGTCATGGCTAGATCTATTGTTGATGAAGTATTTGTATGATCATGATACATTGTTGCTTTTGTTGGTTTGATTAGGCAGAGATCGCTTTCTATTATTGTTTTTTCTAGGTGTATTCCTTGAGCATTTGAAGTTGAGCATTCCCAGATTTTGTTGTGGGCATTGAAATCTCCCAATAATATGAATGGTTTAGGGATTTGTTTAATTAAATGTTTTAACTCTTGTGATTTGATCAATGAGTTTGGTTTTATATACCCATTGCATTTTGTTATGAATTTATTGTGGATTGTTATTCTTGTTGCTATAAAATGATTATTAGTTTTTATTTTAACTGGAGATTGTGTTATATCGTGATGGATGTAAATTGATGTTCCTGCCGATGGGTTTGTTTTTGTTGGTATGGCTGATTTATGGTAAGCCTTGAAGTTTTTCAAATTTATTTGCTTGTCATCAGTAACCTTAGTTTCCTGCAGGCATATGATTTGAGGATTATATTTGGAGATTAAGATCTGTAGTTCTGGAAAATTATTTTTCATTCCTCTTATATTCCATTGCAGGATTCTAATCTTATTGGGATTTTTATGCATTATATCATCTTGACGTTTAATTGATTTATGATCATCATTGTTGCTTAATATGTCTGATTTATTCCTTGTTTGTATGTCTATTGTTGGCATTTTTTTACTAGAAGCCATACTCATTGTTATCTTTTGTAACCCTTTTGATATTATTTACATCAATATCATCATTGTTACAAAATACTTCATTATCATCACTACTTTTCATATCCTCATCAGTAGAGAATGAATATGGATCTTTATTTTTGTTGTTATTATTACCATTATTATTATTACCTTTATTATTACCATTATTCTTATTATTATCAGCATTACTATTATTACCATTATTATTACCATTACCGTCATCATCATTTGTTGTTATTTGAGATTTTGTATGCAGATGATTTAGTCTTGATGGTTGATAGCATGGAAGAATTGCAGTTAAAATTTGACAGATGGAAAAGTGTTATTGAAAAGAAATGGTTAAAAGTTAATATTGGTAAGACGAAGGTAATGGTGAGTGGGGAAGGTGGGGAACGAGTGATAAGTAAAATAGACCCCTGTGGGGTATGTGATAGGAGAGTGAAGGCTAACTCGGTATTGTGTATAGGATGT
>NW_008703981.1:305971-376005 GCF_000326865.2 Helobdella robusta
GTGGGGTATTGTGTGGAAAGAAATGGTCAGTGAAGATGAAAGGGAGGGTATATAAAGCATGTGTGAGAGCAGCGATGATATATGGTGGTGAAACTTGGGTGTTGAGGAGAGAGGAGGACAGTGTACTGCAGAGGGCTGAAAGAGCTATGGTGAGGATGATGTGTGGGGTTAAAGTGAAGGATGGGAGGAGTAGTACAGAGCTGATGTCAATGATGGGACTGAATGAGGACATTGTGACATTGATAAGGAGATCGAGATTGCGGTGGTATGGACATGTGTTGAGAAGGGATGAAAGGGTCGGGATTAGGCGAGCGTTGGAGTTCGAGGTTGAAGGAGTGGTAGGAAGGGGTCGTCCGCGATTGGGATGGAGAGAGCAGGTGGAGAAGGACAGGGTGAAAGCGGGGTTGCGTGATACTGAGGCGAGTGACAGATGTGGGTGGAGTCGAGGGGTATTTCGGTTTCATCATAGGTAGCCAAACGGCAAGCCCCGATCTCGGGGAAAATGCCGTCTAAACGTGTGTTGTTGTTGTTGTTGTATTACCATTACCATTATTATGACTACCAATTTTATTAACACTATTACCATTATAGTTACTTTTACTGGTATTGCTCCTGTCGTCATCATCATGATCTGATTCCAATTTTTTCTTTCTTCCTTTATGAGATTTATCAATATTAGATGGTTTTTTCTTTAAATATGTCATGCAGTAGTTTGTTGGATCTTTTATGAGATTGCATTGGGTTTCTTTATTTACCATCGCTTTTTTTGTAATTACTTGGGAATATAATGGTTTTTTCTGCTGATATATCTGATTTCTCGCCTGGATATATGATACATTATTTTCAGCTTTTGTCTTTAATATTTCTTTTTCCAATTTGAATTTTGAACATTCTTTAGAAAAGGTTTCATGGTTACGTCCACAGTGGTAACATTTTGGGGTATTTTGACATGGGATTTCCCATGTGTGCTTATGTCCTACAATTCCACACCTTGAGCAAATAACATCTTTACTCTTGCAAATCTTATGGTGGTGACCGTATTTTTGACATTTTGTACATCGTGTTGGAGAGGGTATAAACTTCTCAATTTTGATTGATTGATAACAAACTTTTAAATCTTCTGGAAGTTGGGGACTATTGAATGTTAGAATGAAGGTGTTTGTGTTAATTTTCTGATTATTTTTGGTTATTTTTATGTTGTAAATATCTATCACACCTTGATTTTTTAATTCTTCCTTTATTTCACTTTCAGAGCAGTATTTAAAAATTGTTGTTCTGATAACTCCTTCACTTATATTCAAAGATTTGTGTGGATAATATTTAACTTTTTCATTCAAGATAGAATTGATTTTTAATAATTTATCTCGTTGAGTTTCTTCTTTTAACTTAATCAAGATTCTGTTTGGTTGAATTTTAATGAAATTCAATTCTCCTAGAGTGGTTTGGAAGAATTTACAGATTTTGAAAATTGACATTTTTCGGAAGTCGTGGTCATTATCCAGTGTTAGCGGTTCAATGATAAAAAACATTGGTCTGTCCATCTTCGGTGGTGATGATATCATAGTTGGCGACGTAACCACCCTGGCCCTTTTGTAGCGTGGCGCCAGCCTGACTGGCCCACCAGTACCTTTGGTGCTTCCGTGCAAGTATGCAAGTTATAATATTAATAAAAGAAAATAAAAAAATAAAATTTTGAAAATTTGTTAATTAAGGAAAAATTAAATTAAGAAATTCGGAGCTAGAGGAAAACAACTGAACCATATATCGCTCAACCCAAGAATCTATGAATGAATGAATGAATTCAAATGTAAATCATTTATTCGTTTATCTATTCGTTCATTCATTTTAAGTTTATTTCTTTTTATAATTCAATCAATCATTCATTCACTCATTCATCCACTCATTCATTCACTCATTTACACTTATCCATTGATTCAGCCATAATGAACACAATGGCACTTTGTCTCATAGGAGCTTATCGATCCAAATAATGTTGTTTTTTGTTAGCTTTAAATTATATTTCAATTACTTTTTATCAGACGACCTATCAATTAATTGCTTCCTTTACTTCTTTCCATGCACGAACGTCAATGCATTCAGTGTGTTTCTGTGTGTGTGTGTGTGTGTGTGTGTGTGTGTGTGTGTATGTCTGTGTGACTGTATGTGTGTGTTTGTGTCTTTATGTGTATCTTTGTGGCTCTGTGTTTGTCTCTTCATCTGTTTGTACGTATTTTTCTGTCGTTTTTCGTCCCTTTATGCGTGATTTGTTTTCTCGCTTTATTTTATTCACATGAGTGATTTTGCTTTTTTTTCGTTTGCAATTTAAAATTTCTCCCCTCGTTGCGATGTTGTTTTTCTACCCTCCTAGCAGCTCAATTCAATCTTTGTACGTTCATCTTTTTCTCCATTACTTTTTCTCCATTCTCCATTTTTATCAAGTAAACAATTTTGGATTTACATATATACAACTTTTGTTGTTGTGGTTGTTGTTGTTGTTGTTGTTGTGGTTGTTGTTGTGGTTGTTAAAAGTGGAAGTAGTGGTAGAAGAGTCATAACAGCTGCATTTTTTTAGATAACATTAAGCGCAGTAAGAGTTGTATCGGTAGTAGTAGGTAGCAGTAGTAATGGTAGTAAGTAGCCGTTGTAGTAAGTAGCGATAGTAACTGTAGAAGCGGCATTAGAAGGTGTTGCCCGTCTGGCTTGCAATGATAAGGCACTTGATAAAATGCTATTGAATTTTCAAATTGATTACAATTTTTTCCATTTTCGTTTTAAAAAAATTATTGCCTCCTTCAACATTTTGTTTCAATTTCTCGTTCTGTGATATGCAACACCACATCACATGCACACTTGCCTTGCGTTCACGTCTGCACACGTTCCCATGCTGAAGATGACGATGACGATGACGACGATGATGACGATTAAGACTGGATAAAGGCAATTTAACTTTGGAAAATTTCTCACAGATGTTAAACCCAATGTTTCAGTCGAGACCTCCAGTTCGGTGCCAGCAGCACCAACTTCATCCAAATTCATCGGATCACCACTTCTGTTTAGCTAAAGGTTTGTGTTTTTAGATAGTTTTTAATAATGTTTTTGTTAAATATAACAACAACACACGTTTAGACGACATTTGGCTACCTATGATGAAACCGAAATACTCCTCGACGCCATAAATATAAATATATTGTTAAATATAAACGCTTCACTTATTTAAAGTTATGGTCGAGTTTTAAATTATTTCTTGAGTTCGTAAACGATGATCTTTATTAGAAGAAATTAGAAAAAAATTTGCCAAAAAAAAGTTGAACTGTTGTCTAAGATTTTTTAACAGAATATGATCGCGGGTTTAATTTAATACATTTATCATCATTGCTATTGTTTTTCGTATTATTATTAACATGGTTGTTATCACAATTTTTGTTCTTAGCTGACAATAAATTTGAAATGCTAAGTTAAGTATTGAAAACACCATGAGAAAAATATCTATGTTTTTATTTGGCTGATATGATATTACCATGATATGGTATGATATGATATGATATGGTATGGTATGATATGATATGATATGATATGATATGATATGATAGGATACGACACGACACGATACGATACGATATGATATGATATGATATGATATGTTTTACCAAATGAAATATAGTTTTTCAGCAAGTCCGTCTTAGCTTAGCTCGATGCTGCTTATTGCTCCCTCTTAAAATCTTTCACTACTTCAACTTAGACATGGTTTTAGAATTTTTACAAATTAACTATGCTTGTAAGTTTTTGGCTTCTTAGTTATTTTTCTTACCAATTTTCTTGTTACTATTGTTCATGTATTATTATTTAATGAACAATTGAACTATTCACCTTTGTGTTAATCATATCAAGACAATAGCAAAAGCTAAAAGTGTACGGTTTCATGTACTGTGTCTGTCAATATATATTAGCCACTTGTTTGATAATAATTAATTTGGATTTAGAATTTAATTTTAAACTGTTAATTAGTTTTCCATAGAATATGATTGGCAAATTTTGACAAATCTTTCGTGTTTGTTTTTTAAAGTTATATTATGATAAACTTCTCTGCCGAACTCGTATAAAAGATAATTCTAATAAATATCATTCATTTAATTTTTAAAATATTCTTCGTTGCATTACATTCGGAGGTTAGTTTGTTCTTGATAAACTGTGAGGTTGAACCTGGTAACAGTGCAGCCAGCGCAGAGCTCTTAACCAAGTATCATTTTATCATTTATGTGTGTGTGAAATTCACTGCTAGTTTTTTGGAAATTTTCAAACATTCAGGAGTTGGCACTGGAGATGTTGGAGGAATGTCGTCAGCCTCCTCATGCATACAACGCCACTCGGTTCCGTGCTTCGCCAATGGACTGCCGACGAACTCTCACTTAGCGGCCTCTCTCAACGACAACTCTTCCTCATCGTCAACATCTCTCTCGTTTTTCAAAAACGGCAATGTGGCTAGTAATAAGAACAGCAATAATAATTTCAATAACAATAATAGTACTAGTAATGTGAGTGACGTATTTCGGTATCCACATCTTCCCAGCCGTCCTCATCCATACACCGATAACTCGGCCAACACTTCTGGGACAATTACACCTATGAATGATAATTCTGAGAAGTTAGTACACATGCATAATGGTGATGATGATGACCATTATGATGGTGATGATGATGACCATTATGATGGTGATGATGATGATGAAGACGATGATGCTGATGACGATTGGGACCAATAAGATCACGGCTACGATAATGATTGCGATCAAAGATGACGATGATGACGACGATGATGAGGAGGAGAAAGATGAATAAGAGAGTTATTAGTTGGAGTGTTTAGGAAACTGGTACAAGTAAATGATGTGTATTTCATTGAAATTTGAGATGGGATGGGTTTGAACTATAATCAATGTGTTACATCTCCATCATTCATCCTATGTGGAAGGTTAAATGGTCTTTGTAAGGAAGAAGCTGATTTTGAAGTTACACACTTATTATTGTTTAGTATTATTGTTATTATTATTCATTGTATATTTTTGTTATTGTTTTTAATGTTCTTACTGAAGAGAATAGATTATTTAACATATTGTATTTTAATTAAATTTTAATACAAACTCTTTAACAAATGAACTCTGGCATTGTCGTCCTCATCATTGTCATCGTTATCGTCGTCTTCACTATTAACTTGATGTCATCATCATGTTGAACATCAAAGGATTAACATTATTTTCATCAGTTTCACTCATCATCTTAAAATTATTGCCATCACGGCCATATTCATTCAATATTATTTCATCAGATTTTTTATCATCATTTTTCGTAATTTTCCTCTTCACTTTTATCATATTGTTATTACCAGCATCATCGTTGTTTCTCCATCATCAATCTTTCCTCAGTTTCTTCATTGCGAACCTTCATGATCGTCTTCATCACTGACTCATTCATTGTCTTTCGTAAGGCCAAGAATTAATGGGACCGCTAATACTTTGTGCTAATACTTTTTCATATAAGTCATAGGTTTAGCTCTACATACATAGCCTACCTTTCCTTTACGCTATATTTGATATATGTGTGTGTGTGTGTGCGTGTATATAAGTGTGTGTGTGTGTGTGCTTAGTGTGTACTCACATCTACACATCTTTGAAATAGGAATTCGTTCTAAAACAAAGGAGAAACATCAAAAGGTAGCACTTATATAAAGACCCATCCACGCTTCTGCTTGTTCGTGTTTGTGTGCGCGAGTGTGTAGCTTAAAACTCCCGCCAGTAACGCTAATAAAAAAAGTATATGTACGTATATATATGTACGTAAAAAGGCGCTCCTGCACGTTTGGCGACACGCTCATGTGCTCATGTCTGCAGCGATGTCTTTTGAAATGATTTATTGGTTGCATGATGCCACTATAACGCGGAGCAACATAGCTAATAAAACTTCGTCTAACGTTGTTTATTTTTGCGTTACTGATGTTTGCGCGTTATTCATTATTGTTATTTTTTGCGGTTGTTGCAGTCGTTGCTGTCACTGGATTTTTTCTCTATTTATTATATATGCTACTGTAAGTATGTAATTATTTTGTCATTGTGGTTTGGGGTTATTATAAATGTCATGCAATTTTTCAGCATAGTGGTTATAATTGTTTGTTGCTCCGCTCGTTATTTAGAAACTGTTTCCAGGTTATAATGCTGTTAACGTTGCTCATATATTTGCTCGCTTTTCGTTTTATTGTTTTTTTATTTGGATTTTTGGATGAGTTTTCATAGGCAACTCATCTTCCTTTTTTCAATTTTCGTTATTCTTTATTGTTCTTTATCTTATAAGATCTTTCGTAAAAATGTGCGTGTGCGTGCGTGTGCGTGTATACGTCTATTGAGAAAGATAAAGTATATACTGGATACTTTCATAGCTGCTCTATTTTTATTGTTAAAATCATAAAATTTCTCTTTTCGAAGTCATATATTTATTTTTATTCGTGTGTGTTTCTATCTTTACTTGAATTTTATATTAAATTCATTTTCTCTAATTTTGAAGAAAAAACTTTCTCCATATAAAATCTACGATTCGATTGCTTTCTTTCGGAGGGAGCAATGCTTTCCTTTTTGAAAACTGTCGCATTTTATGTATCACGTGGTTGTATAGGAGAACATCGTGATGGTTGTGACGATGGAGAAGCTGATGATTAAAATGACCTAAATAAACATCCATCCCTTCCAACTCGTGGTGATAAAACGAAAGCAAATCTTTGTCACTGTATTGCCATTTTATTTTATTGATAACAAACATAATTATTATAGAAAGAAATGTAATAATTATATTACAAAATAATTAACTGTTATTCTGTTTATAAAATAATTTAGTTAAAAATAATTACGTTTAAAATGCGTCGTCCCTAATAGGTTGAAGTTAAGAAGAGTGGAAGAGCAGCTGGCCTGTCTGGCTGCGTTCGTCCAAACAATCACCAACAATCAAATGTTGACCAGTTTTCCTCAACTGAATTCTTCCGTTTCGCTTTGCAACAACATCAACAACGACAACAACTGTAATGGTTTGTTTTATACACTATTGTATGAATTCTACTGAATTCTTGGCGTTAATCAATCTAAAGTTTGTATTTTCAATTTTTATTACTAGAATTTTCTGGAAATTGTTAAATTTCTTGAGAGTATAACTATTTACCAGATTCATCCTGCATTTGGTAATAATTCTAGAAAATTCTAGTAAGAAAAATTGAAAATACAAACTTTAAATTGGTTAATGCTTTACAATTGGGTAGAATTTATACAATATTGTTTACATTATGGTATCCTTCCAACATAGCATTTATGTATAAATGTTTTATTATGCGTAAAAAATTACAACGTTTAAGATCTATTTGAAGCGTCATTTTAATGCAAAATATTATGCATGCCTGTTATGTTGGATAGGTGCTATTTGAGGAAATGTGACGTTAACTCACTCCCAAGTGTCAATATCATTGATTTCTCATCTCATAGTCATCCCCTAGATGCTCCATACTTTGTTTTATTGCTTCCTAGATATCTTCCAGTTTTTTGTTTGTTTGTCTCTATGTGTTTGTCGTTTGTTTATTGTCTGTCTGTCTATCTGTCTGTCCGTCCGTTCGTCTACCTGTCTGTTTGATGTGTTTTTTATGCGTACTTGTATGTGAATGTGTTTACGTGTGTGTTCTTTTTCTAAATGAGTACTTCTTATTTGTATTTTCACGTGTGTTTTTGTTTCTATTAATGTTGCATTTGAGTGTTTAACTGTTTTATCACACCTTAGTTTCTTCTATTTTCTTTCTTTAACAAACATCTTTCCTGAATGTGTACATTCATGTATTTAGTGTGTTTCATTTCTCATCTACATCTTGTTCATTTATTTCTTTGCCTATCTATCTACATTTCATTTTATTTCCTATACACAGCTTGATAGCGCAAAATTTATTTCTGCAAATAAATATCAGATAGTAAGTTAAATGAGATAGCAAGATTAATGATGATAATGTATTTATTTTCATCCTTTCAATTTTTCATTGTTACTTTAATGTGGATGATTTTTATAAAATTTTTGTGTTTTCAAAAATAAATGACTCTCAATTCACCACCACCCCACCGTACCAAGGTTCGACCGACAGGCCACCGGTCACATCCATCGCGACGACACCTACCACCACCAACAACATCATATCAATAAGAACTACCTCATCGAGCTCACTGAGAACCATCAACCCCTCCAAGATATCTTGCCTAAGTAGGCGTGTCAGAGAGCTGAGGAAGGATTTGAACCAGCTTCGGGAGCTACAGACCTCCTTCATGAAGAACATCAAATATTCCCTACAGCAGGTCATCAATAGATGCAGGGTTAGTCTCAAAGTTCAAAGTCAATGTGATTTGTCTGAAAGGTTGAAGGTCACGTGCGTGTGCGTGTAATGAGATTTTATGGCGTTCTTACGCTTGCTCCGTGTGTAGCGTTTTTGTGCGTACATGCTTGGTTATATATATATATATATATATATATATATATATATATATGTGTGTGTGTGTGTGTGTGTGTGTGTGTGTGTGTGTGTGTGTGTGTGTGTGTGGTATATGTGTGTGTGTGAATGACATACATAAATCATATAAATGCATACGTATCTCAATTGATAAGGGTAGGTGTACGCATACCTACACGACCATTTTCAGTTTTTTTAATTTCTATTTCCACGTCATGGAAAGAAAGAAGGAAAGCAAGGTTATACAATGGCATTCGTCGTTATTTCCAGCACCATTTAAAGACAACAGCAAGGTCTTAGGATAATTTATAATGCTAATATTAAACAACAACATCATTTTTATAGCTAGCAACGATCATCATTTTAGCTGTATATTTTGAACTTCATAATATGTCTGTCACATTTTTTTAATATGAAATACCATGTGTGCGTGTTGTGTAATTTGAATAATTAAAATGATTAAATATTTAAAATTCATGAATATGGAATGAAGGGAAAGTAGACATTGATTTATATCTATGTACTTGCACTTTTGATGGGCTGCTTGCTTATTTGCACACGCGCGTGCACACACACACATACAAACAAACACACATACACACACACATACAAACAAACACACACACATATACACACCTTTTCATACTTTTTATTTCAATGTGTTTTATTATTTTTTCATGTTTCTATCTGCTCTCTCTGTAGTCTTTTGTATTGTGTGTATGTGTATGTACTTTTTGTTGCTATTTGGTTGTATGTGTTGTATGTAAACCATTTTTAACATATTTGAAGCTTTGTTTGCATGCATGTTTGCCTAAATTTGTGTTTGATTATGGTTGTTTCTCTTTTTGTTTTTGTGCCTTCGTGCAAATGTTTATGTGTGTTTAATTATTTTTATTTGTGTATTTCTTTAATTTAATGTGCAACTTGATGTTCACACAGATGTTAATGGATTTTTGATTTGATGATGCTTATTAATGTCCGTGATGATGACGACGACGACGATGATGATAATAACGGTACGCTATGTATAATAGTTGTTTACATAGGCTGTCGATGATGATATATGCTGCTTGAATGAGATTTCATTTATATCTGAATGATGATGACGACAACATGGCATTATGATCTCTATGGTATATGACATATGATGATAAAGGTGATAATTATCTTACCTATAACGGATGACCGTCATGACTGATGATGATGGTGACGATGATCGTGATGGTGTATGCTGGCTGACTAGGACGACGATGATTATGACGATGATGATGTACGTTTATGTGATTGATGTCTGTTGCTGTGTGTGATTTCAATGCATCCTGCCTGGCCTACATAATTTCCGCGTTTAAAAAATTGGGTTCATTATTTATGATGAATAATGTCATCTCTTCATTTTAAATGTGTGGGCTCTTGATGAGCCTGTTGATGTGTTTGATGATGTTTCATGTTGGTGTTGTTGATGTTGTTATTGATGCTATTCTTGATGATGTTGTTGGTGTTATTGATGATGTTGATGTTGTAATGCTGTTATTCACGGCAATTGACAATGATATTTAATACATAAACCAGAAATCGTAATCGAACCTGTCAAAATTTTAACATAGGCCATCCATCATTCACATTGTTTTTTTTATTTAACTTTCACATCAGCATACATTGGTACATAAATAATATACATATATTATATTTATCTACATACATATGTACATATGTATGTAGATAAATATACATGTGTATACATATGTATACCGACATACATATATACAAACACACAGACAAACAGAAACACATACATGCAAACACACATAAACACAAAAAACACACGTTACTTCAGAGCTCTTCAACCGGGTGCTTCATATTGACCAACAACAACAGTAGCAGCAAATGTCTAGATTACTCAAGTGTTGGTTTGTGGCTGCAGAAGTACAAACAAGAATCTATTC
Organism: Helobdella robusta; assembly: GCF_000326865.2. Lineage (NCBI taxonomy): Eukaryota > Metazoa > Annelida > Clitellata > Rhynchobdellida > Glossiphoniidae > Helobdella > Helobdella robusta. Next base: position 316,427 of record NW_008703981.1, read on the forward strand.
AGACAATCAATGTGTTGAGGTTGGTTTGTGATTGGTCGATTGATCGGGCAGCTGATTGGCTAGTTGGTGGATTGAAGGATTTTATTGGTCGGTTGATTGTGTGGTTTGATTGGTTGGTAGGTGAATGAAAGTATTAGTTGGTCGGTTTTGTAGTTTATTGGTTGGTTGGTGGTTGAGATTTATGGTTGGTCAGTACTATAGTTGATGACAGGCCAGAAGAATTTAGTTAATTAATATTATGTCTGATAGATGGGTTGAAGTTTACGATCAGCTGATTATTATTCATTTCCACGTGTATTAGTGATGGAATGGTTGCTGCCTTACTCAGAGTGTGATGTTAACAACTACATCACGTACGCACGCACAGACATGTCATGTTTTTAAATTTTTTGATTGTTCAGGGACTTGGACTGCCTTGTAGGGGAGATTCGACTCGACGTTGTCAGTCGGCGATGCCGTGTTAACGTCAGCGAAGTTGAAGAGCTGGCCATCTGGCTGAGCCAGCTGAGCAGATCACTCGCCAAATTGAAAAGTTGGTTGACTGCATGCATCTTTACAGCATTTTTAAAACTCATGAAAATTTTGACATTTCATTTTTGACATTAATTTAATGAGCTTTAATTTTCAATTTTACTAGCACTAAAAACCTGTTCCGTTACTATTGAAAAAATTTTAGTTGAAAATTTTATTCTCCATTCATTTTCTTTCAACAAAGTCGTCCAGTATTTTTATATTATATATTTTCTTCTTAAAAACGTTCCTTTTTTCGAATGAAATCACATAACATCATCCATTCCCATTCAGTTTTTCATTTCTTAATAAAATTTTTTTCTATCACATATTCATTCTTTTCTAGAAAATTTTTTTCAATAACTAAAAAGTAAAATTTATTTTATTTAATTTTTTATTTCAGATGAACTGCCCGTCTTAGCAGAAGAATCGAAGAGGTTGATGTCGGATGAGATGGAGATGATTGGCGTCGATGAAAAGTTAGTTGATTGATTGATTGATTGACTGAATTGTTGGTTGGTTGGTTGGCTAGTTGGTTGATTGATTGGCTGGATTGTTGGTTCGCTAGATATTTGGTTGGTTGGTTGATTAATTTATTCACTAGCTGGCTGGTTGGTTGTTGTTTAATAGCTGTATGTTTGCCTGATTTTTTGTATCAAATTAATTGAAATGAGCGTGTGTTATTGAACCTAGATTCGTGTTAGAGGAACCTTCTAGATTAGAGAAAGGTTTGAAACAGACGAAAAAGTTACTTGGAACGCTTCTTACCCTTAAAAAGTATTCCCATATGCTTGTTTATCGTTGTCACTCTTTTCATCTTCATCATCGTCGTCGTCATCTCGTCATCTTTATCATCGACGTCATCGTCTCGTCATTTTCATCATTGTAGTCGTCATCTCGTCATCTTCATCATCGTCGTCATCTTCTCGTCATCTTCATCATCGTCATATTCTTCTTCTTCCTCATCATCCTCATCATCTCATTAATTCTCTAATTTTAAGTTTAAAATTGATGGTTTTTTTTTGTTGATTGAGTTTGTTCAAAAATGTTTTGGCATAAAAGAGCTTTATATAATTAGCACTTTTACCTTCATTATCTTCGCCATCATACTTAATCGTCGTTTTCTTCATCACCATTACCGCCATTTTTTAACGTCATCATTCTTTTCCTCGAGACCTGTCATCACACATTCACTATCTTCATCACCCTTATCCTCATCATCCTATTCTCTTCATCTTCAATTTCATCATCCCATCATCTTCCTCTGCATCCAGATTGGCATCTATCCAAGACAAAAGACGTCCACTCTCTCCGAAGACCTTCACCTTCTCATCGTCACATCAACTACCATCGTCATCATCACCGACGTCGTCATTATCGTCGTCATCGTCTCCATTGGATGGTAAACTACTGCAACTGCAGACGATTAAACAGTCCGTGTTAACAGCCATCAGGTCCTTACAGCCAGATCACGAATACAGAGCTGTGAAAGTTGAGGTTAGTGTGGATTTTTTTTCACGGTTCTCTCCTCAATATTTTTCCGAGGTATCCACACACGGCGGGAATCTCTTTGCATTTGAACCCAGCCACTGCTACAGCATTGCCAAGCACATTAACCATCATACAATCGCGCCATCAATGTTGATGTTGTTGTTCGTGTCGTCATAATATTTGTTCATTCATTCATTCATTCATTTTTTCATTCATCCAATCAATGACATATTGAAGGAATCGACGAGAGCGAGAGAGCGAAGGAAGCGAATGACGGGCAGACTGGAGAAGTTAAAATTCGAAAAGTCCCTCCAGATTACCAAACAACTGTTGCACGTTACTGACAACGAGAAGATCAACACGGCTCGTGCCAGAAATTTGTTGGTCCTCATGTTTCAGCAACAGCAACAACAACAGCTGCAACAACAACAAGATCAACAGCTGCAGCAGCACCAACAACAACAACAGAACAAGCTTCAACAAGAATTTTGTGATACAACAACCTCCTATCCAGATCAACTGTTTCAACAACAACCACAATCAGATCAACAACTCCAACAACACCACCTCCAACAACAACAACGAGTAACATCTGAGAACAGTAATAATAATGAAAGCATAATGAGCCGACCTGTTCAGCAAAATCAACAATTCCAACAACCACCACAATTATTACCGCAACTACCGCCACAGCTACCGCTACCATCACAACTACCTCCGCCCCCATCACAACTACAGCTGCAGCAACTTCAACGACAACATCGACAAAAACCACAACGACAGCAGCAACAACAACCACAACAAAAACAACAACATATGATATCCAAATCCAATTGCAATAGTAACATTAATAATAATATCAATACTGAAAACATAATAAGCAGACCTGTTCATCAACAACAACCGCAACAACCACAAAGACAGTTACTGCAGCGACCACTTCAGCAACAGCCGTCAACGTCTAACTGCAATAACATTAACAGCGAGAGTATATTGAGCCGACCTGTTCAACAAGTAAAAAGTGCCCCAAGGGTAAAGAATCATGTCAAGTTCAAACTCGATGGCAACAAATGTGAGGAAACTGAAATTAACTGATTAATTAATTAACCAATTAATCGATTAATTAGTTGATCGATTAATTGATTAATTAATTAACCAATTATATATATATAAAATATTTAAATAAGAACGCACTTAAAGCCCGATAGAATTTATGCTTCGTAATGTCCACGTATCTTTCTGTAAAATTTTATGACATTCTCCGGACAGAAACAAAATAATAAATAGGTCTTACACACATAATATAACCATCTTTACATTAATGTAATATTTCGACATGCATATTTACATAACATTAACTTACAGTGCATTCTTTGTGCATTACAATGCATTACAGAATGCACAAACTTTTAACTAACTAATTATTAATAATTAATAATATTTACTCTATTTCTCCTTTCATTCGCTAGCCTTTTATTCATAATTATTATTATGATAAATGCATTTATATATGTGCGTATGTGCGTGCGTGCGTGTGCGTGTGCGTGCGTGCGTGTGTGTGTATGTGTGTGTGTGTATGTGTGCGTGTGTGTGTGTGGTGTGTTGGTTTATTTATTATTCATTCATAATTTCCCATATAATTGAATACTTATACACGTAGTGCGTTCACCGATACCAAACATCTATCAACTCGTAATCATCACTTGCTATTGATTGCTATCTTTGTTTTGACAACAATAATGATAATAATTTACTAGATCTCATAATATCAATCAATCATAATATAATTATTTCATCGTCGTCATTATAATTATTATTTGTTATTATTATTGTTATTATTATTTTTGGCTGTTGTTATTTTAATTATCATTATTATTGTTATATTGTGTATTCTTATTTTGTTGTACGCGCTTATGATACAACTGCATGTACAAACGATACAATGCAATACAATGATACTTGTCTATTTGTTTGTACTACAGTCTTATTAATGATACTTATGTCGGTATATATATATATATATATATATATATATATCCTCCTTTACTATACATCATTTGTTGTACAGTAGTATAAGTGTACAATTACGAAAATATGGTATTTTAGAGTAGGTTGAGGTATTTAAATGTATTTTAAGGTAGTATTTTTTGTATCTAATTGTATGACAAGTGTAAATGGATAAAATTTTGTTCGTTTTACATGCTTAACGTCCATATTATTCTTATTATTATTGATATTTTTATTGTTTTTATTATCACATTATCATCTTACTCCATATCAGTCAGGTTTTCAATTTATTGTAATTTTTAAACGCGTGTATCAAAGTTGTTGGTAATGATAATATTAAATAATGCATCGCCAATATCGATACAGATTTAGAATTGTATTGCCGATACCAATATTGATATTTTTGCTTTTTTAAACTGTCCTATATAAAAAGCGTAGCTATTATTTTTTTAGCTCAACTATCTTTTTCATAACAATGCATTCTGCAGTTAATGTAAAAAGATTAAAATGATTGCCTGACCGTTAATTGTTTGGATCATGAGATTTAGAAGAAACTTAAATGAATGTTTGTATCTAGGTTTGGTTTCTGATGTCTAGAGGCCACCAGGCAACGAAGTAGCTAGCGAGGGTTTCTAACTATTTTCAAAATTAAAAGAGAAATAATTTGTCATCTTTTTCATAAACTTATTGCAAAGAAATAAAATTATTTTATGGTAGAGCAAGTAATTTATTTTTATTTAATAAATTAACTGCTTTTTAAAAGTTGAAAAATTTGTTAATAAAAACAGTTCTTTTAGTTTTTTGAACCATTTAAAAGAACGAAAACGTTTCAAGGTGACAAGGACAACGATGACAGAACAAGTTTTTAAACACAAACATGCAAAATACAGCAAAACTTCATTTCAAACCTCGAATTTTATGGGCTTAACTTTAAAAATGGTAACGATCTTTGATGCAGAATCTATTCAGTTGAAACTAAAAAGTATCGGTGTCTGGCATCGATTTTTTCTGTCTGATAATTATCGACGGTATCAAGTTTGATAGTCGGTACTCGGCGATGACCATATTTCGGTATTAACAACCCTGATATATAATATACACGCTAAGCTATATTTGTGTGTGTGTTTTTTTATTTTAATGAACACCTTTTTTATACATTTTTTGTCGACAATTTTAACGGAGGTCCTTTATTGTTGAAAGTCAAAGACTATTAATAGTTTTATATTTTATTTGATAATCTGTAGTTTGACTTTGTTTCAGAGAATAAATTCATTTTTAAAGAGGAATTATCTTTTGTTTTGTAATATTTTTTTAATGTTTAAAGAAATGAGTTATCGATTGATTGATTGGTTGGTTGGTTGATTGATTGGTTTATTGATTGACTGTTTGATTGACTGATCGATTGATTGATTAATTAATTGGTTGGTTGATTGTTTGATTGATTGATTGATTGATTGATTGATTGATTGATTGATTGATTGATTGATTGATTGATTGATTGATTGATTGATTGATTGATTGATTGATTGATTGATTGATTGATTGATTGATTGATTGATTGATTGATTGATTGATCGATCGATTGATCGATTGATCGATTGATTGATCTATTGATTGATCGATCTATAGATCGATCTATTGATTGATTGGTTGATAATAACATGATGAGTTATATTGAATTTATAATCTGTATTGTTATATGCCAAACTATTAAATTCTTTCTGAGATTATTCAATTAATAAGTTTATAAAGAACTATAAACATTCCTTTCCTTTTATAGTTATACATATGTGTATCTGTATATATATATATGCAATTATTGATGAAAATCACAGATTTTCCGCGTTGGGTAGCTTCCTGTTTAATTTTTCCATTTTTCGAACGGTAGATCGTAAATCATTGTCAAGTTTCTTGAGTTCAAAACCGAAATTTTCATTTAAGCGTGATAGAACATTTAAGCATGATAGAACATTATTTGGTCACATACACAACGTACCAATTCGAACACCGATGATGGTATTAGAGTACCGAAAAAAGCTTTTCTGTTCTATGACGCTTTATTGTTCTATCATGCTTAAAATAAATAAAAATTTTGGTTTTGAACTCAAGAAACTTGACATTGATTAACGATCTACCGTTAGAAAAATTGAAAAATTAAACAGGAAGCTAATTAGCGCGGAAAATGCTGTGATTTTCATCAATAATTGCATTTCTGACAGTCTTAATCCAATATCTCTATACAATATTTATTTATGTTTATTTATTTGTTTATTTTTTTTGGAGGAGTGATACAATCTCAATCTCTTAATCATGAACATTGCAAAATAAATAAACGAAAAATATGACATGAACACTGCTTTGTAACCATTTTAAACATTTTTGTGCATTATACTTTCTTTGTGTACTTTATTATATTGTAATAATAATAATAAATAATTATGATTATTTATTATATAATTATTGCTTAACTCGTCTTTTATTAGTGCAATCTATCGTAATTTGCATACAATTGAGATCAGACAAGCTGACGAATGAAGGAATAAATGGATAGATATATGGATGGAAGATGGATAGATGGATGAAGGGATATGGATGGAAGATGGATTGATGGATGAAGGGACAGATGAATAATGAGTTGATGAATGAATAGAATTACATAAGAATTAATGCACACATGATTGTTTGATGGATAAATAATTTTTTTAACAGTGTTGAGTTGATATTTTATAATATATATATATATATATATATATATATATATATATATATATATATATATATATATGTATGTATGTGTGTGGTGTGTGTGTGTGTGTGTGTGTGTGTGTGTGTGTGTGTGTGTATGTGTGTAGACTGGAAAGAGGAGACCATCATTGATGCAATATTTGATATAACCTACCGAGTTTTTTAATTCTTGAAAGTTTATGGCTGAGCTTTTCGATATTTCTAACAATAATTTTATAACTATTATTCAATTTATTAAAATTAATAAGAAAATCATTATAATTATAATGATAGCAATTATAAAATTACTGTTAGAAATATTGAAAAGCTCAACTTCAAGATTTCAAAAGGTGAAAATTTGGTAGATTCTATCAAATATTGCACATATAGTTGATATATATATATATATATATGGGATATAATCATGAATATATATAGTTGATATATATATATATGGGATATAATCATGAATATATATATATATATATATATATATATATATATATATATCAACTTTTGCATTAGCGCATTTAATCAACTTTTACATTGTTAGCGCCTTTGATAATAATAAAGGGCGCTTTATATATAAATAATCTGATAATAATAATATATATATATAAATCGGTCCACCACCATCGTTATCATAACTTTTATGAATTTGTTGTAGAGAATGGTTTCAAATGGTTACATACAGGATGGGGCTAATGAAATAATGATAGCTCTTAATTGACGTTGTGTTCATTCATTTATATTTGACGTGTATAATTCTTATTACTCAACAATGTTTTTTAGCCAAAAAAAAAGATTTTTTTCATGGCTCACTGTTTTTTCTTTTTATATGATAATTAATAAATAAAAGAATAAATATCGGTTTATTTAAATATATGTGTGCGTGCGTGTGTGAGTGTGTGCGTGTTGTAATTTATATCCGTCAATTAATTCAATTTAGTAAAACCAAATGGAAAACACATTAGCGATATTTCGTCGTTAATTTTTCCAGAACCAGAGAAAAACAAGCAAAGCTGTGCAAATTTGTCATTTAGATTTGTCAGATTTTTAATTTCGAATGAATTACTAGTTATGATTAGGTTTTAAAGGATCGAGGTGGTATGAATTTCTAATGCTTCTTTTTTTTATCATTTTTAACATTCTTAATATATCCGTGGTTGTTCAACTATCTCACATATAATTTTACCATTAAAAGGGTCTTAAATTCTTTTACATGGTCTGCAGGAGGTTCTTAACTAAAACACACACACACTCTGATAGACACACATACACGCACACACTTTATATATAAGATATGTACATATATATATATGTGTGTGTGTGGGTGTGTGTTTTTGTGTGAGTGTTGTGTGTGTGTTGTGTGTATAACACAAACTTTTAATTCATATACTCTAGTGCATGTTGACGGGACCGACACACTTCGTGTAATAACGATCGCTAATTTTTTATTCAAAAGAATCGCTATGAAGTTTTTTTTTCATTAAAATGCCACCCAAACATAAAAGAATTTTTCAGGGGCTTCGTTTCATTTGAAATAATATGGCGCTACCTGAATTTGGAGTTGATCCGCTTTTAAGTTATGTTTTTCAATTCTTCTGTATTTGGTATGTACTGCAATGGAGCAGGATTCGGCAGTGGCGAATCGAGACAACTTTGTCAGAGAGGGGCCAAAATATTGAAAATGTTTAAATTTTGACGGAGGCCAACATATGCGCTGGTTACCTTTTTTGCGTGTCACGTCAATGGCCAAATTTAGACATAACACGGTGTTTTTCCTGATAAAACAATGGGTTTTTCAGTGTTGAAAACATACACATACAGATAACCACGCGCGACATGAGGGTTTGAAATATGAACAAACCAACAAATAAATACCTAAATAAATTCCTAGCATGACGTAGTATTGTGGCACCCTCACCTGTTGATCATCGCCATACAACCACAAAAACAACCACATCTGTGAGCGTTGCGCCACATTCCTACCTACTTAACCGACCTACCTACCTGCTTGCTCACCTGCCTACCTCTCTTCTTAATGCCTACCTATCTACCTACCTACTTACCTACCTACCTACCAAACTGCCAGCCTGCTTTTGTGTTTATAATAGAGATCCCCTTTGATAACAGCACTTTCTCTACTGTTCTCACTCAAGTATATTTTTTAAAAATTATTTCATCGATGGTTGCCAGGCGTATCTATGTAAACAGCATTTGACGTGAACATGTGAATGTTCGCCGTTTTGTTTACTGAACGAATGTAGCGTGCTCCATATTGTATCACCCACATACATGAATACCTACATACAGACCTACATACAAATCTACAAATACATACATACATATACATGTTGATTTTAAATTGTCGTATGTCAGTTTTTTACTATCATTCTACAATCTGTATAGTATACAATATAGTCTTTTGATCTAACGTATCATTACAAATTATATATATATATATATATATATATTTATTTATAAAAATAGACTCTAACTCTTAAATGTTTTTTTTATCTTACCCAATGTTCCATATATAATCTTATTTTTATAATGTATTTATATATTTCATGTATATAATATATGGTATTTATATTATCATGTATATAAACATAAATACATATATACATATATGTGAAGATAAGAATTTTATGTTTACATAATTATCTTCCAATTGATGTTCTAATTACAGTAGCTAGGTAGACATCGTCAGTTACCTTTCATTGTCTGATCGATTGGAAACCTGCTTATAATCCTTTTATATGTTAGTTAAACTTATACAAGAGTGGTGGTAATTATCAAATGAAATTTTTTTGGAAGTTGTATCATTTATTTGTAACTAAATGCCGCTTTTAACGAATAGACCCAGAATCATGTGTAAAACCCAGAATCATGTGTGATAAGTTTACGTCAAACCATGACGGCGTTCTTTAAAGTTTAGCAGATTACTCACGGAAAACGATGAAATAACTCGGAAAACAACTAAAAATAATTTGCAAAGCTAATTTCTCCAACTAAAAAGAAGGTAAACCCGGAGGTAGGCCCGACACCAGCAACATTTTTCAATGGGAGGGGCTTCAGGTTCGAAGATGGCTCCCACAACGAGCAACGTACGGACGTTCATGCTGGATGCCGTGAAGGAGCATGGAGGGGGTGTCAACTGCATGACCCTCAGTGAGGACAGTTCAATTCTTGTCACTGGTTTGTTGTGCGATGATTCACTTCAAAGTTTATACAAAATTTTATTTTTGATATGTTTGTTTATTATTATGTTTTTTTTTCTTTTTGATTAATATTATTGTAATTATGATTGCTGCTGCTAAAGTTGATTGGCATTGCAAAGATTGTCTTCGCCAACAGGTAGCGAGGACAGGTCGATAAGAGTGTGGACGACAAAAACGAAGCGTTGTGAGTGCATTGGAATTTTGACTGGACACGAGAAGTACATATCATCGGTGGTCATCGAGGAGGTCTTTGTGGTCAGTGGAAGTGCCGACAACACGTTGAGGAAGTGGGACATGTCAGTGTCTGATTGCATGCTCGTCTTCCAGGGGCACACAGGTCACTTACAATTTCTTCTGTCTGATGTTTGATGTTTGTTGCGTGGCTAGCTCAAGTTTTACCGCTGCTGAAGTTTTTAAAGTTTGAATTAATGAAAAAAGCAATTTATGTTCAACGCTAATTATGTTGAAAAGTTGAAATATAAATTTAAACGCTAAAGTCGATAACGTATTTATTTAAAAACACGCCACTTTCATGCACACACACAAACAAACACACACATTCACACTCACACACACAGGTCGGATTAACCGCATTGTCTGCACAGGAGACTTCTTATTTAGCAGTTCGAACGACAGGAGCATCCGTTGCTGGGACTTCGACACAGGCGATTGCATCAGGGAGTTCACCGGCCACACGAATTGCGTCTTTCCACTCATCTTCGTACCAGCTGAAGACGCCGACCTTGAAACTGACTTCATTCAACTGAATCCAAATGAAATGCCGAAAAGTTCAAAGATCAAGGATATCATCATAAGCGGATCCACTGATCAGACCGCCAGGTGACCTCTGCTGTTTCATGGTTCAAATTTTTCGCATTGACTGCTGCGTAGGTGAAAATTTTGAGGAAGAGCTAGCAGGTTTATGAATGTATTTTAAACGTTATCCATTCGATTCATTTAACAAGTTTGCTCACTGCGATTGATATTATATTTGGATTATCATGATCAGATTATATAATTGAAATAATTTTGCCATTGCTATAATGTTTTAAAATTGTTAATTGCCATTTAAATAAAATTTAATTAAAATTGCCATTGTTAAAATTTTTCTAGATAAATTCTGTTAATTTCAATTAAACAAACTTACTTCGAAAAAGATCATGGTCATTCGAAACCGGTCAAACGTTGCGAGTGTTCACGGGTCACTCCGGTATAGTGACATCCATATCGACAGATGTGGAGGCCAAGATACTGTTCACCTGCTCCACTGATGGAACTGTCAGGAGTTGGAAGATGGAAAGTGGCGAATGTTTGAAGATTTATGAAGGACATACAGGCGGAATCATCTGCATGACGGTCTGTGTGGTTTAGAGTGTATGTGTACGTATGTGCGTGTGCGTACTATGTGTTATGTGTACATTCGTGTGGTAGTATGTATGCGTGTGTGTATTATTGCCACTTACTTGTAAACACACGTGGCTGAATAAATGTATGCATGTGAGAACTAGATATCCATGTTTGTGTGTGTATGTGTGTGTGTGTGTGTGTGTGTGTGTGTGAGTGTGTGTGTGTGTGTCACTGGTTTGATGACATGATGTTTAACAATGATATTTGTATCCACTTTGTTTTGGCGAGCCATTTCCATTGTGGAACATTATACTTCGTATTATTATAAACAACACCAATTGTACATCATCAACGGAAATGGTACGAATATTAATTCCATTCTTTCCATGCCAAAGATAATTTATTACCCCATAATTATTTCGTGTCACCACCATTGTCATCACCATGCCACTATCATTTTTATTGATTCTTTCTAACAATGTCATCATTGTTTTTTCGTCAGCGTTAATAGTCCTGTTTCCCAATTTATTCATCACCGGCGCTATAATATAAAAAAGTTCTTGCCGAATCACTCACTCACTCACTCACTCACTCACTCACTCACTCACTCACTCACTCACTCACTCACTCACTCACTCACTCACTCACTCACTCACTCACTCACTCACTCACTCACTCACTCACTCATTTACTGACTGACTGACTCACTCACTCACTCACTCACTCACATCACCATCAGATTGTCAACAGAACCATCTTCACGGGCAGTTCTGACCAGACGGCCAGGGGTTGGACGATAGATTGGGGTAGTAAGGACCCTGTCCTCTTCACCGGCCACTCAAATACCATCTTCTGTATCAAGTTCTACGAAGGGATGGGTGGGCAGAATTAAGTTTTATTGGAATTCTATAAGGAAGGATATTTAGATAGCTTTGTGCTTCTCTAAATCCAAATTGCGTTATAAAGAACCAAAAAATCTTGCCAGCAGATGATAGTAACCTTTATGTTATTAACGAAACAATTTTCATAATGTTGGAAAATCATTTAGTTTTTACAAAATTTTAGTTAATATTTATGTTAAAAAAATTTTTCACAAAAAGTGTTTACTGGCAGCAGCGATGGGAGTGTGTTGTGCTTTGACTCGAAGACAGGCGAGTTGAGGAGGGCCTTCAGAGGTCCACCACACACGTCCATCAATTCTATGCAGGTTCCTTTTGTCACTAATAATAACCATGTTACTACTGCTACTGCTGCTACTACTGTTGCAGCAATTATTTTTATTGGCGCTTCGGTTGCTACTACAACTATTTCTACTACTACTGCGATTATTTTTACTCATTATTATTATTATTATTACTATTCAGTGTAATTATTTATTGTAACTTTAATTGTAATTATTTTAATTGTTATTGTAATTATTTTTGTAATTTTAATTGTTTTGATAAAAATGACACCAGTATTTTTTAAACTTTCAAAATATTATTTCGTCGTCGTCAACAGTTTGTGGAAAGTAGATTGTTCACCGGATCTACGGATGGCACGCTGAGGGTGTGGACGTTGAAGGGCCTGAGGAGGACCCCACCGGCATCTCAGGGCAGCCAGCCCCCAACAACAACAACAATTCCTCAAAACAACATCAACAAAAAACCATATTTAGTAGCTCCAAACAACAACATTGATAACACAAACAACAGCGTCAACAATAATAATAATAACTATAGGAATAATATGAAAAGTCCTATTAATTCAACTAATAAGAAGAACAACAACGATGTTGACGGGAACGTAACGTAACAATAACAACATTAATGGCATTAAACAACAACATCAACCACATTAATAATAATAATAATTTTATTATTATTATTTTTATAACAACAAGAACAAACCTAATAATAAGAATATATAAATACTAATATACCAAATAGTAATGTTAAACTATGCAGAACAAATGTTCTGTTTAATCGAGCAAATTAATGAACAAGCGTCTCGATATAAATGACATCATAATAAACCAATTAAGTCAACAACAAACCAGTGACATTAATAACAAATTAATGACATCACCAGCTTTGCCAACTTTTATTTTTTTAAGAGATATCGCATCAATTGTGAGAACCTCAAAAACTCCATATCATCAACACCTGGAAAGAAAACGAATTTCATCATAAACTAGCTGTCGTCAAATCAAAATTAAACGCAACAAACCATAGAATTAACACAACAACCACAACAACAAATTAATCGCCATCTGTCCTTTCTGCCAAACACATCCGGACGATGTGTCACATCTGTTCAGCTGTCCACAGAATCCCACTGTCCTCAATCCAATAGATCTGTGGAGAAACCCGATCGCGGTGGCAAACTGGCTCACACCTCGCCTGGAACCCTCGTCCGACTCCTAGAAAGAGCAACAACAACAACAACAAATTAATCGCTTGTGAGACGAACGAAGCTTGCTCAAAATATGACCTGTGACCTGCATATTATAATTTTGCTATAATATTTTGAAAAAAATCGTCCGTCCGTTCATTCTTATGTCAATCCATTCATTTATTCATTCATTCATTCATTCATTCATTCATTCATTCATTCATTCATTCATTCATTCATTCATTCATTCATTCATTCATTCATCCGTTCGTTCGTTCGTTCGTTCGTTCGTTCATTCATTCATCTATTCGTTTATAATTCCAGTTATGTAATATGACAAACATTTAATTCAAATGAATCAATTAAGATTTTCTTGATATAACGTTCGCTATAAAAATTTTCACTCCCACCTTTCATCATTCTCTCTCATTTTCTCTCTCTCTACCCTCTTCATTTCCATCTCTCCATATTTCCATCTTGTTTTTTTCTGTTTTTTAATGCACACATACCTATATAGTACATACATATGCATATAAATGGTTATATATATATATACGCTATATATGTTATATAAGTGATATATATATATAATATATATATATACCAATGTTGTAAGATCTTATATACAAGTTCATGATGAACAGAATAGCGTGAATATTTTCAAGAAAGCAGCAAAACAACAGACTGCAAAAATATAAATAAAGCAAGTTATACGCTTGTATGTATGTTTGATGTACGTATGTTTGTATGTACGTTTGTATGTGTGTTTATATGTTTGTATGTACGTTCGTATGTGTATTTGCATAATTACGTATCTGTGTATATTTGTTTGTATGTATGTTTATATGTATGTTTGTATGTATGTTTGTATGTATGTTTGTATGTATGTTTGTATGTATGTTTATATGCTAGTATGTACGTTTTAAGTATGTTTTATGTTTGTTTGTACGTTCGTATGTGTGCTTGCATAATTATGAATAAATATGTATCCGTGTATTTTTTTTGTATGTATGCCTGAGTGTCGGAATGTGTGTATGTAGGAACGTGTGTATGTGTATGTATTTATATGCTTGTGAGCGTGTGGTGTGTACGTGTATGTATAGGTATGTATGTGCGTACGCGAATGTGTGTGTGTAAGTGTGAAATGCAAAAATGTAGACAAAAAGAGTAGGCATATATCGTTTTGTGATATTGTAATCATTTCAAAACTCTACTCCAACACACTTGTATCTACAAATTGTCAACAAACAAACAAGCAAACCAACAAACAAACAAATACTAAATACTTAGCTACGCGTTCGAAATTAAAAATTGTAGTAAAAATTTGTGTGATATTAATAGTAGAAGCATTTCTCCCTTTTGATCATCGCCAGTATCTATATTTAGACAAACCTTACCACACACTCACACTCACACACACACACACACACACACACACACACATTCACATCCACCTATGTTAGTAAAAATTACAGTTACCGTAAGATATCATATCTTACGGTAACTGTAAGATGATGAGATGTGATGATGCGATATGACAGTATCATTATAACTAGTTGTTATTAATTAATTAATTAACTAACTAATTAGTTTGTTTATTTAAGATATAATAATGTATGTGTATACATTATAAATATATACGTGATATATATATATATATATATATATATATATATATATATATAGCTTATTTGTGTTGTATTGATGAAAATATTACTATGAAAAAAAAATGTGGATGCGCATACACACACACACACACACACACACAAACGTTTAATTTATATATAGATATAAATGCGTCTGTGTGCGTGTGTTTATATGTATGTGCGTGTGCGCGTATCGTAGTACATACCACGCATATCTAATCGTGATTCAGTCTTTTAAACTTAGAATAAATTGTAATAACACGCATACACGTCGTATGGAAAATATGGAAAAACATTTGCATATACATGTATTGTGTATTGTATTGTATGTATTGTGTATACATATTATATATATATATATATGTATATATATTTTGGGTTTAGACTATCATGAATACAATTTTTTATAAAGATCACTTCGTTTTCGTCATTAATCAACTCTGATCTCAATCTCAACTACAAGTTGAATAATGCCGAAAACGCAATGATCTTTACAAATAATTATATTATATATATGTGTGTATACAAACATGTATGTTTTGTATAGGCAATAGTACACACAGACAAACTCACGCGCACGCAAACACACACACAGACAGACAGACACACACGTGCATATATATTTATATATAAGTTTATGAGTGACAATGAACATCTTCATTTTAGTCGTCTGCTCAATTTTTCAAACAATCTTCAAACAATTCATCCTACGTGCAAATGTACATTTGCATGGATGTAACAATAATAATAATAATAATAATAATAATAATAATATTATTATTATTATTATTATCAAAAATAATGAAAAAACTCAGTCAATACAAAACATTACATTGGCTGGCAATATTTTAGATTAATGATATGATGATTGTTTATAATATTTGCTATGGTATATATATGAATATATATATATAATACATGTGTTATATATACATACATAATTATATATAATATAAGTATGTAGGTATAATATAAATTTATAATATATAGTGTACGTATATACAAACAAGTAGGCATATATGCATCTATAATTGTGTACGCATATATATATATATATATATATATATATATATATATATAACACAACATCACAACATACACACATACGTACACACACACATTCATACATGCAAACAACATCTACATATATACTAGAACCTACCAACCAACCAGCCGGCATAAGAACCTAGTGTAACGTAACAACAATCCGACTGATTGCCTGCTTTCCTTCTTCTTGTTTATGGTAAAAAAAACTGGCTCGGGCAAACAAAAACAACAATAATAATAACAACAATAATAATAATAACATAACAACAACAATAATATAATAGTATTAACATTAATTTGATTGCCATCAACAAAATTAACTTTTTCTGGTAACTTGAGAATTGCGGATTAGTAACGTCAATTAATAATATTTATAATATATTGGTAATATTAATAATAATAATAATAGTAGCAGACAAATTTCAATAGTAAATAATAATAAGTTTTGTTCTTTCTTTGCCTGGTTGGATGTTAACTTTTAAAGTATTCCATATGTTTGATTAGTTTTAAAATTTGAAGTTTTGTGCTATTTTTGGAAGAAAAAAAATTATTGTAACTCGTTTGATATTTGAATTATTTATTTTTATTTTTTCTTTTGCATTAAAATGTGGATTACTGTACAGTATTGAGTCGTAACTTAATAAAATATAAAAGTTCAAATACCATTACGTCTTCGAACTTGTATAGAAAAATTATTTCAAATTTAACAAAATATAAATAAAATGTTTTAATTATTATTTCAAGTTAAAATTATTTAATTGTAAAATTAGTCAATCGCAAATTAATAAGTACCTACCACATTTCATTCAATCGCTTCTTCAGTAACAAAATGGTTTCGAAAACACCTCAAGTGGCTGACTCAACGATCACTCTACAAGCCGGGAAATCGAAGCTTGTACTTTCAGTTACACAAGTTGGATTGATTTCCCATTTATTTTCTGCCTTTGAGTTCTCTATAAATGCAAATGTTCTCTAGCAAATAACAATGCTGAATAATTTAGCAACATTTATATTTTTATCAATATTCGCTACTGGCTTGAATGTTTTCTACGAAGATTTTATTATTTTTTTACGAAATAAATTATTTTTTATAATTTGTGGGATGAAATAACCACCACCAAATTATTGAACGCCTAACACACCACACACACACACACACGCACGCACGTACACACACACAAATGAATGGTCATTTACATCGTTCCAGTCTGCAGTTTCGTACACCTTGAAGGTGTTGCACTCCAGCCCCGACATCACAGAGGTTGGCTCGAGCCTCGAGGAAGCCAAAGCATTGAGACACACGCACGACGAACTCATATTGAAATTCAACGTTTGTACATTTTTGTTCGGTACTCACTTCACTTGCGTAGTTGCATGCGTTCAATTTGTGATGTGTTTAAATCAGGATTACCATGAAAACAGCGCATGGAATAAATGATGATGTATTTATCTCTGCGGTCGATGGTCTTGCGCCAGCTATTTTGTGTTTAACGGCGCTTTTAAGTATTTTACATAGGCACAACGAATCGTTGAGAAATAACATATCCTAACATTAAGTAATTCAACGTTAAACAGGTAAAGAACAGTTTGGTAGTAAGTAGTTAGTCCAACAGTTGAGCTGTCATGAAAACTTGAATAATTAAGGTGTTTCAACAAAGAAAAGTTTTCCATATGATTTGTAATGTTATTGTAATGCACAACATTCTTGCATAAAACTCGGACATAATGTAAAGTACGAAGCATATCACATTATCTTCCATTCGTTTGAAAACTCGAATTTGAAAAATTTAACTGAACGCATGAGCTCTTGTAGTCGGTTTTCGTTTATCAACATAATTTTCAGTCTAAAAAATCGGAAGCTCTCTCCGCGGTCAGTCAAAGCAGCAATGACGTGAAAAAATCAGTGGAAGTAGCGTGGGAGGACGTGTTCAAGAGACTGGAAAGTAGGAAGTCCCTTCTGGATCAAAGCGTTTCCTTTCACAACTCCGTACAACAGGTTTGCCCTTGCAATTCATGCTTATTTGATCAGTTTGATGGCTACATACCGTTGTCGTTTTTGGGCTGTTGTATATCTGAAATTTATAAATTTGATTTTTTAACAAACATTTTGCAAAACAGTTTTTGAAAAAGTTACAACAAGTGGAGGCCAAATGTGTGGATGTTCCTCTCTCGCAAGATGTTGAAAGAGCCAGGAGGGATTTGCAACAGCATCAGGAACTCAAAAAATGTTTGTGCTGGCTGATACTATTTGTGATTTTAGTAAGATTGAACGATTTGAAATTCTACAGTTCACTTAACAAAAACTTTTAATTAACCAAAAAACAAACAATATATTTTTTACAAGTTGATGCTTATAAGCACTTAATAACTCGCTACACAGCTGTTCTTGAGGCCTCCATGATGACCTTGCAAGAAGGTCAACAGCTTCTGGACAAGATCAGGAAGGCAGCCCTTGAGACAAGCAGTGGCAGTGGCTGGAGTCAACAACGACACGCGACGACATCAGGCTGTTACTACATCGAACAACTTCTCATCAATTTGAGGTTTCGTAAGTTGAGGTTGGATGAGCTGTGGAATCAGAGGAGGATACAGCTGGAACAGTGCGTGAAGTTTATGATCCTGAAGGAAGATGTTGCCAAGGTTGAAAACTTACATTTTTTAACAACTTTTGTTTTTTTACAAATATTAATATGTTGAGTGATTCAATGAAAAATAGATCGAGATTAATTTTCTGATAATCGTTGTAGGAAGTTAATTAATAAACAATAGTAAATCATATTCATTGAAACCAACAGATCACAAAATGGCTGGAAGACGTGGGGCTTCCATTCTTATCGAATTCTGAGTTAGGAAACTCCCACGATGCTGCTCTGAAGTTGCTACGTGAATGCCAACAAGTTGAAGAACAAGCTAATGTTGGCACTTTGTATTTTTCAAGTTTTCACGTTCCGAAATCTACATTTGATACTCACCACCGTCATCTCCATCGCCAACTTAATCACGATTTCATTTTACCCGACCCATGCAGCCCTTCCCTCAAAAGTTGAAACATCACCTCGGCTCCCTGGACTTCATCTTCAGCGCTTGTCCGATTCTGGCTGGAGACATTGATGCTCTGAAGGATGTTGTTCAGGTTGGAATGCATGCATGTGAGAAAAATTTCTTATCTCTAACAAATTTTATTTACAAATTTAATGTCGGTGATAATTTTTGAAAATTGAATGCTGAATTTCTGGTGAATTTAAAAAAAAAATTTGTGTTAATTAGAAAACACTTTGAACAATTAAACCTCTCACCGTAGAGCTTGGAAGGAAAGTTTGATAACCTTCTGTCACAAATCGATACAAGGAGAAGGAACTTGGGACTGAGTGCTAGCTTCTACGAGCATGCCAACAATGTTTGCTTCATTGTTATTTATCAGATTTAATATTTTTAATGTGTTTTACGAATAAAAAAGTGATTAAATCTTAAGTTCATTTTTGAGTTTTGATTACTTTGTTGCTACATAATGAGACCCAATCTACAACTAACCCCCAACAACAACGAAACCCACTCAACGACGAAAGTCTACAGGAAGGTTGGAGGGCCTGAGACTTCTCCGCGAAAGTTTGGACAACACGACCAGCGCCACTTCGGGCAGTACGTGGATCGAAGGGTGGAAGCAGCTGCAGCGAGGTCTCTACGACGCCACTGTGGCTTCGCTGCACGACGGACATGTCCTCGTCAACAGGGTTGGAAGGGATGACGCCAGTGTCGCCGCTTCTCTCGCTAAGGTGGCGCCTAAAATTTTTTGGTTTTATATTTAATACGATGATATGATGCTGTTTAATTATTTTTACTTTGGGAAATTTTAAAAAATGTAACTGCCTTTGATGTAAAATGCTTTCAATCGTATAATGTAACGTTAGGTAATGTTATTTCCATCCTAATAATTGTGTCTATCTAAGGCGAACAACTATTTTTACTGACATAATATTTTTACCTGGATAAAAATATAAATCCAAATAGCAAAAAATACTGTTTAAATTTTTTCTTTTTTACAAATGAAATGACATTCACTGAACCTTTGTAGTTAAACAGCATAGAGGATTCAGTGAGCAGATTATTGGCCAACCTGCCACAAGCACTCGCTGATGAGGCCGGCAAGGATCCAACACTTAATATAGATGACAAGTTGTACAAGGTAAACATTCTCCACTTACATTTTTTTATTTTTTGACTTTTAAAACAAATAATGTTTTATTTATTTTATTTTTAAAACAAATATTATCTTGAAAAATATTTGTTTTTATTTAATTGCTGAATTTCTGCTGAATTATATTTTATACATATGTATATTTATATATTTAACATAAAATAAATGTTATATAGATATGCATAGATTTCATAACTGCAAATCTATCACAAAAACAAACATCATAAAAAGTAAACGAAACAAAACAAAACAAATGAATGACCGACGAGCAGTTGAACTCCTGGTTGGTTCTCGTGGGTCAGGCATCGGTCAACAAATTTAGCAGGTTGACTGTCAACCTTCATGACGTCAATGAGTTCCTCGTACACCACAGATCACTGGCCGAAGAAGTCAGAGTAAGTTGATGCTGCTCGTGACGTGGTGATGATGAGGATGGAGATAAGGATGAATCTTATGACAATGGAGATGATGATTGTACTGAACTAATATCAACAAACTGATAATAAGTTATTACATGCACTTAAAGGCCAAACAAGCTGAAGCCAAACAACTGCTAACCATGGCAAACGAACTGGTCAAACCTGTTACTCAGAAGGAAGGGGAGGAGCCAAAAAGTGACGTCACTAATCAGCCAGCCTCTTCACTGGTGGAGCGATGTGAAAAGTTGGAGAAACATTTTGATAATTTCAGAGAAACACTGGAGAGAAGGAGCAAACTGGCTCTGTCGTTTATTGTCCTGCAGAAGAGAGAGAGACAGGTGAGGATGATGATGATGATGATGGTGGTGGTGATGATGATAACGGTGATGATGATGATGACGACGACGATGATGATGATGACGACCGTAATACTGATAATGACAAAAATGACAATGATGATGATTCTAACAAAAATAATTATGATGACGCTAGAATAATAAAGACGATTTATGTAGAGGGTAATATCTGGCTTTTAAATGTTAGTTGATGGCAATTCAATTGGTCAACGTGTTTCAAATATCTCAATGCAGCTTTCGGCCCAGCTGCAGCTTCTAGAAGAGCAGTTGAGAAGTCAAGTGGCAGACAGCTCAGTTGATGACGTCACAGACGCCACCGTCAGACACAGAGATAATGCCGTAAAGAAGTTGACGTTCGATCTCGGAGAGTTCGATAAGATTGGAAAGCAGTTTGTTGCTGATGCCATTGAAGTTGGTTCTTGTGCTGTTGTGTTATGTGCTCCTGTTGCTTTGTTGATAACTTTTCCATATTTGTTGCAAGATTTCAAACTTATTATTTCCTATTATTAATTATTTGTTAACTATTTGTAATAATTTGTTGTAATGTTTTTTAGATAAAAAATCGAGACAGTCTGAGCGTTGAATTCGTGACAAATGCAGTCAGCTTAATTTTGGCTAATTTTGAAGAAAGAAAAAACATTATAACCAACCATTTTAAAGGCTGGAAAAAATATGTGGAAGGTTTGAAAGATTCCAAGACGAAGTGGAAGCAACTTTTGATTGATGGTAGAAAGGTTTGTGTTGCATCAGGTCAACTTGATTTCAAAATTTGCTTCCACTGTTTATTACTTTTTTATATTTATTTGAAAATTTTTCTTGAATATATTTTGTGATATAAAATGCTTATTTCAGACAATTGAGTGGATCATAAAAGTGGAAGACAATTTCTTTCCCAAGTTGGCTGGAGAGCTCGGATCGTCTCTAGCAGAAGTTCAACAACATCAAAAAAGATTGGAAGATTTCAAACACATCATTCAAGTAACTCTGCTTCTATTTTTTAACATTTTTAAAAATAAATTATTAAAAACAATAGTAAAATTAAAGTTATACAAACAAATTAACACTAAAATGTTTTCAGAAAGTTCAGGACGAGACGGAGCAGCACTTGAAATCTGCTGAACTGCTGTCGGCCAAGTATGAAGACAACCACGGTAACAGGGATTTCATCGTCAACGAGTTGATCAAGGCCCACTGCAGGTTCCAGGCTCGAATTGTTGAGTACAAACATCTGCTTGACGTTGCAAAGAAATTTTTTGAAAACTTGAATCAGGTTAGAAAATAATGTTTCCTCTTAGTTCTAAGTTAAATAATATTTTAGGTTCTGTAAATATAAACCGTTAAAATGTAACTTGAAACTTTCATAAAAAATGCTACTAACATTAATCGCCAAATAACAGAATTTGAATAATTTCCATATGAATCAATCCGGAATTATATTTTCATTCTATCCGCAGTTGGATACATTGATTGACAGCACGGAGAAGGAATACACAGGCGAGCAGCTGCCTAGCAACGAACCTGACGCCAGGGAAGCACTGAGAAGCCACCACTGCAACCGCAACAAGTTGGCCTCCTTGTTTGAGGGCAGAAGTTTGGAGGCTGATGACATCATCGTCCGAGTTCGGCAACAGGTCGGTACTCAGTGCATTTTAAATTCATCGTTTTATTTTCTTCCATATTTATGATGCAGCTTTAGTTTTGAATAATTTAAAATTTTTTTGTAATTCAACAAGTTTGAATGAAACGTTGAAAATTAGATAGATGGATTGGATTATGCGACAGTTCTCAATTACGTTACATATTAATTTAAATGATCATCTCTACGATATTATAACCAATAACAATCAAGACAGCCAGGGTGATTATTGAAACTATTTTCATCGAAAATAATTGTCAATCATTACCATCTGAATATTTGTAACAATATGACAGGACGCTCAAGAAATAGCGAAGGATGAAATTCGAAACATTTTGCGTCAATCAGAGCTGGAGAGGTCGCAATGGGACTTACTCTGGACTGACCACAAAAACAAGTTGGAACAGGGACTGCTACTCTGTCAGTTCTATTTTGACTTGAAACAGGTTTCTACTGCTGAAATGATGATGGTGGTGACTGAAATGATGATGATATACTCTATAAATTCGGGAAATTTTTGTGTTGTTCTCATAATAATGTTATCATATATACACTCATTGAAAAACAAATTTTGTAGTACAGTATTTTTGAACATCTTCAGCTGCAGAACGAGTTGGACTTGATGCAGAGGCAGTTGGACGCGAGACAAGGATGTTACGGCAACACTGTGGCGTCCGTGCAAGCCATCATCCAGGCTTTCGTCCAACTAAAAGTTAATTTTTTTAAATTACGAATTTTTTAATTTCAAATGTGAAAGTTGAAAAATATTCAAAATTCATTTAAACAAACAGCCAAAACTCTTATTAGTTTTCAAATGAACTTGTTAAAAACAAACTAAAAAATCAAATTAGCTACGTGTGGCGCATTTAATAAAAAAAAAGTTGATACATATTTTACATTTTAGTCTTATTTCCAAATATATATATTTCTTGAAATAAACCTAAAATATCAAATCAAAATATTCGTCCTCAACTGCAGTCCTTAGCAGATGTGGTCGGCGGTCGCGTGACGGACTTCATGGCGACAGCCGACAAGATGATCAAAGATGGACACTATGACTCGCGCCGCATTCGACACGAGGTCGATGAGACGAACAGGAAATGGAAACATTTTTACGACAGCCTCAGCAAGTTTAAACTGGCACTCGACGAGAACATCACGTTCTACGAGCTGCACGATAAGGTTGTCAGAACTTTTATCTCAGTTCACATCTCCATTGTTCAGTGCGTTCGTATTTTAAGAAAATTTGTTTGTGACAAATTAAGATAAGTTTATTTATTCTATAGCACAGATTTGTATCGCATCACCCGATACCGATATTTATAATATAAAAATAAAAATCGCGAGCAAAACAAGCAAACGGAAACAAACGAACGAACAAACAAACGCAAACGAGCAAACAAACAGACAAACGCAAACAAAAAAAATACAGTGTGAGGGATGGATAAACGAAGCCGGTCAGTTCTTACTGACGATCAGTAAAAAGGCTCCCAACTGCAAAACCTCGGAAGATGTTGAGACGTTGATCAAGTGCATCGTGCAGTACAGGAGCGAGGGTGGTGGCCAGCAGGACGAGAGGCTAAAGAACATGGAGGTTGTGGCTACTAATCTCTATGGTCAGTTTCGGCCGGCTGAACAGAATGAATTATTTCTGGTTTTTTGTTATTGCTACCACATTTACTACTACTACAACTACTGCTACTACTATTTCTACTTCTACTACTACTACTACTACTATTACTACTACTGCTACTACTACTTCTACTACTACTACTACTATACTATTACTACTGCTATTACTACTACACTACTGCTGGTGCTGCTACTACTAATACTGCTACTACTACTACTACTACTACTACTACTGCTGCTGCTGCTATTACTACTATCATTATTATTAGTACTAGTAGTAGTATCATTCTTGTTAGTAGTAGTAGTACTAGAATTTACGGTTTTTTTTTCACGGCCACTATTTATTATTATAGTCAAATGTTTTACTGTGCCGGTATGTTTGTTCATGTTCATCTTTCATGTTCATTGTTCATGTTCATTGTTCATTGTTCATGTTCATCGTTCATGTTCATTGTTCATGTTCATTGTTCATGTTCATCGTTCATGTTCATTGTTCATTGTTCATGTTCATCGTTCATGTTCATCGTTCATGTTCATTCATGTTTAAACTCCTTTCAAAAATCCTTCCAGACGTTTTAATTATTTTTCATTTATAATTCCCACATTTTTTATTTTAGCATCTAGTTATGTTTTTTTTATCACCACCACCATCATCACCATCATCACTACCACCATCATCGTTACTCATCATCATTGTTATCTTCATCATCACCAACATCATTATCATCATCATCATCACCGTTTACAATTTCAGGATCAGTATTAGGACCAGAGAAGATGTCTCACATATTGGATAAGAACCAGGGCATGTACAACGCATTCATCAAGGCCATTGAGGAACTGAGGGTGCTCCAAAGGAACCTCGTCAACACTGAAGTCAGTTACTCACGCTGAATTATATACGTAAAAATTGAACTAAACTACTTGACCTGAACGTTGACTTTCAAACATCTGCCTCCAAAATGTTGTAGTTGCAAATTAAATTCAAAATGAAAAATAAGATTCACTTCAGCAAAAATGACGCCAGCAAACAATTATGACGATACCTCGCAGCCTTAAATGTAATTAAGAGATTTTATTTTTTGTTACAATCCTACACACATATATATGCGCACACACACACACACACACACTTTCATGAACACATACACGCGTGCACACGCAGACATTTTGGTACATAATCATTTTGTATTGCTAAGTCGCTGAATTTGTACAGCAGTTTTCATAAGTTGATTTAGAACATGTGCACATACATATGCACATGTACATACACATATGTGGCACACACGCACACACACACGCACACACATTTGCAGCACATTCTGGCAAATGTGGAAGCAGTCGTGGAGAAGAAGGCGCCCAAACAACCGAAGTTCGTACAACCTTTGCAGAATGCTGAACTTGCTGAAGGACAAAGGTAGTGATGATAATGATGATTGCAAAGGTGGTAATGATGATGATTGCAATGGTGATGATGATGATGATTGCAATGGTGATGATGATGATGATTGCAATAGTGACGATGATGGTGATCTAATATGATGATCATGTTATATAAAATGATGACAGTTGTACTGCAATGCCACTAAAAATATAGATTATGATTTTGCTTCCAATACTTTTGAGTTTCAATGCCCTTAAATGAACATATGAATTTTTGTCGGTTTGAATGTATCGTGAGTGACAGCCAATTTTGTGCCCTTTTGTAGGTTCACTTTTGAGTGCAGATTGGAATGTGATACGTTGTATCCCCGCATTGAATGGTTCCGTGATGACGAACCGTCTAAAGGTTTGTTACATTGCTAAAATCTTTTATTATCTACATCTTTTCTATAAAGTTTTGTTACAACTTACAAACTTGCCTCAATCACATCCGATACGAAAAAAATGATTTCGACATCGTCAGGCTTTCCAACATCTTATAAGGACGGACTGTGTCAGATGACGATCGAGGAGACGTTGATAGCCGACACCGCCCAGTACACGTGCAAGTGCACTACAGATGCCGGCACCGCACGAACGTCCGCCAATCTCAAAGTCAAAGGTGAGGTGCATCATTTATTAATGAAAATGTTTCAAACAGTCGTTCAATGTATCACATAATATTATTTATTCGTCAAATTTATTTGGAATACAAAATATGCATGATTACCAATTTTGTGCGTGTGCCTTTCAAACAATGTAGATTTGGCTAGTAGTTTTAATTTTTGTTTGGTCTTTGAAAATAAAAATCATCTGAAATAATGTCTCTTCATAGCGAGTCAGCCAAAAGTTGTGGCCCCAGAATTGTTGAGACATTTAAAGTCTGCAGATGCACCGGAGGGTACTTCCCACATTTTCGACTGCCACGTCACAGGGGTGCCCTTCCCTGAAATCACGTGGTACAAGGACGAGGTGCCGATCACCAGCAGCAACGATTACGTCATCACCTGCGAACAGGTTGTCATTTTGATGCAAACATTTCGATTATATTCAAACTTTTCTGCAAAATTTGGCATCAATGCATCGAAAAAATTGTCCTACAACTTAAAAAACATAAACAATTTGAGAAATTTTGATAACTTCAAGAAATGTTCATAAGATAATCAAAATTGGCAACATTGCAAACAATCAACCAACCAACCAAAATCATTTCAGGGTCGTTGCACGCTGAAAGTGAAGAAGTTGAGTAGGGACCTTCACAACGCCAAGTTTAAATTCAAAGCCGTCAATGAAGGTGGTGAAGTTGTCACATCAGCCTCACTAAACGTTCTCAGTCAGTGTGTTTTTGTTGTTATGAGATCGTTTTTTAAAAAACTTTCATAAGAGGAAGATTAATTGCAAAATTGTAATTCTCCAGCTGTCAGAAAGCCAGAATTCACCAAACCACTGAGGGACCAGGCAGTTGATGAGGGAAAGAGTGTGAAGCTGGAGTGTGGCTACCGGGGAGAACCTGCCCCTCAGATTCAGTGGACATTCAACGATACTCCTATATTACCGAGTGCATTGTTCAAGGTTTCCAAAAATTATTATCTGCGATTTTTTTTACAATAAGTAATGCTTAATGCTCAACAAATGTTTTCGCGTTTAAAAAAGTTTTTCAATAAATTCAACAAAATGATATTGAATTAAATTTCAAGAATAGTTAACATCCATCAGATCACAATAACGGAAACGACGACATCCTTGGAAATCAAAGAAATCTTCTCCGAAGATTGCGGAACCTACGCTGTTACGGCCAAGAATCTTGGAGGGGAGGCCCAGACAACCTGTCTTGTGGCTCTCACAACGCATGAAACTAAAGCTCAAATTCTGCAGCAGAGAACGCCAGAAAAGCCAAGATTCATTTCTCCGCTGGTCGATGGAGAGGCAAAGGAGGGTGACAGAGCCAGATTCGAATGCATCGTCGTCGGGTACCCAACTCCTGAGGTTTGTCAAGTTACAAGTTGACACCGGATTCATGTAATAATTTGAAGTTATTATAAATTATTTTATTTATTTCGAAAAAGTATTTGTCAATTATTATTTGTTAATACTTAGATTACGTGGTTCCACAATGGCAAACCCATCAGGCAGACAAAAGATTTTGATTTCACCTTCGACATTTACAACGGTTGGTCCTAATTTTTAATAGCATTGTGCATGTGATGTTTGCATGTACTCAAACAACTGCAAAGATTCAAATTTGTTGCAGGCAAGTGTGTCCTTTTGATCCACGAGTTGTACCTGGAAGACACTGGAGTGTACTTGTGCCAAGCCAAGAACGAACACGGTTCAGACACAACCGTCGCTAAATTGCGCGTTCATCGTCAGTCTTCATTAATTTTTTAAAATATGTTAATAATTTAAATTTAATAATAATAAATTTTTAAGATGATTTCATCATATTGTGTAAAATAATTTCAATCATGTAGCATTATAACACGTGCTAACGATCAGCTGCTAACGAACCACCTGCAGCATCCCCAGTCCAAGTAGCTCCAACGGCAGAAGTGGACGAAGTTCCTCCGAAATTCACCCAACTCTTGAAAGATATTGAGGGCACGGAAGGTGAACTTGTGAGGTTTGAGTGCAGGGTCATAGGTCATCCAACGCCTGTCATCAAATGGTTTTTTGGTAGGAACCAGATTGAAACTTCAAAAGATTTCCAAGTTAGAATTTAATTAATTTCTGCTTGAAAGTCTAAAAAAGAAAATTTCAAAATAATGTAATTCAATATTTTGTTAGTTATAACAACAATACTAAATATAAAAAAAATTAAAAATTTGAATATCAAATACTTTAATAGATAAGTTCTGAAAGAGAAGTGCAGATACTGACGATACCCTGCCTGCACAAACATGACGCTGGCAACTACATGGTCAAGGCCACCAATAACGCCGGTGCCTCATTCAGATTACAATTTTAATGTCGCTTATAAGGAAGGACGCTATCCAGATCAAAAATTTATTTATTTCAATTTCCACCACAAGTAATTGCAAAATGTAAGGCACGCTTCTAGTTAAAACCAAAAAGTGAAAACCACGCCATGAAGATGAGGTTCATAATTTAATGAAAATTTTAATTTAAGCATTTAATATAATTCAATAAATTTTACACCGCATTTGATGTTTTTATCAAATTTATTAACATTTAAAAACAAATTAAATGAGTGTGTGGAAGTTAGTTTGGACGATGGAAGCACACACACTCGCCTGCTTTTGCGCGCGGACTCACCGTCTGTGTAAAACTCATGGGCTTCATTTGTGGAATGGAAATGATAGAGTTTTCATAATACAATGATACATAAGTTCAGTGATACATAGTACAATGATACATAGTTCAGTGATACATAGTACAGTGATACATAGTTCAGTGATACATAGTTCAGTGATACATAGTACAGTGATACATAGTTCAGTGATACATAGTACAGTGATACATAGTTCAGTGATACATAATACAATGATACATAGTTCAGTGATACATAGTACAATGATACATAGTTCAGTGATACATAGTACAGTGATACATAGTTCAGTGATACATAGTACAGTGATACATAGTACAGTAATACATAGTTCAGTGATACATAGTTCAGTGATACATAGTACAGTGATACATAGTTCAGTGATACATAGTTCAGTGATACATAGTACAGTGATACATAGTTCAGTGATACATAGTACAGTGATACATAGTACAGTGATACATAGTTCAGTGATACATAGTACAGTGATACATAGTACAGTGATACATAGTACAGTGATACATAGTACAGTGATACATAGTACAATGAAACATAGTACAATGATACATAGTACAATGATACATAGTACAGTGATACATAGTACAAAAGTTTAATTGAAATTAAGTAAGGAATGATTTGTAAGCATGTAGGTGAGCGTTTGTCGGGGTTGCATAATAAAAAAATTATTTCTACCAAACCTATACATTTTTTTGAAAACTTTAATTACAAAATTTAATTAAAAACAGATTAGTGGAATCGTCCCATTCCGTACAGACGGATGCTCCCGTTCAAGCGGGTCACGTTCCACCGGAGATCATCAAATCCTTCCACGACATCCACGTCAGACCGGGGCAACCGTGCACAATCGAAGTCGTCATTGGGGGATTTCCTAAACCTAAGGTCAGTCAGTTCTGGTTGGAGTTTTTTATTTTTTTAGTTTATTATCGTTCGGGTTTAAATGTTGGTCAATCGTTTTAACGTGACGAATTATTTCCTTAATCATTGTAGTTGTTATTGGCACGTTATGGGCTGCACACCTTTCGAAAGTTTCACATTTATCGATATTATTCTCTTTATATTTTTTTTGCCGATCTCAAACAGATCCAGTGGCTGTTCAACAACGAGCCGATCACGAATACGGTCTACAGGATAGCCACGTTTGGTGATGTCCACTCACTGCACATACCTCAGGTGTATGATGAAGATGTCGGAAGATTCTCAGTCATCGCTGAAAATGATGCAGGTAGGCCCTGGTGGTGATGATGAAAATGACGATGATGACATGTTGTTGATGGGGAAAATGATGATAAAGGTATGAGAACAAGCTTGATGGTATCAAGGACTTATATGAGAACTATTTAATTTTTCGAAAAACATACAATGAATAGAAATTTAATTGTAATAAAATGAAATAAAATAAATAAATGAATAAATAATAATAATGGTAATAGAAATGATGATGAGGATAATAAAATATAAAGTCTTACGTGTGTACCTATGATAGCGTTGTGCTAGAGCAATAGTAGCTACAAAATATCGGCGACGAAAAATGTGGGAATAAAAAATTAATGGCAATTATATGGAAGGCTTATATTATATCGTAATAGCATTCAAATTTCTGTGAACAATGTAATAAACGCCCAGCAATTACATTTTCTTATGTGAAAAATCTAATGAAAGTAAAACAAAATCCTGACAATATTAAAAATATGACTCTGTTATGAATTTTGTGAAGGACTTAAAATAATATGATAGCATTTGAAAGCATGTGACACCATCAACATCAGAAACATTAAAGTTTATATTTGATTGAATTCATGGCTCATTACACCGCTGTGCATTGCAGCTTACATGCAGTTGAAACACGACACTTCAAATTGTTTAATGATAATTTTTGATATCAAATCAAAGAACTCAATGAAACATGGCTGTGCAGGTAAAGCCTGGTGTTCAGCGTTGTTGGTGGTCGTTGACTCTTCGCAACTCGTCGGCGAAGTTGATTCGCCCCCCGAGACTCCTCAAGTTTGTAGTTTGTTCCGCCCTTTAAATTATATATTCCTTATCATATTTCGAATTGTTGTTTAGATTTTTGTTAGCAGTTAATTCGTTAGGTTGTTTTTACGTATAACGAGTTTGAAAACAAATAATTTTATTTTGATTATTTAAACTTTGAAAGACTGGACAAAGAGTCATGGTGTCCAGTTACGGTCCTCCCCCTGTGGTCAAGCCAAAAAGGATTCCTCCCCCTCAAGTGCCTGCCCCTCTACCTGATCTTCCCCCAAAAATATTTGCTGGACTGAGAGATCTAACTTCAGAAATCGGTTAAACTATTTAGATTTTTTTTAAATTTATCCAAATGATGAATTAATAACTGCTGACCAATTTAAATTAAACCAATAATTTAGAATTTTTTTTAGATACATTTTAAATATATCCACATAAAATTTTGAAAAAAATTTGTTATTATTTTATCGATGAATTGGATAGATTATTTTGATTAAAAATGCAACGTCCCTCTAATCGTCAGACAAACCATTAGCCTTGGAAGCGATAGTGGAAGGTCGGCCCGAACCACTAATCACGTGGTACAAAAATGTCCACGAGGAACTTTCGGAAAGTCCAAATTATGAGATTTCTTGTCGTGAGGGCAGAGCCAGGCTGGTCATTCTGAAACCGAAACTGACTGATTCCGGGGAGTACACGTGCGTGGCTAAAAATAAACTGGGCCAGGTTCAGAGCACCGCTACCATCATCATAAAAGGTTCTTTGCAAAGATACGATTTTATAATTTTTATTCAAGAGTTTTACTTTCAATTATATTAAAATCCAACAAATAAATCAAAAAAATTTAAATTTTAAATATAATTTAATAATTTTCCAATCATTCATGAAAAAGTTTGCATCAAATGTACATAAATGTAATTATAATTTTCAACAAAGTACCGGCAACGAAGCCAAGATTTTTGGAGAAATTACAGCCGTCAACAACTGCCAACGAGGGTCACCCGGTAAGGTTGGTTGTTTTCACGTCGGGCGAGCCTGCTCCTAAGATTGTCTGGTTCAAGGACAGCGTTGAAATCAAACCATCCCCGGATTTCGTTATCACCGACGAAGGCAACAAACACACGCTGTTGATCCCAGAGGCTTTTCCTGATGATTCCGGAAGGTACAGTGTCAAAGTTTTCAACAGCTGCGGCGAAGAATTTTCCGATACTGTCCTTACCGTAAATCCTGGTTAGATTCGCCATTCTGAAATTTCGATTTTTCATATTAAGCGGTTTCTGGTACTACTGTTAAAACAGAAAGCACATAAAGCAGAAAATGTTTAAAGCAAAAATTGTTTTAAATTATTTAAAACAATTTAAATAATATAAAACATACATTGAGTGCTTTTAAATTTAAAAAAAATTCTTCTAGCCCCCAAAAAGGCTCTTCAAGTTGCTCCGAAGTTCATCAAGGTAATCTGCTAATCATTTATGGAAATATATATCTACAAATTTAATTATTATTAAAATACTATAGTATAAATAGTATCATGTAAATGAATTATATTTTTAATATTAATAAAAAAATTAATAATAAATGGATAATATTTCGCCAGCCTCTGCACAACAGAAGCGCTCACGTTGATCAGCGCGTTATTTTGGAATGCATCGTGCCTGTTGAACTGCAACCAGAAAGAGTTGAATGGTACCACAACGAACTACTTCTGACTCCGAGCAACCAACTTCGCATGGAGTTCAGACCAGAGTCTGGCGTCTGCATTCTCATCATTGAGAAGGTCATTTAACTAAAAAACATTTTATTCCGTAGATTATGTACGTTGTATTTGATTATAAATATTAGATCATATCCAAGCAACTGATGTCGATGCTATTTTGACGGAATGAATTAAGTTGACAATGAGTTCAATTTGTCAGGCCGATATTAAATTGTTGAATAAACAACTTTTAAGTTTTTTTTTACAATTGCAGGTGAGGCCGGAATCTCGCGGCAGATACATCTGCACAATTGTTGTTAACGGAGTATCAAAGTCTACCACAATGGATCTGGAAGTCATTCTACCTCCAATCAAATTGGTCAGTCAATCTAACATGACTTTGTAAATAATTTCAAAAATAATTTTTAGATTGGTATTTTGTTTACGACGGTTAAGCATAATTATTGTTGTAGCACATTTTGAATTAACGTTATGGCACAAAACAGATAGACAAAAATGTTTTTATATTGTATAATACGTTGAACAATAATTAAACTTTGAGATACCATATTAAGAGCGCGCCTGAAGTCAATTCTTAAGAGGCACTGTACAAATTCAGCGATGCGGTAGGATACGATATTTTACATAAAGTTAAATGCATTTGCTTCAATATTTTTCCGTTCAAGGAAGAGAAGCCGCACTTCACGGAGCATTTGAGGAACCAGATTGCTGATGAGGGCAGTGAGGTGCAACTCACTTGCCAAGTTAAGGGACAACCCAGGCCCATCGTTAGTTGGAGTTTTGCTATTAAGTTGTTATTCAGGTTTATAATTGGTTATTCAATATTGCGTTTAAAAATTGTAAATAATATGTAATTAATTCACGTAATTACTTCCCTGAATGATTATAAAAGCCTTATATTTAAAAATTAATAATCATTAAAACATCGAGGTAAAATTAAATTTTAATGACCTTGTAGATCACGTGGTATCACAACGGCCACCTCATCCGACCATCTTCAAGACACGCCCAAAGGTTCAATCCAGCTGACTGGACAGCCACATTGATCATAATTGCGGTGAACGTGAACGATGCCGGCATATACACCTGCAGTGCTTCGAACGAGGTTGGACAGGAATACACGTCAGCTGAGGTCAAGGTCAGAGTGAAGACTCCTCTCCCCAAATATGTTGCCCCACCTGAACCTGTTGAAACTGAATTATTTAAATCCAGAGAAATCGGTGGGGTGGCTGAACAGTACTTCAGACCCGTCTTCAAAAAAGTGCGAATGATACAAATTTTACTCTTTTCATGTTGATAAATTTTTAAAATTTTATTTATTAGTTTTTGCTATTTGTTCGTACTAGGTACCAGCAGACCTTAATGTTCCTGAAGGTCACGTAGCCCGATTTGATTGTGTGGTCCTCGGAAGACCCACGCCCGATGTTTATTGGTTCAGAGAAGGCGTGCGAGTGTTTGAGGACCGCATGCACAAGATCGTCATCAACGAAGAAGGAATCAGTTCGATTATTTTTGAGGCTGTCATGCTTGGGGACGCTGGCATGTACCTGTGCATCGCCAGGAACAGAGCTGGAGAAGATAGATTCAACGTTGCTCTAAACGTCTTGCGTTAGTCTTATTTCATTGTAATTATTAAAATTAAACTTATTTGGTTTGTATTAAACAAATTTTGAATCGTACCTCAGCACGGCGCTCATTGGCTCCGCCACGATTCGGTTGTCGTCTGCCGAACCAGACAGTCCAACTTGGTCAGCCAGTAACATTCACCGTTGATGTTGAAGGGATCCCTCAGCCAACGGTAACTTGGGAAAAAAATGATCAGCCAATAACAAGTGGGGACAGATATAAAATAGTCGGAGATGGTTACAGATCAACATTGTACATACCGTTTGTGACGATTGATGACAACGCCTGGTTTCAGTGCGTGGCTACAAGTTCAGGTGGAACAAGTGTCAACAAGTTCAGACTCACAGTTGAAGGTATCCATTCATTTTTATTCCATTCTTAACAGTTGCACTAGTTTACATTATCAAACTTACACTAAATCATGGATTTACGTTAATTTACTTTTTTATTTACAGATGATAAAAAAGTTGCAGTAAGGTAACGCTGACAGTTTTTTAATATATTTATGCAAAAGTTTGAACAAATTGTGTGGTTTTTATCTAAACAGAGACTAATTATTTTTTAATTTTTGCAGAAAGTCGGTGTCTCCAGGACCGCAGAGATCCGTGAGCACTGGCAGGCCCTCCCCCGCCCCCATCCAATCATCTCTCATCTTTTCCCCAACTCAACAACTTCTGCATTCAAAGAGAACTACATCGGAAACTACATTGAAAACCGTTCACACAGGTCTGAAACTTTGAGATCGAATATTTTGTTACAAATAAAAATGATTTTATTAAAAAAATCTTTAAACAACAAGATTTTAGCGGAAGAATTAAATTCAAATCCCCGGAGAATAAATTAAATAATACAATTCAAATGGAAGGTACGATGAAGAGTCCAATAGAGGCGGTAGCAGCCCCGAAACTGATTGAGCCAATGAAGGACCAACTGCTGAACGACGGAGGCACCGCCCACTTTCGTTGCAGGATCCACTCGCCAGCTGCCACCACTCACCAGTGGTACTACGAAAACTCTCCCCTCTCACACAACTGGAACGTTAAATACAGGACATTTGAGGAAGCAGACGGCTTGTACGGCTTGGATATTCACGACGTCACTGAATTGGATGCCGGCATTTACAAATGCGTCGTCGAGAACAAGGGAGGAGAGGTGACTTGCATCGCTCATTTGAGAGTTGGAGGTAGGTGGTTTCGAATTGTTAGTTCTTTGCTACATTTATCAATCAAAATGCTTCTAATAAAATTTAATCAATATCCTTAATTTGCAAAGTTGAAACAAATTTTTTCAAAAGATATAACTGTACCCTATCAGATCCTTGCAACAAAATGTAAAATTTTTACTTAAACCATAAAATAATTTTTAATGAAAAATTTTACAACAGTCCAACCGACCAGCAAGATAACAACAAGAGTGCACGCCACCCCATCTCCAGTTCCTTTCATTCAAGCTCCTCACATCGTTCGTCCCATGGTTGACTCTGAAGCTGAACTTGGAGGGCCTGCCACTTTTGAGGTTATCTTCTCAGGGCCCCCCATGTCCAAAGTGGAATGGGTCTTGAATGGAAGAAAAGTTTCAGAACATGATAACAATTTTAAGGTATCATTTTGTAATTATGAAGTCATTTGCTATAGCAGTTAGGTTTTTTTTGTTTTGGTTTTGAAAAAATAGGTATCAATACATTTTACGCATTAAATAAATTGGTATTTTTTTTAATTTCAAATATTATAATCTTATTGTACAATATTGTTTAGATACACCAAACGAGTAACACTGCCTCGCTTAGGATTGAACGTGTGCATGAAGGATTGTCTGGCAAGGTGCAATGTCTGGCCAGCAATGATAATGGAAGTGTCGAGAGTACAGCAACTCTTCGAATCAGAGGTTGGTTTTTCATATTTTGCCGTTGTTCCTCTCGTTTTTGCAATTCATAAAAATAACTTCCACTTCTTATTCGTCGTCCCTAGGAGCTCGCAGTCCATTCATGCACAACCAGCAAGAACAGTATCAACAACAAACTTATTCAGTGAGCACATCCAGTGCAAGACTCTCCAAGTCGCCTCTACCCTCCTCTTCCTCCTCCTCCTCTCACAACCCACAATTCCTTGCCGCCCCACAGATCGTCAAACACCTGGAAAACGTGATTGCTAAGGACGGTTCACAGGTGATCCTCTCATGTTGCTACAAAGCGCAGGAGCCCGTCAGCATCTCCTGGTTCCACAATGATAGAAACATCGACAGCAGTCCTGATTACGCCATCAACAACGACAGATCTCTCGGGAAAAGTGATCTGGTCATCGTTGATTGCATGCCGGATGATGCAGGTTTTTTTTTTTAGAAATTTGTTCGTTATAAATTTTTTTTCTGTGAATGTTAACAAAAACAAATTTGTTGAATTTTCAGTTTGATTGTTTCATCCAATGCACTAACGCAAACCACGCAGGAATTTTCAAATGCGTCGTTAGAAACAACCTCGGTCAGGCAGAAACTGTGAACAAACTTCAAGTAGAACCTCAAGATCAGTCTCATCACAACTTTTCAACAATGTTTGTCGTGCGTGATAACAAACCATCGTCCACAAATGCATCAGAAGAAATGATAAAAGCGGAGAGTGTGAAAGTTGTAGGAGCCGCCAAAAATCAGCCGAGTGCACTTGCATCTGAAGGGGTCATCATACCAAGATATTCACCCAGATACTACGATGATTCAACCCACGAGCCACATCAGCCGCAACAAGTGCATCAGTCAGCCAGCACCGACAACAATGGATCTCCGATATTCATTCAACCAATTCAACCGTGCGTCATCGTCGAAGGAGAAACTTTGAACTTCACGGCTCATGTTCACGGATATCCGGAACCAAAAGTTGAATGGTTCAAGGACAAACAAGTCGTCTATCCTGACTCTAGACACGCTGTGACTGCCGAGAAATCTACAGGAAAGTACAGTCTGCGTGTATTTGGATGCTCACAGCTG
Source organism: Helobdella robusta (assembly GCF_000326865.2). Lineage (NCBI taxonomy): Eukaryota > Metazoa > Annelida > Clitellata > Rhynchobdellida > Glossiphoniidae > Helobdella > Helobdella robusta. The sequence continues at coordinate 354,068 of NW_008703981.1, forward strand.
TTTGACGCAGGTGTGTACTCCTGTCAAGTCTCCAACTTGAATGGGAAGGCTACCTGCTCCGCCAACGCTGTTGTCGTTCGTAAGTGAATACCTTTTGGAATGTCTAAATTGATATCGTCTTGTTTTGTTTCCGTTGGTTTTATTAATACATGGTACATATTAGTCGGCCGGTTGGTCGGTTAGTTGTTAGTTAAAATTCTTTTTCACACATTTGGTTTACGAGACGTTTTTGCCATTTTTATTTATTTTTATTAATTTTCGAAATGATTTTGGAAATTAATTTCTCGATTGTAAGACAACCTATCAAGTTATTTTTTTCCCAAGATTTCATTTAAAAATTTAACGGCGAATCTTTCAACAAATCATTCATAAACTTTAGTGATTATATATTCATTATTATTAAATTTTATCACGATGTCATGAATTGTTTTCTGCAGTTTTTAATTTTTCTTCGCAATTATTAATTTCGTAAATGTTATAGTTTGTCTATATGGTTTACTATAATATTTCACCAGTGGTTCCAAGTTTTTAACGATTTTCGGTTGATAACATACAATTTATATTTTTTATTTATTTATTATTTTAAAAAATTCAACAAAAACGAAAACCTTTTATTGTGAATTTTTCATAAAGTTTGATTATTTTATCATTTTATCAAAAACATATCTGCATATCACTGTCAACATCATTATAACATCATATGTGATCACTTTAGTTTGTCGTTAACTCCGCTGTTACAGACTTAACTTGTTGCTTAGATATTTAAAAGATGATATTGTCTATCAGAAGTAGATAGATAGTAGTTGCTGTTTCATTCGTTTATGCTTGCAACCACACGAAACATTGCTTACTAAATCTCATTTAGTCTTAACAATGTTTTTAGTTTGTTTTCAGATTCTCATTATTACGACGATAGATTAAATTAACGTTTTACAACTTTTTAACGGAATAAAAATTTGGAACTACTGGTTTTTGTTTTTTATTTTGTGTGTGTGTGTGTGCGTATGTGCGCGCGTGTGTTTTAAAAGCAAAAACCATTTAACTTTAATTAACAACTTACTTCAAAACAACCCAACTAAAAATTTTGACTAAAGCGCCAGATGAAATGAAACAAATTATCAATGGTGAACAAGCAATCGAACGCTCTGAAAATGTGAGGAAAGATGAATTTGATTGTAAAAATGAAATTTTTAACTCGGTTAAGGACTTGATGACTGGCGAGATATTAAAAAATGCCCATGTATCTGCTGATGAAAAAAGAGAAAACAAGAAAGCCGCAAACATTCTGCATGTCGAATGTTTAAATCTCAATCTTAAAAAACAAATACTGCTAGATGAATCAAATGTACAAGCAGTTTGTGATGAGACAGAGAAAGAAATACAATCAATAGATGAATCAAGATTTATAGATAGTGAGGTGGTAGCAGAGGATGATGAAAATTATTTTAACCTGGCGTTGAATGAGTTAGTGCGAAGAAAGTTAAAACGACGTGCTTATTTAAAAAACGTTAAAAATTCAACAACTATGGAAAATGATACCGCGACTTTCGATGCAAATAATTTAATTTCCACCGAAATATTTAATAAAAATTTAAGCAAGGAAGAGGAGGGCATGGATATTGAAAAAAATTCAGACAAACTTGATGCAGTTTGTGAGACATCTTTTGCAATAAACGACATTAATGTAAATGGAAACTTGGAAAGAAGGAAATTGATAAGATCAGAGAAGGTTAATGGATTAAAACAAAAGAACTTGTCAAAAAGTTTCAACGCTACAAATCATGATTTTTTTTCTAAAGATGAACTAACGAATATCATCAACCTCAGTGACGGTATAATTTTGGACCAAATAGATTCAGAACCGAAAGATAAAAAAACAAAATCACCTCAATTCACATCTGACCTTAAAAGTCAGAAAGTTCTGGATGGCAGCTTAGCTAAATTTTCACTGCAGATCCTCGCTGAATCATTTCCTGGGACGGTGAGATGGTTGAGAAATGATAAAGATGTATCATTAAACTATCCAAACATCATATCCGATTACAACGCAGAGACTGGTGAGGCCAGTTTGATCATTCCAGAAGATGCTGGAGATTATATGTGCATTGCTGAGAATAAGTTTGGTGCTGCCTCCATTAGCGCTTCTCTCGTCGTTGAAAGTGAGTTTTTGAAAAATTATATATTTTTTAAGTTTGTTAAAAACTTATTTTAATTATTTAAATTACGATAATCGTCTACAAATATTAAAATTTTTCTAAAATAGCTTACGAATATGTGCCAGATTCAAAGGAATCAGTTTGCTCACTGGATGAAAAATGCTCGGAAGCAGATTGGGCGTTGGATATCAAGGAGGAGTGGTGGAAAGATTCAAATGTTGAGGTGAATGGAAGTTCAATCGGAAGTGACTTAAAGATATCCCAAGTAAAATCTTCTAAATTATTTAATGAGGGATTGGAAACTGAAAACGTTTTAAGCTTAAATGCAGACATCAATAAAATTTCTGATGTCCTCTTATCGAGTGAAAAATCATTAAGCATCGCTTTTCAACTCTCCTCAACTGAAAAGTTTGATTTAAAAGATGGTCAGAAAAAACTGCAAATTACTGAGTGTGAAAGTAAAACTAAAATCTCGTCTTGGAATAAAAAGTTACAATCTTGTTCAATTGAAGAGTTGGATAGCACGAAGTATCAATCTACTGATGATTTATATTTGGACGCTCCCGAAGTTCTGGCAAGTGAAAGTAGCAAAGAACCAACTCTCGTCGATTTCCATTTTGTTCAGTTTAATTTTGCCCAATTAAACCATGCAAAATTGACTATTAAAAAACAGGACTTGGAAAAAACTTTTATTTTTTCCAAACCATCTTCACAAAAGTTGGTGCCCATCAGTTCTGAACGTTTCAAAGTTTTTTCGGTAAAAGTTAATCGCATCCGTTTTGAAACGCCATATATCTCGCGCAATGTGCCAATGTTTGAAGTAAAACCACTTCCAGTATCGCATTCAACTGATAAAGTAACGCTACAGATTTGTAAATTTCTCAACGTTAGGAGCTCTCAGTTGAACAACCTCAAAAATTATCACAACTTCTCACAAGAAACTTATGCCTTAGACATTATCTATCATTTAATTCAGCATCAGGTTAAAACGTTGAAACCGAAAATTAACGTTATAGCAAAATACAATCTGAATACTGCCACTCAAAACAACCTCATGGTCAGGTGCGCTTTGAATTTCTGCATGGTTCCACAAATTTCTCTTTCAAAACAAGATGAAATCATCAATATTGAATTTGAAACCGTAGCATTATACGACGATTTGTACCACAACGAGGAAATATATTTCAAAGTGGATGGACAATTTTCTATTTGCAGATATATTCCTTGCTATGAAAACGTTGAAGCAGAAAAATATATGTTACTTCATTCTGAATATCAAAAAAACAAAGTCAACCTTGCACCTTCAATAACTCAAACAGAGGTATGTGAAAAAGATGATTACATTACAACAAACAAATCAACAAAACGAAAGCCTGAAAATCTAAATCTACAAAACAAATTGCATCTCGATCAGTTGAAGTTTTTGAGAAGTTGTAGAAAATCTGTTTCATCTGATCCAGGGACCAAGGTTTTGAAAAAATATTTTTTTCCTCAGACTCTGCAATCAAAGTACAAAAGAAATATATCGAGATCAATCAGTAGTTTAGACTCTCGCAAATCCATTCGCAGCAGTCGCAAAGCGTCATTCGCCTCCTCCCTCGATTCATATCCTCTTAGGTCATACTGCTCCGAATTTATCCTCAATTCAAATACACTTCCAAAGTATTATTTTGATCAAATGAGCAATCCAATATCATATCTGTCGATTGGCTCCAGTTTCAAAAAGTCGTTCTCCGATCTCGACTCAATCGACTCATCACTTTCTATTTTGTCACTTTATGAAAAGAACTACGCCAAGCTTTCTCTGCCAAACAATCTTCTTTCCGAAGTTACGCTCAATTACGTTCATTCAGCTGAAGAATTCAACCCAATTGTTGTGGCTTCTGATTTGAAAAATGTGTGCGGAATGAAATGTCAGTTGTTCGAAGAAAAAATGATCGATTTTGAAAATGATTTGACGGTTTACAAAGCTTGTTTTGCTATGAATGAAAAAGAAACTGATTGTGAAGCTAGTATTATAATTTTGAAAAGTGATAATAAACTGAAAGATTTTGACAAAATTAGTTCTCAAAAAGAAACGGCGTCGATGAAACGTGAAACAAATTTCAAAAGTTCGCATGAAATAATTGAGGAAGAAACGAAACGAACTCTTCAATCGGAATCTTTCAGATCAAATCAATTTTCCAAGCTTCAAAATTCTCCAAATCTCACTAATCTCAAAAACAATCCCCCAACAATAATCTCACACCTGCAAAACCATCAAGTATTAGACGGAGCATCTGCTGAACTAACGTGCCAAATCAAATCAGACCTCCCTGTTCAAGTCACATGGCTCCTTGATGGATTGGAAATTTGTCCGAATCACGAGGTTATTATAAGAGAACACGAAAATAATGTCTTCACTTTAACAATCACGGAGGTCCTGCCTGAAGATGAAGGGTTGTACTGCTTGCAAGCGTCCAATGAGTTTGGAGAGTGCTACACTACTGCTTACTTGACTGTTCTAAGTTGGTGAAAGTTATTTTGTTGGATTTGTGAAACTTAACTGTTTTTATCAATTAATAACATTTATATATATATATATATTTATATATTTGTTTTATTATTTTAGATTCTTATTAATATTTCCTAGATCCATCCATAACTGACATGTCACTTATGAACGACGAAGAAGAAGACGACGACGATGATGTCTACGAAAGTTTTAATTATTTAACATGTAATAAATTTTTAAAGAGCAAATACGATTTTGAAAACGAACTGTTGGATAACAACGATAGATGTTCAGACATTCTCAACAAAAATCATATCCTTGAAAACAAACGCGGGAAGGCTCTACCAGTAGACCACCGCAACGAAACAAAAACATTCAACACATCGGCCATAAGAACAAAATGTTCACCAGATGACTCTTGTTCAGTGTTGCTAGATAACGAGCACGTAAACAACATGAAAGAACAATTATCCCCCGAATGTTTCGAAAGTCTTATGAAAGACGTTGAACTCGGTGAAAATAATCTGAAAGAAAAACCAAAAACTGATGCAGATATAAAATTAATTCTGAAAAAGAAAATCTCTACCGCTAAATCATCACCACTAACTTCTAATGACCTAAAATTATCAAACCAGTCAAAAGTGGAACTTCCCGATGATTCCAACATAAAGCAAACCTGTGATTCGGACATGTTGCAGAAAACTGCGAAGGCGTCCATCTTATCTCGTAAGTATTTTGGACATAATATGACTAAATGTATAAAAATTTGTATTTGTAATGTGTGTGCCGTGTATTTTTATTGTTAAAGTAGCGACACAATTATAAATATAATTTGTTGTATAATTTATTAACAACGGTTGTTAACAATTATAGTTAAAAATGGCTAATTGACTATTATAATGATAGGATACATGGGAATTTTTTAATCGTTGCAGCTGTGAGACCAAAGTTTTTGGAAAAGTTAAAATCGAAAGTGGTGACAGAAGGATCGGTGTTGTACCTGGAATGTTTTGTGGTAGGAAGACCTCATCCAGAGATTCTCTGGTTTCAAGTTGGTTCTGTTGTTCTGTATGGTACGCTTGTTAGTAAATGTTAATCAATGTTGGTGTCTTTTCTAATTTTTTTACGCTTACTACAACTACCACATTTTATTATAAAAATATTGATCACAACTTTCTACATGATACAACAGGATGGCATAAAGATAAAACAGCACAACCAAACCCCAAACAACAACAACAGCAACCACAACAGTTACAACAACCACAACGGCCACAACAACAACAATGATGACAACCGAATAAAAATCTTCAACAATGACGATGGCGTCTGCACGCTTACGATCGATCACTCGTTGCTGGAAGACAGGGCGCAGTACATGTGCGTGGCCCGGAATGAAGAGGGCATTGATAGAACTTGGGCGGAAGTCTTCGTGAAACGTTGGCAAAATTAAATTGTTGAATTAAAATTATTACAAATAAATCTATTCAGTTAAAATTATTACAAATAAATCTATTCAATTAAAATTATTACGAATAAATTTTTAAAAATTGAAATAATTACGAAAAAATTTATTCAATTAAAATTAGTAATAATGAATTTATTAAATTACTAAAGGTTAAAGGTCTATTACACTCTTCCTAAATTTAAATTAATAAAAGATAAATTAAATACGCCAGAATTCCATGTAACAGAGTTGCAGTAGTCAAGGCGAGATAAAACAAGGCAGCGTGCTAGCGTGGAAGCCATTTTGACTGTGAGAAAAGGTCGAATGTGGCGAATAGACCAAATAATGCAATTACATACTTCGATGATAGCAGAAATAAGAGCTTTGAAAGTTAGAGACGGGTCGAGAGTAACACCTAGCAGTTTAAGACTGGTTGATGTAGCAGGTTTGATCTACCAATTGACACGTTTGAAGGTGGAAAACATTTCGTGAATTGCTGTGGTGTTCCAAAAAACATTATTTCAGATTTTTGGGCATTTAGCTAAAGAAAATTAAGTGAATACCAGTCCTTTAATGATGAGACGCAAGAGTTAAGTCTATCAAGTTAAGAAGAGATATTTTGGTGAGAGGTTTCAGATACTATGTTTGTTTCATCGGCATATTAATGAAAGGTGATGGAAGGATGAGCCATAATTGCTAAAGATGTCAGTTTAAGGATTAGTATAAATAGTGAAAAACATTACTCCTAATACAAAGCCTTGGGGAACTCTGGTAGATAAACAAAAGCAGGGGAGACTTGTGTGCTAATTATAATACATTGGGGGCGGTTTGAGGGATATGAATTGAACCAGGACAAAGCTGTGTCGGCGATACCAAACTACATTTTTAGTTTTTTTTAAGAGAATTTGATGATTAATTGTGTCAAAGGCCGCAGATAGATCCAGGCAGATCATAGCAGCACAGCCCCGGAGGAGAAAGAAGGAGATTGTTGAGCGATCACCGGAGATCACAAGGATTACTTTTAGAGTGAAGCTCTTCTTTAATGGACGTTTTAGCAATCTCTTTAGCCTACTTGTATTCAATTTTTGTGATTTCTGAGTAAAATCCCTCTAACTGTCTTTCCAATCGACGGCAAGTCCGAATTGCATTTATTGCACCAATTGGAAATGGATGTTTTGTGCTGCCTCGTAAAGACAAACGTTTATAAGATGCATACTTGTTGAGGAGATTGGTTGTAGATGTGAAGATAGCAGATGTAAGGTCGTCCACGTCACGCGGAAGTACATCGTAGAATACATCAGAAAGTTCTTGTTGAAAAGCAGTTGAACAAAAACGACGATAACTAAGACGCCGACGAACAATAATTGGTTTTGTATCGAAGGTCACAAGGCTCCGATGTTGTCAATGACGCATTTATGACGTGTACTGGTGATGGTCATTACCGTGGAAATTGGTGGACTAGTTGACATGCTGAATAAGCCCAAGGGCTTCAATTGTTGAATCGAGATGTTGTTCAATTACTCTGAGCTGCCCCGGTGCATTGAAATCACCACAAATAATGAATGGGATGTCGAAATTGATGATGGTGTCGACATGATCGCTAAATTCGATTATGAAATCTATAGAAACGTGACCTGGTGGCCTGCAGATTGAACTGATGATGAAAGATGATGAATATGTGTTGAATTTAACTAAAATTTTTGAAGCCAAGATATTTCATGCCATCAGCAATTAAGGTGGCTTTGGGAAGGTTGTTGTGTACAAGTGTTAGACCTCTTCCACGTTTGTCCTTTTTACCCATGTTTTCGTAATGATGAAAACATCTAAGTTATTTGCTTGTTTAACTTCATTAAGCTATGGGGCTTTGTTGACAGCCGATCTTACATTCAAAAGTCCGCACTTTAAACTAAATCTATTCAATTGAAGTTATTAATTGATAGAAAAATAATTTTTATTCAATGAATATAATTAAATGCTTATTTCAATGTTAAAACGATCATTTTGTGTTGACAATTTTATTAAATGATTATTTTGTAAATTAAAAAGCTGAAACTAACTTCTTTTTTTTTAATTACAATCAATATCCGTACAAAAATTTGCCTTAATAAAAAAATTTTAAAACTGCATTTTTAGTCATACACTGAAAACATCCATAATACTTGAAAATGTATTCATAGGTAACCAAACCACGCATATTTAATGTTTTTGGATAATTTTTATCAATATATTTCAAATGATCATCCAATTATTTAGGATTAGAAGATGGATTGAACGAACTAGTGAAAGAAGAAAACTACGAAATAGAGGTAGAACTCTTTTTCAAATGGAAAGATGATGATAAGAACAAGAGAAGGGATGATGAAGAGGACGATGTCGAAAATAATGATGGAAGATTGATCGAAACATTTATATGAGAAAAATTTAATCGCCTATTTTTTGTATTTTGCTTATTACTAAATGATTTAATTCTTAGTATAGAGTAATGTTGCTAAATTTATTTTCAACTATTTTAATATATTTATTTTTCGTAATTACTATTATTTTTCCATTTTTATTTTGATTATTCCTCTTTTTGCCACTCCCGCTGATGTGCCGTGTTTGTGATTCAATTTTACGTTTTTAAAAATTACATTTGATTCTAAATAAAAAAAACAAATTAATTAAAAAGTTTTGATGAATTAAAAAAAACAATAATAAAAAGTAAATTATTCCGAAAAAAAACCAAACCAGCCCAGACAAATTATATTAAAACTAGGTACCGTACGTCGCCCAGCCATGCAATTAACACGACATACATTGTATGTGTAGCACAACTCTGGTTTATTCCATATTTTCGACTTGCTATAACCTAATTAACATTGAAAGAAGCACTGAGTATTTGTGTTGAATAACGCATCTCAAAGAGAGGAAAATAATAATGGTTAAACAACCGTAAAAAGATTAATAATAATAATAATAAATATAATTATAACAATAATAATTTTAATAGTAAAAATTAGGGAAATATGGAGAAAAATAAAAATGATAAACACCCAAAAGCAACATGGCTGAACATCGTCGAAACAATACAAACACATGCCATTTAAAATCTTTACTCATCTAGTAATACAAACAAATTAAACGAGCAAAAATATTTGTAAAAAATTACAATTAATAATAAATAATCTAACCAAATTAATAACATTGTTAACAAGTGAGCTAGCATATTAAAAATAACATCTAATATACATAATATCAACAACAAAACAGAAATAGTGCTATTTTATTTAGCTACAAATATTTATAATCCAAACAATTATACAAATAAATACATACATGCATACATACATACATACAAAGATACATACAGTAATATACAAACAAACAATCACACGCAAACATATGACATGCATACAAAGAAACAGTCAAGCAATCACTCGTCGTTACTAATAAGACTAATGATATACAACAGTGCTTCTCGAACTTTTTGGTTCGGCGGACCGGCAACGAATTTAACAGGAACGTTGCGGACCGCCACCCAGCTTGCGGAATATATATATATATATATATATATATATATATATATATATATATATATATATATATATGCGAAGTGTTATCAATTTTACAAAATTTGAATCTTTTTTTGTAAAACTTTATTCAAAATGAAATAACAATAAAAAATATTTCGACATTAGAAAATAAAAATTGTTGTAAAAAATTAGTGAGATGAATGAGCTTGTTTTCTATTTATTAATTCCTCAAGACGTGGCTGAAACGAAGACAGTGCCACACGTAGCGGAGAACAAACTTCCAAACAGTTTCTGTATTTTGTTTCCATTGCAGTCAAACATGAAAATCCAACTTCGCATAAATAAGTAGAAGGGAAAGGAAGAAAGGTTTTTATTGCTTCGTCAGTAAGCTCTGGGTATTCCGACTTGATGCTGATCCAGAAAGCGGAAAGAGATGATGTATTTTCAAACTTCATTTTTAGGCCTTGGTCAGCAGCAAGCTCCAAAATTTTATCTTCCAACTTAACAGTCAAATTTTCCTTATGTTCAACAAAAGGATTTCTGATCCATGTCTTTCCTATTCGTGGGTCATCCTCCGTAGGAAAATGAAATTCAAACCGTTCAGATAAGCTGGACAGATGCTCAATGATTAATGTTTTCAAACTTTTGATGTCAAATCCTTTGCCTGCTTCATCAATGACTGTAGCTAAATTAAAAAACATTTCGAAACATTCTTTTTCCAATCTTTTTATCCAAGATTTTAGCTTTCTTTTTTGTCCTTCAATTTTATCAGCCATCGTGAAAACAGTCGCCATTTTCCCTTGGATTGAAATATTGAGATCATTTAATAATGCAAATATGTCTGACAAATAAGCCAATTTTGCGAGCCAATTGATATTCATAAGTAATTCTGACCAGATGGGCTTTTTCGCTGAGCACATTATTCAGTTCATCTGACATTTTCTTCACTGCTAAACTTTCTCGGTGAATGCAACAATGTGTTGCTTTACACTCCGGTGCTATTGCTTTAATTTTAGTTACAACAACAGAATAACGTCCAGTCATTGCTACAGCACCATCTGAACAGACACCAACACAATATTTGAAATCTATTCCTTTACCAATGATATATTCACTGACAGTTTTGAATACTTCAGAACTTGTTGTATTTGTTGGGAGTGATGCTGAAAAGAAAAATTCCTCCTTTAAATCTCCTTCGTATTCAAAACGAACATAAACTAACAAAATAGCCATATTGGCCACATCTGTGCTTTCATCCAGCTGCAAAGAATAATATTTTGCAAGTTTCATTTGTTTAACTAGCTGCTCTTCAATGTCTTCTGCCATATCGCTAATGCGTCGACCAATAGTACTGTTTGAAAGTGGCACCTGGTCTATTTTTTTTGAAGCCTGCTCACCCAGCATCTCAAAACAGACATCTTTGATGCAATCTTTTATTAACGTTTCACCAATTGTGAATGCCTTTTTCGCTTTGGCAATTCGCAGAGCTACTTTATATGAAGCTCGTAGCGCACACGTGTTTATATGGGAAATACGAAACATTTGTTTTTGGCGACTCTTCAGATCAATGCGTTTTCTCTCAAAATATTCTTTTGGTTTTGTGCAAATGTCTTTGTGTTTGGTATTTAAATGTCTTTTTAGTTTTGACGGCTTCATTGCTTCGTTCGACAAAACCTCGCTGCAAATAACGCACTGCGGTTTCAACTCTGTTCCATCGTCCATTGGCATGAAGCCAAATTGAATGTATGATTCATCGTACTTTCGAATGAAGCTAGTCCTAATACGTTTTGTTGCACACGTTTCAATACCAATTGCCTTTACGATGCCATTTTCATTGTCTGAAACTGAAGAATCGTCACTACTTTCATATATCAAATTCTCTTCCTGACGTTTCCCTTTCAAAAATTTGTATATCGGGCCTTGTTTCGCCATAAAGTAGTTATTTTTGAATAAAATAAACTTTTACTTTCAAGAAAACAAATTAGCGGTCTTGATAACATCAAAATAAAATAAAAATATTTAAAAAAATCTGAACCAACCTGACAACAGTTCTACCAACTTTATATATTAATTTGAATAAAATTTAATAAATTGCAAAATGAGTTATTCAATTTATATATAAATTTCAAAATTACAAATATATTTTAATTTAGCAATAACGTTGTTAACTCCTAGTTTTACCGGGTTTTTATCAACTTTACTCTGAACATGTGCAAATAGCTGATAAAGAAAGATTGAATATTTAAGCTGGATCCGATAGTTAATTGGTCACGCGTCCTTTCGCGTTATCACATTGAATATTAATTATAGTCATGCATATGCATTCGTGAACTTGCTTACCTTTAAACTCATCTACTAGTAATAACAATGACTTTCGCAATTGCGTTGCTGTCCAAGCTATGAATTTTCTGATTAATTTTCAAAATTTTTGGAACCTCGCCGCGGACCGGCAGCTATTGGTCCGCGGACCGGCGCCGGTCCGCGGACCACCACTTTGAGAAGCACTGATATACAATAATCATGTATATATATATATATACACACAAACATACAAACATACAAACAAACGATGCAAATCTACACATAACGCTAATGGCACATGACGTTTGTGCATGCAAGGTGCTTGTGTGCATTTAACTTTTCCACTTTTTACTTTCATTCATTCATCTGTTCTTTCGTTCATTCGTCCATCCATTCATCTTTCCACATTCAATGGTATCTGTTTCCAATTTCTTGAGAGGGCACACGCGTACATGTTGTGTGTTTGTTTGCGCGTGTGTGTGTATGTTTGCGTGCGTGTGTGTTGTGTGTGTGTATGTGTTTATTTGTATGCGTGTATGTGTTTTATTTGTTTTTGTTTGTTTGTATATGTGTGGTTGTTTGTAAGTATGTATGTGTATCTGTGTATGTGTGTTTGTTTGTGTATGTGTGTGAACCGGTTTGTGTGTGTTTGTTTGTGCGTGCGTGAATTTAGATTAAAATATTCGAAATGTATCAAACATGAGAGATTTATATCGTGATGAAGTAATTTTTACACGTTTGATATTCCTCAAATTGGCATGGCACCATAGCTAATATAGAGATGAATGTGCTGGAAACACGACAATACGCAAACAGACAGACAATGCAACACATGAACATAAGCAGAAGAACAAGGTTCAACAAACAAATTCAGACTTAGTTAGCATGTTAACAAATAAGCATGAAAAGTCTTGATTATAATATTTAGCATAACACAACACACGCACACACTTACACGAAACACACAAACATTTATTTATAATTTATAGCACAACCCAAATAAACATTGTGATTAACAAAAGGATAATCATAAGCATGCAACCAACAACCAAAAAACAAACAAATACAAACATACAAAACAGAACAACGTCACAAACAAATAAACAGCAGTACAAACAAACAAACACACAACGCAGTAACTAACTAGCCACACGTGTGACCACTTAAACAATACAACAAACCAATAAAGAATAAAGTCCATCTCAATCACATAAGTATACAATAAATTACAATACAACACAACACAATACAACACAATACAATGCGAAACAATACAATACAATGACATACTACACAATACAATACAACACAATACAAAGCAATAATACAAAATACAATGCATGATAACAATACATTAGAGTAATGTATTATACGTACCATACAGGAGTCACGAGTGGGCAAAAGTTCTTTTCCATGGGCCACATTGAGAAAATGGGGGGGTTTAGAGGGCCGCAATACACAGACATACACACATATACCACTGTATTTATTTATACGGTTTCTAAAAATATTTTATCACGAAAATATTCTACAACTTTTTCTGGTGTAGACGCCTACACAAATTTATCAAAAATTTTATGGATTACTCTTCATTAATTTTTGCCATTAATTCATAATCATTTATAATTCACTTCTTCAACCATTAACTCATAATTCATTTCGTGATCATTTATAATCATTTATAATTCATGATCATTCATACTCGTTTATAATTACCACCAAAATTTTTACCATAATTCATAATTCATTTCCTACCGATAATTTAAAAATATTCATAATTTACTCCCTGGTACAAAACCATTTATTTATGTATAAAAAATGCCATAGGAAAAAAATTTTTATAGCAGTAGAATAATTTACTGAAAACATTAATAACATCATCATCATTCTCGTCACACTCATCATGCCCACCATCATCACCGTCATCTTCATCACCATCGTCCTCATCATCGTCGTCGTCGTCGTCATCATCGTCGTCATCTGATAACGAACAACTTATCAGAATCTTATCAAAAGTTTTTTATCTTAATTTTGTAGGCAGGCAGTTACTCTCCTATCATCACATCAACATCGTTCTTCGTTTTCATAAATAATATGCATTTTGTGTGCGTGTACGTGAGTGTGTTTATATGGAATATTGTATGTGTGTGATATACGTACGTGTGTATAAGTCTGCTTGTGCATGTGGGTTTGTTTGTATGTATAAAAACAAAATGTACACACATATGCACACACACGTACACATACGTGTATGCAAACTTATGTCAGCAATGCAGGGAAGAAAGGTTACGCGCGAATTTGATCATTTATATCAATATAAAGCAATCAAAAACTTTGTGATAAACTCATCGGCACTTTGTTTTGCATGATGTATGATTACTATACAATACACGTTGAAAGTTGACCTCACCGTTCTGGGCAGACCCCAAAACCCCCTACACACGATCCATGATGTTGTCCTGCACAAATCTTTCAAGTATTGCGGGGAGGCTGTACCTTCGCAGCATCTTCGCATCATTAATAAAACCTTGAAAGTTCTGAAAATTCAATTGGCAGCCAACGCAACTCACGAAGTATTGGCGTCACATGGTCACATTTTCCCATCTGAATTATTAGTTTTGTAGCCAAATTCTGAATTGATTGTAGTTTCTTTTTTGTTGACTTTTGGTATTCACTGACTAAACTGTTGCTGCAATCGACCAGTCAATGATTTTGTTGGATCAAGATCAAGAGAACCCCTTAAGCAACCAATTTGCCGAAGCTGAAATGAACAGTCTTTGACGAGACTATTGATATGTTGAAGCATGTTCAGGGAACTGTCCAACCAAAAACTGCCCTCAATACTGGCAACATCACCGACCCAATTTTAACAGTTGTTACATCAGTCTTTGAAAGCTGCTGTCGAGTTCCAACCATCATAACTTGCGTCTTATCTTCATTTGATTCCAATCGGTAACATACAAACATACAATAAAACACAAACATACAAAGATATACAAACATACAACAATATATATACATACAGACAATAATATACAAACATACAATGATATACAATAAAAAAATGGTATACAGACATACATTAATATACAATCATACAATAATATACAAACACGCAATGATATAAAATCATACAATATCATACAATCATACAATGATATACAAACACACAATGATATACAAACACACAATGATAGACAAAAATACAATGTCCTACAAGCGTACAGTGATATACAAACATACAATGATATACAAAGTTGCAGTGATATACAAATATGGGCCCTTTGATCTCAATGAAACATTTCGTCGCATTCACTCAACGCATCTATCTACTTGAAAATATTTTTGTTTGTTCCTTATGCCTCGCGTCCGGACTATGTTTGTGTGTGTGTTTGTTTATGTGTGTGTTTGTTTGTTTGTGTGTGTAAGTGTATCTGAGTATGTTAGCCGTGTATCACTAAGTTATTTGTATATCCATTGTATATATAAATATATAAATATATATATATATATAGAGAGAGAGAGAGAGAAAGAGAGAGAGAAAAAAAAAGAGATGCGGATGTATAGCTTTTGTAAAAACTTTTCTGTCTATATTTTTGAAATTAGGTCTCCATTGTGTTTTTTGTATGTAATCTGATAGTACACATCTGCTTGTCTTACATTGCACGTTGTATTTTATGAAACAAAACACAAAACTCATCACAGAATTATCGTGGCCTTTGTAACACAGTAATGTACCAAAATGTGAATAAAATGTTAAAATATATACAATACATATTGAAAAACGAAATGTAATGAAATACAAAGAAATTGTATCTCAATGCATCTTGAAGAAGTGCCATTCAAGCAGATAAAAGCAATGACAAAAACCTCTTTTCACCATTTAGTACATTTTTAATTTATAAAAAATTTATAGAAATAGTATGATTTTGTAGTAGTATGATTTTGAAATAGTATGAATAGTATGATAGTCATATAATTTTTTTAAATTCATCCTAGGCAATACAACCATCGAATGATAAGTCATTTTTATCTGTGCCCACAAACTACAAACAACACACAAAAGTGATACAAATCTTTTGTTGATAATGAAAACATAATGTTTTTTGGCGTTTTTATAGATATTCAAAAATATGAAGATGATCAGTAAAGGATGTAAACTCCGCCCCCTTTTCATCCAAAATCGTTGATGATTGGTCGATAGAAATTGATTGACGTGTCGGAGAAGCATGAAAGTTTGTAGGCTGTTTCAAAAGTTTAGTTTGTACTGTGCTGTTGCAGGCTTCATAGTTTTTCATTTTTTCTTATTTTACAATAAAATAAAAATAAATTGATAATATACCCTTCATAATACATCATAATAAATGGCTATAGAGTTAAATTAGTTCTAAGACTTCTGGAAGTACTTTTCTGGAAGTACTGGAAAGGTTACATTGGTTTTTTTTATTGATTTTTTTCTTTGACATCAAACACGTGAAATAAAATTTTGGATTTATATTAATATTTATTAACATTGCGTGTCAGTTTGCATGTTGTAAATGTTTCTGAACAGCGAGGGGAAAGTTGTTTCAACCAAACCTGGTGCTTGCTCAAATTGATTGGATGAGCACGGGTATAAAAATAAAAAAAATGAATATTAGAATATGAAAAACAAACCATAAAGACACGCTAACATGTGTTAACATAACAAACATCCACATGAAAAAACAAAAAGCAGCACACGCACAAACACACACAAATACTAACGCAAACACGTACACTTTTTTTCACACACACACTATCTGTTGAATGTCGCAGAGCTTTGTTACAAATAAATGAAGATGGGCATCAATGTGCTTCGAAAAATCGTATCAAATTTATTCAAGAATTGATTAATTAGCCATTTAATTTTATACTTACTCTGCGTATGGTTTTTTCATTCCACTCAATTCAAACAATCACTTTTCTCATTACTAAAGTTATTATCGCAGTTTGCAGCAGCTTCACCAACTTCATCTCATTACTTAGTAGCTTCACCAATTTCATCTTATTACGTAGTAGCTTCACCAACTTCATCTTAACACGTAGTAGCTTCACCAACTTCATCTTATTACGTAGTAGCTTCACCAACTTCATCTTATTACGTAGTAGCTTCACCAACTTCATCTTAGCACGTTGTAGCTTCACCAACTTCATCTTATTACGTAGTAGCTTCGCCAACTTCATCTTATTACGTAGTAGCTTCACCAACTTCATCTTATTACGTAGTAGCTTCACCAACTTCATCTTAACACGTAGTAGCTTCACCAACTTCATCTTATTACGTAGTAGCTTCGCCAACTTTATCTTATTACGTAGTAGCTTCACCAACTTCATCTTAACACGTAGTAGCTTCGCCAACTTCATCTTATTACGTAGTAGCTTCGCCAACTTCATCTTATTACGTAGTAGCTTCACCAACTTCATATTAACACGTAGTAGCTTCACCAACTTCATCTTATTACGTAGTAGCTTCACCAACTTCATCTTAACACGTAGTAGCTTCACCAACTTCATCTTATTTCCTTCTTCTTTTATATACCTCACACTAGTGGCATCAATTTTTTCCACTGATTTCTTAATCCCACTAATTTCATTTTATGTTTTCCGACTCCATTTTTTTCTACGTCATCAATCAACATAGTCGTTGTTTTTCACCCATCATCATCTTCTTCATCATCATTTTCTTCTTCATATTCATCAGCAAAGTCATTTTTCATCATTTTAATTCTTTATAACTCGTAGTTATTATCATCATAGTCACAATCTCTCCTTCCTTCCACTTTCTTTTTCTCTTTTTTTTCTCTCTTCTCTCCTTCTTTTTCGATTTTTTTTTATTTTTTTATTTTTTTCTCATTCTCATCCACCTCTTTCTCTTTTTCCTACTTTTACTGAATGGCAATTTTAGTGTGACTCTTCAAGCATACCCACACTCACGTAAACAAATAAACAACAAGACTAGGTTATCAAAACATATTCAACGGCAAACATATGTTCACATGCAAACATACGTTCACATGCAAACATACGTTCACATGCAAACATACGTTCACACAGTTTGCAAAAACAAATGAATGAACGAACGCCCACTCAATCAGGTTCACACATACACGCATACACATTTGTACACGCGAAAGCACGAACAACACCATCACACACACACACACGCCAACACACTTTCAAACACATAACAAACACAGTCGGATACACACATTCACATACATAAAGACACGCAAACAAACTCACAAACAAGTACATTCACATACAAACAACACGAAGACAATAAGATACTCCAACATAAGATCATACAGAGACATCTTGTCTATCACATTCGAAGTTTCAACAACGCTGTCGCAAGAATGGCTGTGAAGAGAGTTAAACTTTCACTACACAACTAAATAAAAATACTAGGAGTATATGAAAATACACCCACAAAATCATAACTTTTATTGTAAAATTTCAACTTGATCAGTGCAAAGATGATTAAATTTAGTATAATTAAATTAAAAAATGTTTAATGTTTAAAATATGCCATTTTTTACTTTTTCAAACACAACTTCACATGCAAACTAAACTAAGAATATGAGTTCAGACGAGCAATGTACATGTGGCTGGCGAACAAAAAACATAAATTGAAATAAAAATTAGAAATATTATTCATATTTTTGAAAGTGAGACTTCATTAGGCGTTAATTAAAAAGATTTAAAGAACAATTTAAGGCTTTAAGAACGTGTAGTCACTTTGAAGCTCCTCTATAAACAAAAACAACACTTAAAACGCAGATGAAACGGATGACAATTACGAATTGCATGTAAAAATGTGTTTGTTTGTTTGTATGCATGCATGCATGCATGTGTGTGTGTGTGTGTGTGTGTGTGTGTGTGTGTGTGTGTGTGTGTGTGTGTAAATGAAGATTTAAAATGTATATAAGTATAAGTAAGTTTATAAATGTTATATTCTAAATATATATATATATTATATATATATATATATATATATATATATATATATATATATATATATTGCAAAGTTTAACACTTTTTGTCTGGTTTACTCATTATTACTTTGCCACCCATAACAGCCCTAACCCTAACGCACTCACATACGCACGCACGCACACAGATAGACAGTCACAAAAAATTGAAAACACATATAATACAATGAACAGGACAAAAATATTCTCACGTGCTTAAATATACGACTACATCACACACACACTCACACACACACGCACACACACATACACACACGCACAGGCAATTTAAAATATTTACATGACAACATAATGATAATAATAAGACACCTCACATATAACGTTACAGACTGTCATGCATAAACAAACACACACAGCAATCCATTAAACATATCTGAGATATTCAAACAAACAAACCAATGAGCGAACGAAAGAACAAACGAACGAACAAACAAGTGAACAAACGTCACATTATGAACGAATGTGACGACATTATGAATAAGAAAAACTCAAAAGACCTACCGCCTCTCAACATTTCTTTCATCTATGCCGCTTCGTCTTCTCATTGGTCAGCGGCATTCATCAAAGAATATTTAAATGTTTGCGTTTGCGTTTATGTCTCTGTCGGTGTGTCTGCGTGCCTGTCCAGGTATCATTGTTGTTGTGTGTATTCTTATTTTTATTGTATTTGTGTCTTTGTGATACGATCGCATTTAACTTTCGCCGTTTCATTAATCTTTAGCTTAATAACAAATCTACTACAACAACTACTAATAGTACTACAACTACTACTGATAGTAGTAGTTGTAGTTGTAGTAGTAGCAGCAGCAGTACTAGTGGTAGTAGTAGCAGTGGTGGTAGTAGTAGCAGTAGAGCAGTGGTAGTAGTAGCAGTAGAGCAGTGGTAGTAGTAGCAGTAGAGCAGTGGTAGTAGTAGCAGTAGAGCAGTGGTAGTAGTAGTAGTAGTAGCAGTAGTATTAGTGTTAGCAGTAGTAGTTGCAGTAGTAATTATTGAGAAATATTTTATTTATTGACTATGTATATCGCGTCGTTGTCTCCCTTTTTGTCGGGTAATAAAATTATTTTATTCCCGGTGACGTCTTGTGTAATATTTTGTATCGGGGTTGTCCGTAATCCTGCATTTGTATGTGGTGTATGTGTCTGTGTGTGTGTGTGTGTGTGTGTGTGTGGTGTGTGTGTGTGCGTGGTGTGTGCGTGGTGTGTGTGTGGTGTGTGAACAAGCAAACGGCGAAAGAAATATTTAAATATTTTAATGAATAAAGAAACGAACGAGACTGTAATGTTTAATTATTATCACGATGACGCTATGTTACGTAGCGCGTCACGATCATTTGCGACTGATTTTGACGTGATAAGTTGAAGACCTACCAGCGAGTTTAAGTCGTCGTTGTCCTTTCTTGTTGTTTACGTGTCACTGTCTATGCTACTGTATTCGTTATTTGTATTGATGATTTTTGGTTGTTTATGTTGATGATAGGATATCGAGAGCGTGTCCAATGACGAAATTAATTGATTAAGATGATCATTCAAAAAGACCGATTTTTAGTTTTTTTTAGATTGTCAGCGTTTAAAAAGGTCAGTCGATTGATATGCATTCAGAAATGTTGGTTCAGATATGTGCATTGGTCTGTTTATGTTCTTTCGTTCGTTCGTTAGTTTTTTTGTTTGCTTGTTTGCTGGTCTTTTTGATTGAATTTTTGCTTGTCTTTTTGATTGAATTTGATTTCATTCTAAACATGTACATGTTTAGAATGAATTCAAGAGTTTGTATGTATAATTTTTTGTATACCTAAAACACAATATATACGCTTCAAATAGAAACACAGTAAATCAATTTGATCCTATACAATTAAACAATAATCACTGTATGTGTGATTGCGTATACATGTTTCTCTGTGTGTGGATGTATGTATGTGCTTCAAAATGTTTGTATGAATGCATATGTATGTATATATATATATATATATATATATCTTTGTGTGTGTGTTGAGTGTGTAAGTGTGTGTAAGTGTATGTAGGCATGTGTGTGAATGCAAGTGTGTTTGTATGAGTGTGTATGTGAGTAATAATTATGTGCGATATGTGTATGCATGCATGTGTGCACGTGTATGAACGCAAAATGCACGCACACTCCAGTGTATTTGTTAACTTTTTCATTTGTTTGTAGAGGAGTAACCATTACGTTACGTAACGTTTGATAAGGTTTTCAGCGGTAGAACTTACAGAACGTTTTTACAAGTCGGCTGCTGATGATCAAAAGAATTAGATATGCAAGTGTGTGTGTGTGTGTGTGTGTGCGTGTGCATGTGTGTGTGTGTGTGCGTGTGCATGTGTTTGTGTGTGTGTGTGTGCGTGTGCATGTGTTTGTGTGTGTTTGTGTGTGTCTTTTTTTAATAACCAACGTATGTTACGTAAAAAAATACATTTTATAACACAGACTTGCTCTCATCATCATCATCATCATCGTCTTCGTCATCTTCATCATCTTCGTCTTCGTCATCTTCATCATCTTCATCATCATCTTATTTACGATTGTAAATCATCTCATTTCGTTATTTCATATGAAATAATTTCCAGCACCATCATCATCACCGTTATGGAGTTCTTCTCTAATGTTATCATCAAAAAGTGACTAATTACATCTACATGTTCAACTCTGTGTTTCCTTTCTTATCATCAGCGATTCATCATATTCAAAAAATGTTCTCAGTCTTATCATCATCGTCGTCGTTATCATCACACTCGCTAGTTCAACATCATCGTCACTGGGATTGCTACTAGCATCACCATCATCATCTTTTTTCATTGTCAATTTATTTCACTCTAATTCTTTGTTAATGATTGATTTGTAATTTTCATCCATTGACCTGCTTTTTTTATCATTTTATTATCATCACCATCAGTTCGACGTCAATTTTTATCATCTTTTTCAACCCCATCATCACATTCGTTTTCAGTAACTTCTTTATCACTATTATCGTCTTCTTCTTCATCTTCTTCGTGTTCTTCTTCTTCA
>NW_008703981.1:376055-405941 GCF_000326865.2 Helobdella robusta
TATCATTATCATTTTTAGACTAATTACATCATTATCATCATCATCATCATCATTATCATCATCGTCGTCATAATAATAATAATCTTCATCATCATCGACTCGTACATCAGGCACCTTACATATGGTTAAAATAAATGTCAACCAGCCAGCAGTCCAGCGGTAACCTTTATAATAAACTCCTCAAAATTATGATCATCATAATTAATCGTTATCAAGATCACCTCACTATCATCATCATCATCACCATTATTATCATCATTTTCATTATCATCGTCATCATCATCATCGATCCAACTGGGTGAGTGAACATCATCGCATCATAACGTTATAGTGGTTATTATGTAATCAAACTATCATTACTAAGTTTGTCATCATCATCACCATCATCATCACCATCATCATTACCATTATCACCATCATCATCATCACCATCTTCAGAATCGTCATCACTATCAGCAACATCTACATCGCAATCATCGTCATCATCATAAACCGAATTCTTATCACCGTCATCACCATCATCGTCGTCGTCGTCGTCATCACCATCATCGTCGTCGTCGTCGACGTCATCAAATAAAAAAGACCAAAAATAGTGAACTATGATATTTACATAATTAAGATTAACTGGCTTCTTTGATATGACAATTACTTCGCCAGTCAAAGGAGCGCGCTTTCTCTCTCTCTCTCTCTTTCTCTCTTTTTTTTCTCTCTCTCTTTCTCTCTCTCTTTCTCTCTTTTTTCTCTCTCTCTTTCTCTCTCTCTTTCTCTCACGCATCCTTTTTTCTTTCAATTTTATGTGTTTTTTCTTATATTTTCACTTGATCAAACTATCTTTAATTTTTTCTTCATTTCTTTCTCTTGTATTTTTTTTCCTCTCTCGATGTTTGACAGAATTTTTTTTACAAATACACACACACACACACACACACACACGTACACTCGCGCACACAAACAAACACACGTGCACGCACACGAACATACGCACACACACGTATACAAATAGTCGTTGTAAACATCCATCCATTAGCCAAAACGCACTTCTTTCTCTTTAAACATAATTAATAACTTCATCCAACCCACAGATAAAATGGAATTGGACTGCCTGGCACTCCCTCAACCACCCCCATCGTGGTTCCACCCAGTCACACACCCATTTCTCTACAACCACCGAGCAAATGGGAGTTTTTTCAACAGCGAAAGTGGTTGGTGTGGTAGATTTCCAGCAATTTGAACTGTAGCCCTGCTAGTAAGGTGAAGACAAAAAAATGTGAAAACTTCAACGATAATGTGAGTGACTGGAGTAAGGATGGCATTGATTTGCCGTTGTCTACAAATGTAACCGCATCTTCTTCATCACCATCATTACCACCATCTACTTCGGCATCATCATCCACAGAATCAATTGAAACATCATTCCAGACGCAAACATCCGCATCAACAGTTTCTTCGTCCTACAAAACCAATCCATTTTTATCACCGAAATTTTTGTTCACGAAACCTTTTGATTCACTTCAAATCAATCATTTCCACCATCCACGTCAATGTCTCTCTTTACCGTTACCTTCTTTCATTCAGCCAAATTATTTTCCACTCCCGCGTCATTTCTTTGGCAGTTCAAATCCCAACAATCCTTACAACGCCAATCCTTTCTCAGTTTTTTCTCACCATCCATCCCCTCCTTCGATTGTGGCGCCAACTGCAATGCCAACAGAGCAGCTGAATAAATGTCTGAACATGAACCAAACTAAATTGCAATATTTTATTCCCTGGGGCACCAGTTCACCATTTCACCTTTCGTGCTTGCAACGACCTCCTCCGAATCTAACCTTCTCGAAATACTTGACCGAGTTGGAAAACTTACGACATGCGAATGATAAGATTATGGTAACGACAAGGAAGTGCACCAGGTGTCGGTGTCCCAACTGCCAAAAATTATTGGAAGCCAAAGTCCCAGCTGCTGCCAAACATTCTGCAGTAACATCGAAAACTGGCGAGTATGTTGGGATAAGAAATGAATACGTCACCTCTACTACCTTGGGAGTTGATGATAAAAAAAAATCGTTTTCAACCTCTTCGTCGTCGTCGTCATCATCTCCAAAGTTATCTTTGTTAGCGTCATCGTCATCTTCTTCCTCATCATCAATGTCATCATCGCTGCTTACTTCTGCATTGAATTCATCACACCCCAATATGTCTCACCCAGCAATATTTTCAGCATCATCGTTTCCACTATCATCAACATCTTCCTCTGCAGTGAACAGTTCATTTCAAACACACCATCCTCACCACCACGCTGCTTCCATTAATTGCAGCACCGGTAGCCACCGCAACAACATCACCAACGACAGTGGTTCGACCAGCACTACATCAACGACAGCCACCACAAGTAACAACAGCAACAACATCAACAAACCTTTCAAGAAACTACACATCTGCCACCTTCCAGGTTGCAACAAGGTCTACGGCAAGACTTCCCACTTGAAGGCCCACCTCCGCTGGCACGCTGGGGACCGACCCTTCGTATGTGCCTGGCTCTACTGTGGCAAGAGCTTCACTCGCTCGGATGAACTGCAGCGACACATGAAGACACACACAGGGGACAAAAAATTCGTCTGCCAGATATGCGGGAAGAGGTTCGCCAGGAGCGATCATTTAAGTAAACACGTGAAAACACATGGCTCTGCTAAGCTAGGGTCGACAAGGATGAAATACAGGCAGACGACTAACGCAGCACCAACATCAAATGTCAAAACTGCTGGCTTGAAAAACAGGTTTTCTAGTGGAAAACAATTTTGCCACGAATCAACGTGCAGTGACGTCATTAACAACAGGAGAAACAATAACAACAACAACAACAACAACAACAACAATGCAAGCATCAACGATAACAACGTGGTAGATAAGAAAGCAACCTGCAGTAACAAATATAAATTGAGAAACCGTAACGACGACGATGTGAGGAATAAAATAAAGCCCAACAGCGTTATAAATATGCAACTGCAGCAGCACTTTCAGCAACATTTTCAACAGCAACAACATCAGTTCTATCAACATCAACACCATCATCAACAACAACAACTAACTTTCAATCAGCAACAACAAAATCTAAACAACAACACCAACAACGCTAAAGATAACGAAGACGACGACGACGATGATGACCGCAACGTTGTCAGCACGACGACAAAAAGTCCTTGCAGTGTCGAAAATCTTTTCTTAGATTTTTGCGACACCAACAACAACATAGACAGCAGCAACAACAACAACCATTACAACAACCAAAACAACGACGTCAAACAACTCGTTTACCACCAGCGCCCGCATAATTACTACAATAACAACAAAAACTTTAACATCGGCCACACGGCTAGCAGCCACAATCACCGCAGCAGCAACAGTCACAACTACCACACAACATATCCTACAAACAACGACTTAACTCATTCGCCCAGCATATCATCAACACATTCACCACTTAGTTTTCCACCATCTAACACCCGCAAAGATAACTCCAACCGCACAGTACCCTTCCACAAAAGCGTTATTATCAAACAAGAAACAAACAATTGTAAAATAATTTCACGCAGCGATGACGTCACCGATGACGTAGACGATGACGCGAGCAGTTGCGTGAGTGATTGCGAATCAGAGTTTATTGATATCGAGGACTAACGTGTATCTGTCTGTGTGCGTGTGAATATGTGTGCGCGCGCGTATGTATTAACGCGCGCATATATGTGTGTGTATGTTTGTGTGTGTGTTTTTGTGCGTGTGCGTGTGTGTGTGTGTGTACGTGTGTGTGTGTATGTGTGTGTGTTTGTGCTTATATAAATGTGTGTTTAAAATAAAACTATAAAACTATAAAACTAGCAGGGTTTGGAGAAAAAATTGTATGAAAATATTTTCTAAATCAGCGATGCTCTCATGATCAATTCTGTCAACAATTGTGGATATTTTTGTTGCTATTGTTGTTGTTGTTATTGTTATTTCATTTTTTCTAATTTTTTTTACTCTTATTATTATTACAACTGTTATTTCGGACGATGTATGTAGTATTTAGCACTTTCAAACGAATCAAATAACCATTTTGATGGGGCCAGTTCGTCTTTTTCATTTTGATTGATTGATATCAGGATTGATTGATATTACGAATTGTTATAAATTATTACAAAATAAATTGAAAATTATTATTCTTTATATATTATTATTTATTGTTTATTATTTTATTGTTTAATTTGTTATTCTTTATATATTATTATTATTTATTGTTTATCATTTTATTGTTTAATTTATCAGTTACTGTCAGTTCAATTCAAATTTATTTGTAGGGAGAATTTTTTTTTTCATTTTTTATATAAACGCTGATTATTGCAACTAGTGTTTAGATTATATGTGCGTGTTTGTGTGTGTGTGTGTGTGTGAAAAAATTAATAAATAAATATATTTTTGAGAAATTTATTAATAAATATTGATCACACGTCAAATGTCTTAAAAAAAAATTTGCAAATGTTTTTTCAATATATTTTCATATTCAAAATTTTTACAAATTACAAAAGTACATGTAAAATTCATCAAAAATGGTAGAAGATAAAAATAACATCTTATAAATATAACACATAAAATTCAGACAATTTCACATTTTTCGCATACACATACACACACACATACATAAACGCACACACACAAACATTAATACACACGCATATACAAACACATACACACACACACAACGCATAGAAACGTAAATTATCATAAATTAAGAACAAATTAAAAAATAATTAGCAAATAATTTTATTTAATAAGGATAAACAGACAAAGTATGATTGAAGGAAAGTGGTTGTATGTGTGTGTGTGCGTGTGTGCGTGTGTGTGCGTGTGTTTTCAAACGTTTAGAGCATCAAAGTCACACATGAAAGAAGAAACAATGCCTATACATCATCGTGTTCTTATTATGATTGCTTGTATTCTCAAAACGTTTCGTGTGTGTGTGTGTGTGTGTTTGTTTGTTTCTGTATGTAATTGTGTAAGTATTTTACCTTTGTTTACACAATATATAAAAATAGATGTATGTATGTTTGTGTGTATGCTTGTGTTTGTGTGTGTGTGCGTATGCGTACGCGTGTAAAATTAATAATAATTTTAATGAAATTTTTATCATTGAATAAATTATTAATTTATTTATTAATTTTCTCACAGCGAATGAAATATCAATAAACTTGCAACATTTATGAAAAATTTACTTCAAGTACCCATTCAATAAATGGACGAAAACCACAACACCAAGTAAATAAATAATGAAATAATGTGTGGGGGAAAAAAGGCCGTAACAACGCAAGCTAAGAAATTAATTATCTTTTTATTCGTTTAAAACAACAATGATGTTAAAAAGATAATATAATCTATAATAAATAAAATACAGTATAGTATTGTATTGTAAAGTATTGTATAGTATGTAAATGTATAGACTAGTATAATATATATATTTATATATATATATATATATATATAATATAAGGTATATTATGTCATAAATATAATTCAAATATATTATAGGGTAAAAAGGAGAAAATCCATCCATCCATCCATCCATCCATCCATCCATCCATCCATCCATCCATCCATCCACCCATCCATCCATCCATCCACCCATCCATCTATCCAACCATCCGTCCGTCCGTCCGTCCGTCCGTCCATCCATCAGAACATGGTTTCCGGTTCAACTTGTTTCGGTGCAATGGCCGGCAGAACGGCTAAGAAGAGGACACATGCGAAAATGTTGAGGACCGTGTAGATGATAAGGAACATCTTATCCACTGTTGACACAATCACGTTCCACTGAGTTTTTAATGTCTCCTCCTCAAGTTTTTCTCCCAGAGAGTTGTAATGTCTCTCTCTTTCCTCACTATCCACCATGCTTTTCTCTCTCATTCCACCGGGTGCTTTCACCTTCGCGTACTTCAATCTCTGCCATAATTTTGATGGGGTTTTTTCAGTTTCAGGAAGTTTTTCTTGGTGGTCGTTTGCGATGTTGATGTTAGCGGTCCTGGCGTGGCTCTCATCTGAAATTGTAAAAATTTCTTCATTTCCATCGTCTGGGTTAGCTTCCGTTTCGACGGCGCTGTTGTAGTAGTAGCTGAAGCCTCCGTCGTCGACGTTTCTCTTGTTGCTCTTGCGAGTGTGCCTGCGTATTTTAGAAACTTGCTCGGAGATCATGTTGAAGGCGCGTCTCCATAAAGTTGCTGCTTTATTGCCGCTGGTAGAACTTTCATGGAAATTCCTGTTGGTGTTGTTTGCTCTCTCAGACTCTGCTGGCGACGAATTCATCTCGTTTCCACTTTCTCCCGCCAGTTGCACGCGGCGAGATGATTTTCCAGATTTCTGATTATTTACGTCGTCAGATGTCACCTCTGTTCCACTTTCCTCGATACCAGAGTTTTTAACTCTCTTGGACTGCTTCTTGTAGTGTTTGCCTTTAAAGGGATTATTATTTTTCAACAAAATTACTGATTTATTTTTATCAAGTCTAACAATTCAAAATATATTTAAAAAAAACTAAAGTACACGCTGGCAAACATAACGACAAGTGTGCTATAAACAAATTAGTTAAGGATAGATAAACATTTACCATTGATTCGAAGGATTGGCATTAATATGCTTTTTAAACATATCTAAACTTAATGAATTAAATGCAGCGCAGTGAACTTTCTCACCCTTCTTCCACATAGCATCAATATCATTCAAGGCGTCCAGACGGGATCGCGTTCCGAGATATTTTGAAAGGTAATCAAAGACGAGAGTCTGCAGCCACTTGGGAGGCCGGGTGTAGTTCACGTGGAAGTGCAAGATGAGGACGAAAATTGTTGACAGCAGGGAAACACTCGCAAAAAACATGACGAATGAAACGTAGACGGCTGGATTGGAAATTGTTTAAAATTATTTTTCGATCAAGATATTTATTTTTATGTTTTGGTTTAAAGTTTAATTGGAAAAAGCAAACAAACTTATATAAGGAACTATATTGGATGTCTTTGGCATGTTGTCTGCAACACCTAGTTGGAAGACAGAATAGGCCAACAGGATTGTTATACTCAGCGATACTTTCTCCGATGAATCTAAAGTTCCCGTGTTTTAATTAGTGCTATTAATTCATTAAAAGAATAAATAAAATATTAATTTAAACCTATTCAAAAATTTGAATGATCTAAATAACTCAGTAATTTATTTAAATTTATATTCTTAAAAAAAAGTACCAGCTGGGAGTAAGTACACGAAGATGACGAGGAAGGACATGATGGTCGATGGGATGATGAGTGTCACCACGTGATAGAGAGGTTTGCGGTTGATGTAGAAAACGAACCTGGCTACCGAATAATATTCTCTATCTATTTCCAACGGTATGATATCCACCTGAAAACTCGGAGGAATGAAAATTTTAGGCACTCGTGTCAGTTTTGTTTACGATTCAACGTGGAAAATATAAAGAATGATGTAGGAGGAAGGAATGAAAGAAATGTAAAGAAATGATGAATGTTTGTTTATCGCGGGGACAACTGGACAGGAACAGAGCACATCGTAGCTACTTTCAAAGATTCTTCACTAGTTCGTTCAAGTCCTTGCCATTCATTTGTTAACGATGAGTTGTAATAAATAAAGTGAGTAAAGTTTTTTAATAAAATTTAGCCACCATAAATCAAATAAAAGGATGTGTCAAATTGTCTGCTATCGTCAGGTTTTTCGATATTTTCACTATGAAGAACACGCGCGCTCTGTTTTGTTGTTGTTGTTGATACATGTTAAAAAGAACCGCTGAAGGATAAAAATATTATTTTTTTTTGATTGATTAATAGATTAATAATGCTGCTAAGACTATGTCTTTCGGGAATTTAGAATTACATGATATAAAAACGCAGCTAAGACTATATCATGTCAAGAAATTGATTCAATCTTAAAAATACTCTCCCGTTGATAAAATAAATTTTAAAATGGATTTTTGTTGCAAATAAACATCAAGCAAGGTTATAGTGCATTTTAAAAGTAGCTACATATCTTATATGTTTGTGAATGTACAGTACAACTGAAGTACATATCTTGTATGATTAAGAATGTACGTCTACAAACGCTCCTACCTCCACGCGCGTTAGATTCCACTGCCCATTACCGTTGAAGTTTTCCAGGTCGACACTTTTTCCAAAAGGCTCCAAACTCAACTGACTCTCGCTATAGGTCCAGCTGAAAATTTCGAGGTAACAAGCTTGAGAGTCGAAGGGAAAGTACTGAAGGTTCAACTGGCAGAATGTTGTCGTCTTGCCCGAGGTTGAGTAAGAGACTGTGCCGTTTGAGAAGAGTTGAGCTCTGTACCTCTCGTGGTCGAAGATGTCGCCGAATACTTTGTCCGCACTGGTCAATTCAACGTTCATTTATCAGAATGTGATCATCATTTTGATTCATCTGCATCTTATAATCTTAAAAACCTGTTTCGAACGGCAAAATTTGGAAACCATATTTTTTCTGATTTGACGACGATGTACTTGATGTTGTACTCGCTTTCATTCCAAGTCAGGTTGAGATTTTGCCACCTCTGGTGAATATTTTTGTTTCATCAATTTGAGGAAAAAGATTTGCATATTTTTAAACTTTTTGTGAGTTTACAAAAAAAATGTTGTGCATTAATATATTTCTATAATATGGATTAAAACCATACCAAGTTGAGCCATCCGAAGATAACAAACTGTTGTTCTTTTTGGTTCTATTTCGATACATTGAGCGGTAGTTTCAGTGAAAAATTACAAAAAAATGACGAATTAATTATAAATCATTAAAATTAATGCAATTTTTATTTTTTAACGTATTTTTGAAATAAATCAACAAAAAACTCAATGACGAATGAGCAAGTTGGCTTGTAAAAAACAACTTGAAAGTTGATTTGCACAAATATTTCTCATAAAACCTTGAATGAACGTTTACTGAAAATTAAAAAATAAACGGACGTACGAGATCCATGATAGAAAGCAGTTTGTACTCCATTTTTACTTTGATTGTGGATTGATTGGGCTGCAGCGGTCTGATGCGAGCATCTGTAGTGTTCTTCAAAAACTTCGACAACAAAATCTTCTCTGATGTCCAAAGCTGCTCTGATAATTTTCAAATATCATCGTTATTTCATATTTAAACGTGTTGTTTACATACACATACATAAATAAATAAATATATATATACAACAAGATAATAAAGAATCATTTGTTTAACGATAGGTTCTTGATTTGCATAATGGAATTCACCATCTCGTTTCAATACCTGGCTGGTTGAACTGCCCACAGATAGGACAATTCACAAGCAATGACATTACAAGCATTATAATTATTACAAGCATTATTTTCAACGTTATTTAATTATTACTTAGTTTTAAAAAAATCAAATAATTTTTATATAAAATAAATAGCGTATGCGATTGCAAACATGCATCGAAATAATGCGAGGTTAAATGTTCTCTGTTAATGTTTTTACCATCATATTTCTCATATTTTACCATCATATTTCTGTTAATGTTTTTACCATCATACTTCCCACGAACGAGCACATGCTTCTATAGTTTTCTTTTTTTCAAATTCAAATTCATGAAGGAGGATGAATCAATATTCATATAAAATATGTACGTGTAAACTGCATGCGCGGACACGACAGTTTGCACAGAGCAAACACAAAGTAGAAATTAATCGATATCAAAATACTTCCTCTGATGTGAAAATATATTGAAAAGGATAGACAGAAGCAAAAACAAAATGAAATGCAGAGCAAAAAACTTTATTGAATGAATGACAAGAGAAATGTTGTTGCACTGTACTCATCACAAATTTTGGAATCTCTTCCTCGGTTTCTCTAAAGAGCTGTTTTAAAAAAAGCATTAAAAAACAAAACATAAAAATTACAAATCAGCTTGGCAAAAAACTATTTTACTATTAACATTTAATTGTAGAAATTTTTATTATGCAAAAGTTCGTCACATTTTCATTAATTCCGCTTCATTTTATTCGTTCTATTTTGCGTTCATCTAATTTGATCGCTAATATGTAGATTATGGAACTGTTGAATGATTTATTCATGCTCCATCAAAAGGGTAAAGTGCAGTGTCATAATCTAAAGTTTGTAAGGATAATTATACATTACAAAATTACATTATGAATCGATACATTAAAGTGTCAGTTACTGTAATATTACAAAATTTCGAGAAATAGTTTACACTTTATCAATATAATTCAATTTGCAAAATTAGAAAAAATATATAAAAATATTTCCACAGAAAGGTCATCCATAATTCAGGTTGTTTACATTTGATCAGTTCTTCCATATCGTTTTACATAGATGTCAGTCAACGTACGTATTTTAATTTCTGGTATTTGACATAGTAATATATTTGTAATATAGGTATGTATTTAGTATGTTACGTAACACGCACATTTATTTATGAATAAATTAATGTTCTTAATCATAAACCTGTAATATGAGCTGTTTGTAAAAGATTTTGTATAGGAATTAAACTATAGTACAATGTTCATTGGCTGATCAAAATAATAGTAGATATGGTAATCACCTGAAAAAAATATTTAATGAGAAGCCTCAGTTTTATTCAGAACATAGTTGACGTTAATTTTTTTTAATCAGCTTAACTTGCCAAATTTAGTTGAGGTAAGGTCAATGAGTATGTACCTCTAAAGTACAGTACATAGAATGTGCGTGTATGTGGTGTGGTGTGGATGTAGCAGCTTTTGTAGCATAAAATTTTGATTTTAAGTGTTGCATTTTAAAAAACAAAAAGTATTTTGTAATTCAACATAAATGGTTCAGCTTTTTTTTATGAAAAAAAAAAACTTGCTGTATTCCATTTATTTTAACTACTCTACGTGGTTTTATTTGGAATGATATATAAATTCAAATGATTCACTTGTAAAATCACAATGGAATTTTAAAATTCCCATTAAACTCTCACAGATTAACCCGGTTTAATCCTCATTTTAATAATAATACTAAATATTACGCAAAAAGTTCTATGCAAAAAGTAAACTTTGTACATTTACTTTCTACGTGATTTATCATCAAATGTAATATGATGTAAAAACGTAAGGTATGGTTGCTTGGCTTTTTCTGTAATCGTAATGTGCTGGAGAGCAGGTCAAAATTTAACGTTATCTGTTTATAACAACATTTATTTATATAAACATAACAGATTGCAGTACAGTACAATACATGAGTACAATACACAAACACACACAGACACTAAAAGTCAAAAACTATAGCAATAGTATAGCTATACTACTCATACTCACTGCATACTTGTACTAAGTACTAGGACACAAAAACTCAAAAATCATGCTGCATACAATACATGTACTAACTAAGTACTCTCATGCAATTTATGATTTTCATACTTGCAAATTTTTTATTATGTGTTCATTTTAATTTATTCAGGTTTACATCAAATTTTACTCAAAGGTTTTTTTTACACCAATCCATCAACTTACAAAAAATTACATCAATCAACTTATAGTACGATCATGGCTTTCAAGATAGGTGTTTCCTTTTCCATGAAATGGAAGAAAAAATTGGAAGGGACTAATATAGTACAAGGTGTCACCACTGAGATGAAGAAATATTTTCCTGATGTTGCAGTTTTAACAATTGGTTACACTTGTTTTAATTTAAATATTTAAATAAAGAATTAAATTTTACGGACTTATTTAATCTGATTTTTTCAAATGTATTTAATTAAAAATATACAAATCTCATTAAATCTTGCTGGACTTATATATAGATAGAGATAGTCGTATTTTAAGTTAATTATTTTTTGTTATTTTTTTAGTATTTTAAATATATACAAATCTTACTAAATCTTGACTATAATTATATTTAAAATTAATTATTGTATTAAAAGATAATTCTTTGTTTGCAGATTGTGACTCTGATCTGGTCCCAGATGATATGAAGCAAACTCTTTCCCAACTCGACATCATTGTTTGCCTACCTTACTGCTTCAGAAACAAAGAATTTAAGAATTCTTTAAAAAACATTACCTGGGTTCACAGCTTTTCAACTGGTGATACACTTTTTAATTTATTTAAGCATTCTTTTCTCTAAAATATTACATAGGAAATTTAAAAATGAAATTATGCATTCTGAATTAGTATGTTATAATTTTTTTGTAATGTATTTTCTAAACAGGAGTGGAAATGATGATGGATACATTTGTAGGAGAGGTTAGTTAAATGTACATTTTTGATAATTCTGGTCCATACAATTTATTACATCAAATATTGGTTATTGATTTATCACTTAAGCAAACTTAATGTAAGTAGTTCAATTTGGTGTTTTTTTATTTTTTGGATTTAATTTAACGTTTTTTGGAATTAATAATTTTCTTTCACAGACTCCAAAGTTTATATTGACAAGAAATGCTGGTTTCTTTGACAACCAGATGGCTGAATATGTAGTTGGTCAGATCATTAGCAGGGAGAGACATTTTGAATACTACAAGACACAGCAGGCCAAAAAAAATTGGTAACTTTTTTCATTTTGAAAGAAACACGTTTTGAGGTATTCTATCTACACAAGTATTTGAATATTTACAGACTTGTTTATTCGTATTTATATATTTTCAAAATATCAAATTATTACTCAATCTAAGGAAGTTTAAAAGTTTCCGATTGTTAAGAAACTTAACTGCAGGAATCATTGGCTACGGAAGCATAGGCAAAAGAGGTATGAACTATTTGTGTTTTTTCAATTTATCACATTTTATAAAAATAATTTTCATCAATTTTCAACCTATCATTTTGAAAAATTTCAAGTTGTTAAATGCCTGAACCGTTTATCTATCTAATTGTACTTAACGCAACTTTGTCAATACAAAGTGCTAATTATTACGGCATATTTATCGCGTATTTTATTACTGTTTCTAAAAATTATCTTTAAAATTATTTCTATCGTTAATCAGTGGCGGAGTGCTTGAGGTCACTGAATATGAATGTGATAGCTCTGTCCAGGAATGCACAAAGTAACGGGTCCAAGGATGCCAATGCAGTAAGGTTTTCAATCACTCTACTAGAACTTTTTCAACTAACTACCTCACTAGAACTTTTTCCATTATAAACATTAAATATAATTTTATTTTAAGTTGCCAAATAATATGTAACTGAATATTAACTTTATTCTTTTGAAATATTTACATAAAAAATTTATCCAATTAAAGTTTAGGTGCATATACCAGACACAAACAACAGATACCATTTATAATTGTTCATTATTAAGCTAAATTTTTATATAAATATAAATTATTTTATTTATTATTATTATGTTATTATTTTAATTATTATTATGGCAGTCTAACGAATGATCTAGTAACTGTGCTAGCTTCATCTGACTACATCATATCAATCCTACCACATACAAATGAAACTAATGGATTCTTTGATGGTCAAGTGCTTCAACATTGCCAGCAAAAAGTACTAATTGCTATTTATTGCATATTTTGTTATTATTTCTGTTTTTATTATCACTATTACTACTACTACTACAATTGCAATTGTTATTATTATTATTTGTAGTACTCTAGTAGTAGTTGTAGAAGTAGTAGTAATAGTAGTAGTAGTAATAATAATAATAATAATAGTAGTAGTAGTAGTAGTAGTAGTAGTAGTAGTAGTAGTAGTGGTAGTAGTAGTGGTAGTGGTAGTGGTGGTGGTGGTGGTGGTGGTGGTGGTGGTGGTGGTGGTGGTGGTGGTGGTGGTGGTGGTGGTGGTGGTGGTGGTAGTAGTAGTAGTAAAAGTAGTATTGTCATTACCATTGATATTATTATTCTTTATTATTTCAGTTAATGTCACTATCATTAGTTTTTTCAACTGTTATCTATGTATATATCGGTTCTTTTTTTTTATTTATTCAAAGAAAAAAAATTTAAATATAAAATAAATTATTTATTAAAAATAATCAAATTGTGAAAACTAATTTAAAATAAATAAAATGTTAAGATGAAATTATTTCCTCGCCTGCAGAAACCCTGCTTTATAAACATCGGCAGAGGTAACGCTATCAGTGATAAGTCGGTCATAGAGGCCTTAGAGTAAGAAGTATCATCATGATTCATGATCAGGATAATTTTCATCATCATCCTTATTATTGTGATATCATTATTATAGTTATAATCTAAACTATTTTCTATACCGATAATATTGATCGTTTCCAGAATAAATTGAATATTATATGAATAAATATAAGAATTATATGAATAAATATAAATAAACATAAATAAATTATTACGAATCAGTAATGACTGGTTGAGTCATGCGATCTTGGATGTCTTTGAGGAGGAACCTCTCCCATCTGGCAGTCCCTTATGGGAGCATAAAGGGATAACCATTACACCCCATGTTTCTTGGCATGGGATTGATCCCGTAGAGGTTTTTTTTTATTAATTTAGTTTTTCAGTAATTTTTTTTTTATAAATTTTTGGTTTTCCTTTTTAGTTATTTTCTTTTAATCATAATTTGGTTTTTAAATTTCGTCACCATTCGAATATGAAGTGGCAAAATTACAAATAAAAATCGGTTCTTTAGTTGATTTTTTGAAAGTTTAGAGAGGTAATATTTTTTTTATTGATGTTTAATCTTTCGTCATATTGTTTTTTTTACTTGCTAAAATCCGTAGTCTATTGAAAGAATTAATTTTTCTTTATGTTTTCTATCTTTATGTCAATTTGATTCATTTGTTCATACCTCATTTAATGAAATGAAAATATATAAACGATTAAATAAAATGAATGAAAATTCGACAAAAATATGTTGAAAACTTTTTTATTGACAGTTCGTCAAAAACTTTTTAAAAAATTACGAACTCTTCTGCAATGGCCAACCTCTAAAACATCAGGTTGACTGGGGTAAAGGATATTAATGAAAATTTTAATTAATTAATCTTTCAATTAATTGGTTTATATATTAATTAATTAAACAATTAATGTATTGATTGATTTATTATTTGCTTAAACAATTTGTTAATTATTTATCGAATTATTCATTTTGTTGTATATATTTATTGGCTATTTGATTGTTTAAATGAATCTGTCAGTTAAGGTTTTTTTTTACAAAAATCTTTAACCATGCTATTTTCCATTGATTTCAAATAGTATTTCAATGCTGATTTTTAGTGTGTACACACATATATATATATATAATATTTAATAAATTTACTATTCTCTTTTTACTGCTTCGTTTTTGAGGTTGAAGTATTGTTTCCCTGCAAACGTCCGTTCCTTATTTTTTAAATTCTACAACCGTTATTGAATTGCTGCGATTTTTTTTTAAATAAATCATGTTGCTGTGAGGGTCTTGACTTGAAAGATGCAAAAATTTCTACGCCTCTATCCGAGAAACGTACTTTCTTTCAAGCTGAACAAAACTCGAACACGTAGTAAATTATTTTTCAAATTTTCCAGCTTTTTTGCCGCTTTTCATCGCTTTAACTATTTTTCCATCACTTAACATCGTTCACAGGGTACCTATCACAAGGCCTATTTTCACTTGTTTGCAGATTTGGTCGGACTGCACAGTTAAATACAGTTGTATATATATATATATATATATAATATGTTATATACTATATATATGGCAGTGGCGGATTTACGCACAGGCACCGGTCTGGGGCGTAAAAGTTTGAAAACCAATGATTTAAAAATGTTTAAGCTAAACCTCGCTAGACCGCTCGAATATCAGACAAAGTGTAACATTGTGAAAAACAATATGCAAAGTTAACTGTCACGTTAAAAGTCAATGTCACGTAACATATACGATTGAAGACACATTTAATGACAACGAAAGAACTGTTGAAAACTTTGGAAAGACTCTTCATAGTTTTTATCTGCCATTAAATCAACTAATCAATCTGAATTGATTAGCACATTGAATGGGGAATATTTTTACTAATTCATATATACGTACATACTGACATATCTAGTATTGAACACCAATATATATAATATCTATTTGAACCATTTTTCATAAGAAATACGGCAAATTTGACATAGGCTTCAGCTTGTTTTCACTATTATCAGCAATGAGCGCAACAATCAAATCAATTAATTAAACTAAGTCTTATCACCGACTGCCAAACAAATGAAATCTCTCTCTACCCATTTCTCTCCCTCTCTCTCTCTCTCTCTCTCTCTCTTTATTATCTTCCTCATACATACCGATACAACATACAAGTCTCTAGATATTAATTTACATACGAACATACAAACATTAGGAAAAAAATTATATTATTTATTCGAGGCAGTCTTGAGAGGTATACAGACGGGTGATAAACAAACACATGTGATATATTGATGAATTATGTGTAGATAGAAAAAAAATCGAATGAATTAACAATTTAAAAAAATAAATAATTGTATCTACTTATAAATACATACAAATAGATATACATGTATGTATAATATTTGTTAACAATCACTGCATTACCCGTGTGTGTTTGTGTGTGTGTGTGTGCTTCAGCAAAAGCCTCGCCGTTGAAGTTGCAAGGAGACGTGGAAGTTGCAAATTTTGCAGTGTCTGCTTGTATTATTACATTGACTTGGCTCCTGAGAACTTATCAAGAGTGATCAAAAGAAACTATTACTTAGTAGCGTATTGAACATGGTTACAATAGAAAATGAAACAAGTTAATTTTTTAACGTTACGACGGTATATGATGCCTGACAAAAATCGACTAATTTTCATGTTGTGGAATAAGAAATTCAGGAAATACCTGCTAGCAATCTTTCTAATCGTGGTTTTGTACATGCTGGTTCGCTGGCCTCGCGACGAGGAAGTACAGCACTTCCACCGGAAAATTGATGGTCTCATCCCTGAAATAGCCAAATTATCAAAAATCGGTTTGTAGTTTTTACTTTTTTTTAATTTTTTATTTCAATTTTTATTCTGTCATTTAAAATTTATTTTCTTGTTTTTCACGAACATCCTTCTGAAGAATGATTACAAATGGAATCATAAACCACAAATAGAACATGTTTTTTTTATAATTTTCAGTGGAGCAACCGAATGGTACTCCTCTGAAGTTCATCATCCTGGCCTTGACGGACAGGGCGTTCGTCGACATGACCCTCAACTTGTACCTCTCCAGTTTCAAACGCTTCAACATTAGTAATTATTTGTTTGTGGGTGCTGGACTGGAGGCCTGCCACCTGGTCTCCCTCGATATCAATTGCGTCCATTACACCGACGATCCCGATAGCCGCGTTGCCAATTCTTTTGGGACCAAGAGTTTCATTCACAAGATAAATATAAGAACCGGCATGATTTTGGATGCGTTATTAGCCGGATATACGGTTCTACATACCGACTTGGATGTCATCTTTTTAAAAAGTCCTTTGCCTTATATAGAGGTTTTATTCTTCAATATTTATTTATCATATGTTTCATGTGTTATAAACCATGGATGATATTTCAAAAACGTAGTAATCAAATTGGTCTGATGTCTATATAATGGTTCACTGGAACAAAAACATCTTCACTTTATTTCTGAGCAATGCAGCTGGAAGATTTAAAGACAGTTCAGACGGCAAAAAATTTCACGCTGTACGAACTGACAACGCAAAGCTCCGTCTAACAATTATTTACATGGCTACAGAGTTTTAAAAAATATGGAACAAAAAGCCATGAGATGACACTTGTAAACGTCTTTCACACTATAAAACTTAAAATTGCAAAAACCAAATAGCCTACAACAAGTCGACATGTGAAATTTGACATAAATTGAACGACAAACAAGTTGAACAGAAAAGTTAAATACTGCCGTTTGATCAAAGTTTCAGATTATCCATAACCAAATAGGTGAAAATTAAGTTAACTAAACTTTAGCTATAATGCAACACTTGAAAAATATTTCGATATGAGTAATTTAATTACATACAGAATAAATATACTGTAATAAAATGCACAAAAGCTCTAACTTAGAATAGTTATGTTTGATAAATTATTCAGCGACTGACGGCTAGCAGCAAAAAATTCGGCTGCGGGGGCTAACGGTGTCGACTGACAGATTTACCCGAAGCAGACAAGTCATGTTTTGAGATGTTGTTTCATTCGAACGGTATGTGCAATAATTTGTAAGAATTTAACATATCGATCGTTCTGACATTTTTTGTTGATATTAGATACCACTAACACAACGACTCTAATCTAGATATAACTCTGTTAATGCGGAGACTAAAATATGATGTAATGCTACATGACGAATAGAAGGCACTGCCAGTGGAGCAAAATTTATTCATGAATAAACACAGTCGCTGTTGTTCGTTTTGTAAATATTGGTTTTTATCTGTGAAAATCTGTTTTTATTGTGAAGGATATTGGACTAAAATACTTTGTTAAAGAATTTATAACATGATATTGAAACTACAAACACGATTTGATATGTTACGAGATTGACATTAACTATTACTCAATCCAATAACATAAAAATTTCATGTAATTTCTTTTTTTTTTGAAGTTCGCGAAGAAATTGAATTACAAAAAGCCAAAGTTTCGATTAAAGAATCATTACCGCAGGTTATAACCAAGCCATGACAATTTCAAATAATCATACTCGCATCCAAGACATGTGAAAAAAAAACTATTAACCCATGCATTAAGCACCGATGCAGCAACAAAATATTGCACAGGTATAAAACTACTACAGGTAAAAACTAATGATTTTCCAAAATCACCTGAAAAGACCTCGCACTCAGTTTACGCATGCACGCACTGTATTTTCATACAGAATTATAAATAAAATTGTAAGTATCCAGTAGCGGATCTAGACAACTTTGACTGGGGGAGGGCAAAAATTAGAAAATGTTTAAATTTTCACGAGGCCAATATTTTTACCGGAGAGGCCAAGATTTGTGGTAGTGTGGCTCTGACGACATTTTTTTATTCTTATCACGTTCAATTTTTAGTCGATTATACACATAAAACGGTCCTTTTTCTGACTTTTAACAAAAAACTGCTTGCAACGGAGCTCCCCGGCCCTGCCTCCAAAATCCGCCCCTGTAAGTGTCTAATGTGAAAAAGTTATATAGTATATAAAAACAATCCATACGTAAAAACATACATACACTTGCATGCCTGCACATGTACGTACATGATCAAATATTCGTTGCAAAGGCTTGAGTTGAACATCCATCCATCAAACGCTTTAAATTGTAAGCTGCGATTCATGAAATTTTTTATAATTGACGCCGACCAAAATCCAAATTTTACTGAATATTTCAGTAAAATAGTGTATAAGCACTATAAAACAAAATCAATATTTTAAATTTGTGTACGTGAAATAGGCATGCAATAATATGTGAATGCGCTTTGTTCATATGCTAAATTGACATGCTTATTAAAAAGATTGAATGCTTGTGATATAGAGAGGCAGAGATGAATAATTTAATTTTGATGTGATGTACGATTTAGAAATCCCTGCAAGAAAATGACATGGCTATCCTGTGGGACTATCAATCCTACAACGCTGGATTCCTGGCAGTCAAACCGACAAATTTTTCAATAACAGTCTACAGAGAATCACAATATAGAACAAACGTGTCATCGTGTTGGATTATCAAGCCGCTCTAAATATGGCACTCAAGAAAACTTTGAAACGAAAGACCTTTC
Organism: Helobdella robusta; assembly: GCF_000326865.2. NCBI lineage: Eukaryota > Metazoa > Annelida > Clitellata > Rhynchobdellida > Glossiphoniidae > Helobdella > Helobdella robusta. The sequence goes on from NW_008703981.1 coordinate 395,735, forward strand.
GTAAAGTCAACATTTCAATTTTAGAACCGGAAATGTAATTAAATTTTTTGTGATTAAAATTTATAACAAATAAAAAATATGAATATAACAAAATTTTAATTATGACACCAGTGACGGATCTAGACAACTTTGACGGGGGAGCCAATATTATAAAAATGTTTGAATTTTGGAAAAAAAATTTAAATTTTGACGGGGGAAGATTTTTTGTTAACCACGTGAATTTTGCATCTATTTTTTTTACATAAAACGGTATTTTTTCAGTGCAAAACTGAGTTTTACTGACTTGTATTAACAATACTGCTCACAACGGGAAGTCATAGCTCCCTCCGGTCCCTCTAGATCCACTCTGAGTGTATTTATCAACTGTAAAACAACAGGTTTGTATGTGGACGAACATACTTTGAGTTAAGATTGTTTGAATTTTGTTGGTGTTGTTGATGGTATTGCTAGTAGTGATTTTGTTGGTGTTGTTGAAGTTGTTGGTGTTGTCGATGTTGTTGTTGTTGATGCTACGGATCTTGTTCTCTTTGCTGACGTGTTATGTTGAAATTGTTATTGCCTTTTTGATTATTATTATTATTATAGTTAATGTCTTCTGTTGTTTTTTTAACTTTTTGATTTTTTGTGAATGTAACATGATTTGAGGTTATAACGTTGTAGTAGACAACGAAATGTAAAACCAATGCAGGATGAGAGCATCAACCTTTTACATTCATTAATATTTCCTTTACTGTGAAAAATATGACACTTGAAGTCAATTTCAAAGGACAATTGCCCAATCGCACTTATAATAAACAGTTTTAAAGTTTTACAGTTTTACTAAATAAAACGGAATGATTATGTATAAGAACATTTTTGCCAGCTAAACTACTTATGTTTGCAATTTGTGTATTTATATAGCGCCAATTATAATTGCTTCTCATCAGCCCTCTCCTCGTATGAAGCATGTTGAAAGCAAAGCCATCCTCGGTGGAGATCACTAGGAGTTACAAAATAGGCATGTCTTTAGACGTTATCTAAACCCAGCTAATGATAACCCGGATAAACGATAGGTAGGTTGTTCCAAAAAATAGCAAATGCAAAATCTCATTCTGCTGTTTTCAGATTCCGAACATACAGCGTGCTTGAATCAGCAGATCTTAGACGATATATATATATATATTCGAATTTTCTAACGGTTGATTGTAAAACATTTTTACGCGTTTTCATTATCGGAGGACTTAACACGATCTGTCAAACATTTAAACATACACAGGCACACACTCACACAGACACACACACACCACATATATTCCACAGGACATACAATCACATGGACCGAAGCACGCACATACACACGTACGCACATGTACCACTACAAGGACAAACATGCTTTTAATAGAACATGAATAAAAAGCCCACACTTACGTCTAGGTTTTATTAAACACAAAACAGCTCCTAACTTTGCAGTCATTGCATAGTAAATGTCAAAAACCATAATCAAAAGTAATTGGGTTTTTCAAAATTTAGTAACAAACATGAAAGTCTATTTTGATTGGCTTGCATCATAAGGCCTGATAATAATGTTCTGTAAAATAAAGACTGAAATAATGACGACTTTATCAGGGGTAACAATCAAAAAAAGTATTAAATACTAAATAATATTTTTGTTAACAAACATAGGAAAGATAGTATTTATACAAAAAATAAAAATGTCTTGCTTTGCTCGAACTGAGTGAATCTGAATAATAAAATGCTTTTTCGATTTTTTCATTGAAATTCGTCTGCTCATTCGCATTGGAAAATGTTTCTTCAACTCCGATCAGCGATCCAATGTATAAGACCTGATCCTCGCACTGATCAAACGTTCCCCTTATTAAGTCATCATTAAGAATTTCGAGATTTTCGAAATTTAAAACTGCAGAAATATTAAAAAACTTCAAAGGTGGCGTTTTTTTTGTTTGGATGAGGAAAGGAAGATTGTTAAAACATTTTCCGGCCATTCCATCATTCCTCACTGAAAAAATTTTTTTAGAAGTTTGCCGGAAAGTTTCGTTGGCACACTGTTCAGCCGGACTCATTCAAATGTTGGATGGCACCAGAGGACTGTACAGAAAACTACTCTCCCGGTAAGATCCGGCGAATTGGTTGTCGAATTCTGTTACCTTCAGCCAGCTGTTTAGAGAACACTTTTCTGTGGGTCTTGATTTATTACAGTGGAACCTTTCATTGCATGATTTAATAAAATGTGCTTATAGTTAAAATGTTTCAGTAAAAAATGTTTTAAACACATTTTACAATATAATCGTCTCAGGCAAATTTTCAAATTAATTTCAAAGACAAAAAAATAAATTATTAACTTTGAAACCATAATAAAAATGTGGTCACATTTCTTGGGTCACTTTAGTTTTGACCTCACGCAACATTTAAAAAACTACGGTAACATCAGAAAAAATTATGAGATCAAAAACATAGATACCTCGGTAGAATCAACGTCCGATTTAGAATTTGTGCTATGGCCAGTGCTGTTTTGAGAGCTTTCTCTTCTTTCACGTAAACACAAGAATAGCTTTGTTTTAAGACAGGGTTGTCATAGATCAAATATTTTCTGTTCTTATCCGAATAATATCCCTCTTTATCGACCAACCACATGTTTTTCTCTTTGAATCGCAAAATCTTGGCCTCCTTGCTGATGATCCAATTGTTTTGGACCACCACACATTTTGGGCAGTTGTCCGAACCATCCTTTTGGGGGAAATTTCCATCCATTAACCCATCAGTGCCCAAATCACAACCACGCTACCAAAAAGTATCAAATTTTTCAGTTAGGTAGCTATACCTAATATGAGACCCTAGCACAAGTATTTTTTTGGATTTTATTATTTGTAACACGCCACGTGTTCCCAAATGGGAACAATGGGCACATCAACTACCATGTTCCCATTTGGGAACATCTTTTTTTTAACATAGAAATAAATATAGCAGACTTTTAATTATATGGAAAAAATGTAAAACGCAAAGAAAAATGATTTTTTTTAATCAAATGAATTTGTGAAAAAATATAGTTTAGTCAAATTTTATTAGTCATTTATTAAAACTGTTAAATTTATTGTTTTTCGTGATAATCTTTTTCACAGTGAAGATGCAATGGAACATTGCACTTGTTACATTGAAGACGTGCATTTTTTTTGCATTGTCGACATCTGGATTGCTTCCCAGATGGAACCAAATGATGACCCGTCATATCGAATCTTACATCAGGAATAGGTTGGCTATAAGGTCCTGTCATCATCTGTGCTGGTTCTTGCAGTTGCATGATTGTACGCACAATATATCTCCTGAAATCTAGATGATCAAAAGTTCCTCCCACTTCAACATGAAGTCGCCAGGCTGCTACGACAGCCATGTTTATTCCATTTATGAACAATGGCCACCACCATTTCTTGGACCTCAACATTGGTCGATAGGAAGCCATAAATCTGTCAAGCAAATCGACTCCTCCCATGTGTGTGTTGTACCTTTTAATGAGTGCTGGTTGAGGTACATCTACAGAGGCTTTCTTGGTGCTGCTCCATCTCCGAGCTTTGCCAAGTGGAAGAATTTTATCATAATTTGATGCAACTATGACACATTGATTATCATTCCACTTGACCGCGATTACGTTTTTGTCACAACATGCATCATAAAATCTTCTGTCTTTCTTTCTCATTGTTTTTGAATCCATCAATGGACACTTTGTCAAACGATTTTCTTTTACTGTCCCTGTTGCTTTTATATTTTTTTCTTTCAGTGAGCTGAGCAAAGAGTAGTTGGTGAAAAAATTGTCAAAGAAAACTTCATGATCAGCAGGATTTTCAAGGCAATCTAACAGTGACATGACTACACGATGACCTAGTCCATGACTTTCATCATTTGTTGTCTGTGGTTCTTTGCCACAGTACACCTGTACATTGAATGGATATCCACTGGATGATGCTAATACCCAAAGTTTATACCCAAAACGAATGGGTTTTCCTCGTAGAAACATTTTTGCTGAGTGATGTCCAAAATAGGGTACCATTTCTTCATCAATACTAAGAAATTTATTGAAAACACCAAATTGTTGGAAACGAGTATTCAATGCAGAAATGAAAGAACGAACTTTAAATAATTTGTCTCCTTGAACAATCTTGTCATTATCTGCCAAATGAATATATCTTTTAATTTCTAGGAATCGTGATCGAGACATCTGTTCTGCCACAAATGTAATTCTTATATCTTCATCCCTATTCCAGTACATTCTTTCCCGAGGCAATGTATGATATCCAGTCAGTAAAAGTATTCCAACAAATTTGTCCAAATCTAGGTGATTAAATTCAAATTTATTATTGTTTTTTTGTCCAGCATATTTGACTGTCTCATTCACTATCATATCCCTCAACTCATTGTCATAATAAAGTTTGAAAAGATGATATGGTGATTTGGAACATAATTCTGGATATTTTGATCTTATTTTTTCTGGTGTTCCTGTTGATGATTTTCCAGTGAAATTTATTTTTTTGGTCCATTTTGGTTCTGGCTTCTTACATTTTTTATCTTTTTTTTGTAATCCAACATCATTACGTGCGTCTGCTTGTTCTAAAAGAACACCAACTCTTCCAGGAACTTCATTTGGCATGTTTGATGGCAGCAAATCGTCATCATCTATCATCTCTTCATCTGAAATGCTGTCTACCTTCGTAGGAGGAAGCAACACTACATCAACTGGAGTCTGTGAATCCGTAATTGCATCTGTTGCGTCAGCTAAACGCTCAGATTCTTCAAAATCCATATTTTCATCTGCCATAATGTTAGCAAGAACTTCTTCAGTACGAAATCTCTTCTCAGACATACTTAAATTGTAAACAATTTAAAATAAAAATTATTAAATATATCACTATAATATCATGAGAAACTAAATTGAGCACATGAGGTACTACGTTCCCATTTGGGATCATAGTACCTTATGTGCCCAATGTTCCCAATTGGGAACGTCAACACATATATCTCATTTAAAAAATAAGTTTAAGATAAACCTCTAATTTCATAATTTTAAAATATTAAGAAGTAATTGTGAATAAGTAAAAAATAGTTTAATTTAAATAAAACATAATACTTACTTGGAAATAAAATCAGAAAACAGACTAAAAACTTTTTTTAAAAATACAAAATTTTTAAAATGGCTACCAAAGCATGCGATGACAATACAAAAGACCACGTGACTGTATTGCATAGATATACTATTAATAAATATAGATTGGCCAAAACATGTAAAGTTTGTGCAAATATAAAATTTATGTAGCGCTAAATATACACGTTCCCAAATGGGATCATTGGGCGCTAATGAGTTAATGTAAGCACTTGAACTAAAATGTAAATACTAAATAGCCTTCAGTTATGCACACACACACTCACAACACAGGCACTCGCCAGTTAAATTTTTCAGTAAATTCAAACATTAAACTTCCAAATTTACATATTTTTATACATGCACAAGCACATACATGCCTCTTAGCTTATATTCAACGAAATCCAGTCACACATGAAAACATGTTCAGCAGACACACGGATGTTGAGTGTGTGTGTGTGTGTGTGCGTGTGTGTGCGTGGGTGTGTGTGTGTGGGGGTGTGTGTGTGTTTGGGTGGGTGGGTGTGGATGTGTGCGAACGTGAGACAGAAAGAGACAGAGAGCAATTATAATATTTACATTAAAAAATTGTTCTTATAAATATTTCAATTTTCAAGATATGTTAATCGCTTAATTATAGAATATTATATTCAAATTACGTAAACTTACTTACATTAACGATGTTTGACTACTAAGCAAACATTTGATCACCGGATCTGTGAGATTTTTCAAACTCCTTTTATTAGTGCTTCAACGAAAATGTTTTTTCCTGTCTGCCTCTGCATATACACCTTCATACCAAAAATTGTTTGTACAATTTTCCCTCCTTGATAGTTTTGTATGTTTGTATATGCAAATTTTTGCGTGTGTACGTGTATTAATATACATAATACTTAATGTAGATACCCGTATTTTTGAATATGCGGAGACTGAATAAGGCTATGTCTTCTGGCAAGTAATTGTTATGAAGTTGAATGTGCGTATGTATAAAGGCATCATCATCGTCGACATCATCATTAAAATCATCATCAATATCATCAATTCGCCGGATCGTACCGCAAGAGTAGTTACCTCTACAGCCCTCTGGTACCCTCCAACATACGAGCGAATGAGCCTGTCTAGTGAGTGTCTCAACCAAATTACTTCGAAAACCTCAGGGATTGAGCTGTTAATTATGTTTTTATAAAGTTTTTGTAGTTTTCATTCGACTGAGCAATTTATTTAAAGCATCTTAACACAAGTTGACTACAACTTTTGGTTATTATTTGAACGATGAAAAACTCGTAATGCTTTATTTCGTGTATAGATTCGTCAACTTTTGTAATAACTATTTGTGATATTATCTTAAAGTGCGTGCAATTTATTGTTTAATTAACATTTTAATTAACTGATTAGCTTGATAATTAACTATATAACTAATTATTTAATTAATTACAACCACATCTGCATGATGTATCGCTTAATATATACACACCTCAACGACCAACATTCATCAGTCACGTTATTGCTAATGGTCTTGTTGTGTTTATTTTAATTTTTTTAATTAAAATTTCCTGAAGACAATAAAAATAATTGAAAGACTTTAAAGGTCTACGGCGTTGGAATAGGTTTGTAGAAAATTGTACAAAGATTACAATAGATGTATACACACTCTCACACACACATACACACAACACACATACACACAAACATTAAAATTCTGAAAAATTATTGCAAAACTGCTAAATTACCACAATCGTAAATATAAACTGTAAAATTTATTGACAAAACTAATGAAAAAAAATATATATGAAATATAAATATATGACAATATGAAACGCCAAAGAAGCTACCACAGGGGCGCCACACAAACCTTTGAACTGTAAAGACAGTCTGCAAAACAGAAATTTTTAATTTGTAGTCAACTTCCGCTTTTAAATTTTTTTCACGTCTTTCTTTCTCTCTCCCTTTTTTTCTCTCTTTTTTTTTTATTTTTTTCTCTCTGCCTTTCTCTCTCTCTCTTTCTGCCTCTCTTTCTCTTTCTGCCTCTCTCTCTCTCTCTCTCTCTCTCTCTCTCTCTCTCTGCTTATCTCTCTCTCTCTCTCTTATTCTCATTTTTTTTCTCTATTATCTCTCTCTCTCTCTCTTTCTCTCTTTTTCTTTCTCTATTTATATATATTTATATCTCGTCTTTTTTCTCTAATTGAGTCACTTGTATCTGTTAAGTTGTACCTGTGATTTTGTGGTACTTCTATAGTAAGACTGGTGTAACATAAAAAATTTGTTTTTTGAAACTCTTCCTTATTGTACCGGTTGTAATGGCATGTGTTTTCCTGTTTTAACGTTTTGTGCATCTTCAGACTAAAATAGCAAAAAATATATTTTATATTTAATTTGTGTCGTAAAGCAAAGGAAATTGCTGTTGTTGGACAAACTAATAAAAATAACATGATGGTCAATCATTTTTTGACTTGCTAGCCAACTGGACGCATGGTTCTTCAACCAGTCGGAGTTGTTTTGAGTCAGTTTTATTAAAAATTTTAGCTGGCGGCCGTTTCGGTTATTGCCATCGTTGAAGTCTGTTTGTGTGACATGTTGAGATTCTTCTCCTCCTCCTCCTCCTTCTTCTTCTTCTTCTTCTTCTTCTTCTTCTTCTTCTTCTTTTTTTCTTCTTCTACTTCTACTTCTTCGTCTTCTTCCTCTTTTTCTTTTTTTTTTCTTCTTCCTCATCTTCTTTTTCTTCATCTTCTTTTTCTTCTTCTTTTTCTTCTTCTTCTTTTTTTTCTTCTTCTTTTTCTGTATATTAACAGTCAAACATTTCATCTTTTACAATGAACTTAGATGTAAAACCATGCATTGTAAAAGTACTTATGTGCGGTTTTGGCCTTTGTTGAGATCCTCTTGAAAAGCGGGTCAATTAGATGTTCTTGAAAATGTTTATTTCCTTAATGTATGATATTAGGATTATTTGTTTACATTTTTAAAAATTGAGCGTATGTAAATTATCTGGAATTTGATATTTTTCTCTGTTTTCATTTTATGTGTTGAATTGTTAGTTTTGCATTTACACTTCTCACAAGTTTTATTAAAAGAACTCTTAAACACCAAATGGAAAGTTAGGTTCATTCATTCATTCATTCTTTCATTCACTCATTTATGCATTCATTCATTCATGCATTGATAGATATATGACAATTATATAAATTAATTATATTCTTTGTTTTCTTATATGTCTGTGTTAGCTTATGTGATTGTGTGTGTGTGCGCGCCCGTGTGTGTTTAAGTACATGCATGTGTGCACATATTCATGCGTACATATAGCGGTATTTAGTAATATATTTTAAATATGAGCACACACAGACACACGTTAATATACAGAGAATTGCCTAAATTCTAGTCCGTCCGCTTATATTTCTATCATTACATTGTGTAATTCTTGTAACATGTTAATGTATGTGTCATAATTTGTTACTATCGATTGCATTTTTAGTTATTTCTCATCTCCGTTTATATGTGAATATGCTAATTAGTTTTTATATACGTATGCGTGTGTGTGTATGTGTATGTAAAATTAGGAAGAAGACCAAATTCTAAACATTAGAGGGTCCGCCGACGGTCCGGCGTTTGTGGGTTTATGGGTTGAATTTTTAATTGAAGGGTTGGCTTATGAACTTATGGGTGCTGAGCCGTCGGTGGATTTTTTGATTTTTTGAGCAAATATATGTATGTGTATATATATTTATTATTATCAATAATTTATTACTACCGATTGAATTTTTAGTTATTTTTTCGTCTTTGTTCATTTCTGAATATGCTAATTAGTTTATAAAATTGGTGAGTTTGTGTTTAATTCGCTAAAATACAATATTTCTTATCGTCGTAAATAACATGATAACTAAGTCGCGTAAGTCATCAATTTAATTCGTCGCCACTATACATTCGTTTAACGATGATCGAGTTTGATAGCGAGCATCATATCAGTGATCCGCTAGTTCCCTGTTCCTATGTGGATACGGTATTCATCGCAACATCAAGATAGAGAACAAGAACTATCTACATAATAATACAATTTACAAAGAATACCATCCACATAATAGTATGTATGTATATGTGTGTGTATGTGTATATCTATTATTATAAATAATTTGTTACTACCCATTGCATTTTTAGTTACTTTCGGTTGATACTGTTATTTTTAGTAAAGGCACTGTTACAAATATTTATTTACTTTTTTGTGCTTTTTCAAATAAATTAATATATATACATATATATATATATATATATATATATATATATATATTTGTGTGTGTGTGTGTGTGTGCGCGCGCGCGTGTATATATGTATATATGTAAATATATGTATATATTTGATTTCTGGTTCACAGACGTCGCCTTTATAAAAATGAACTCTCATAAGTTCGAATATTTTTTGGTTTAAATTATTTTTATTTTTCAACAGTAGTTTATAACTGATTTGACGTTACTGCTCGTTCGTCTGGAGGGGTTAGTCATGTCATGTAAATTGATATTTCTTTGTTATGTTACACGTTTGATTAATTTTTGAGGACATTTAATTTTCGCATTCATAGATATTTATTACTTTTTTTATTTAGTAAAATTAAAATATTATTACAAATACTGAAATTAATGTCGAATTGAATTTTTAGTTACCTTAGACGTGATTGTGCAAGTGTTTGCCAGTTTCGTGTGTATGTGTGAGTGAGTGCGTGTGTGTTTATGCGTGTGTGTTTATGCGTGTGTGTTTATGCGTGCGTGTTTATGCGTGCGTGTTTATGCGTGTGTGTTTATGCGTGTGTGTTTATGCGTGTGTGTTTATGCGTGTGTGTTTATGCGTGTGTGTTACGTTTGTTTTTCAAATCATCTGGTATGTATAAGATATTAACATAAAACTTCGCATTAAACCTGTTGTAAGGTTAACCAAGGAGTCTTGGTCAACTATTTCTGTCCTAGATTAAATTGTAGACTGGCTGTTTGTGGGTTTGTTCAATTTCATGGGTTTTCTCGCTTACTACATACTCGCACGCACGCACGCACGCACGCACATGTGTTTATTTCTGATTATATTTCTATATTTTCAATAAAT
>NW_008703981.1:406015-408063 GCF_000326865.2 Helobdella robusta
CTCTTTTTTTCTGCAATCGTAAATTCGTAATCGCACATCAAAGGTAAGATTCTTATGAGAATTTTTTAAATAATATAATTTTTAATTTAAAAAGCAATACATTACTTCTTAACAAAATTTAAATTTTTAATTAAAATTAAATTAGGTCCGGATATGACTTCTAACCAAAATTTGTGTCAATCACCTATAATCGATAGTCGCTTTTTGAAAAATGATCTGGAAAATATATTTGAGTTTGAAGAAGAAAATGGACAAAAAAAGTCAGCTAGATGTAAGCTAAAAAATGATGATGTGCAATGCAATTTTCAGGCAATGGGAACAAGTGTGTCAAAAAAGTTTAATCTTTGGCGTCATGTGAAACGTAATCATCCTAAAATCTATGATGAGTTAGTAAAACAAAAAGATGAAAACGATAAAGCTGCCTCAGATAAAAAACGTGGTAATGAAAATGATGCCACGCCATCTAAAAAAAAAATAAAAACTGTACAAGAAAACATGAGCACATATTTTACATCATCAAAAGTTACAATCACTATGGATGCAAGTACTTTTCAAGAAGGACTTGTTGAGATGATTTGTTTGAGTATGGTTCCATTTACTTCATTTACATTAAAAAACAAAGGATTTCAAAAAATTTTTGGTGAAATGGCAAAAAAACTCGGTGTATCAATGGGGCATGATGCAGTTCGACATTTGGTAATAACCACAGCAGATTCTTCTCGCATGAAACTGAGGCAAACTTTGAGGGGACAGTTATGTTATTTGAAGCTAGATGCAGCAACTCGTGGTAATAAAAACTATCTTGCCATTAATTTACAATTTTATAATGAAACAAGTAATAAGTCTGAAATAAAAACCCTAGATATAGTTGACACTGAAGGAAATCATAACTCTTTGTATGTAAAAAATCAAATTAAAGAAACCTTAAAAAAATTTGATATTGAAGAAAAACAAATACTTAGTATTTGTGTAGATAATGCAGCAAACATGACATCTGCTGTAAATAAACTTGGAATTCGTGAAAGCATCACTCAAGGTGAAGGTAATGAAGAACCTGAGGATATTGATGAGAGCAGTGCAAACATTTTGCAACAGTGGGTCAATGATCCTTCTGAAATATTACCACAGTGGGTTAATGAAGACACAAACATTCAATTAATGAGGTGTGGGATTCATACTCTTCAACTGGCCATTTGGGATGGATTAAAAAATGAACGAGTAACAAAAATTCTAGGAAGAATTAGGCAAGTTGTAGTAAAATTACGAACACCAACAATCCGTAGTATTTTATTGAAAATGTATGGAAAAACGCAATCTTTAGATACAGTAACAAGATGGGGTTCAACATATGCAATGCTTGATCGTCTTCTGTTTTTCAAAGACTATTGCGAACAAGTTGTAGCTGCTGCAGGAACAAAAGATTTAGAACTTAGCAAAGATGAATAGAATGAAGTAAAAAATATCAGAGATGTTTTGGAGAAACCTAATATCACTACAGTTGCCCTTCAAGCTGCTGATCTTACTCCAGGTATGTTTATGAAGGAGTGGTGTAAACTTGAAAAATGTTTGGAAGAAAATGGAGAATATGTTGCGCTAGGAATTTTATCTTCTATGAGAAAGCGGAAAGAAAAGCTTTTACACAACACACATTTTCTTGCTGGAGTGTATGTTGATGCTAGATACAGAATCTTATTGAATAAATCAGACAAAATCAAAGCCAGAGAAGGTTTGGCTGATATTCAATTGCGATTAAAAAGAAAAAAAGTATTTGATTCAGCAAAAGAGTCAACATCTGTTAATGTGTCCCAGCCAACATGTGATTTAAATTTTATCTCTGAAGATGATGATGATGATGATTTTGAAAATGAGCTAGATAGAAGAGAAAACACACGCAAAATTTCTATGAAATCACACATTGAAAATGATTGTGAAATACAAAGGCATTTTGAAGAGGACTGTAAAGCTATTGAGGATGTTGGAAGAATAAAGGTGAATGTCTTCGAAGCCATAGCACATTATCCAGATCGAATCAGACAGTCAAGCAGAAT
>NW_008703981.1:408113-415613 GCF_000326865.2 Helobdella robusta
TATACTAAGTGATAACAGACAATCGATGAAAGAAGATTTGCTTTCCGCTATTTTGTTTATTAGAATGAATGATTGAATTATTGACTTAACTTGATTATCTTGTGTCTGTATGGTGTATCATTTTTATTTTTAGAACCTGTACTTTCTTAATTTTTTGTATATTTCATCAATTTAACTATACGTTACGGAAGTGGTACTAAAAATCAATCAATTGATTGATTAAAAAAATATTTGAAAAAATTTGTGTTAATTGATTCTAAAACACACTCCCGCCTCGGAGCACGGAGCGGAGCGGAGCAAACTTTTTTTATGCCGGAGCGGAGCTGGAGCGGAGCAATTCAAAAAAGTGCTTGCTCCAAAGCCCTGGTACGAACTGTTTCGGCCAATGCTTCAATGTCATACTGTTCTCTTTGCAACTCGTGTTTAATGCATCGTGCATATGACGATTCGGTGCTGTCATTCCTAAACACGACAATACTTTATTTGTTATCAATAAACACATATCTTCTATCTTATCGTAAATTTCTGCAGTCGTTTGTAGACTGCAGTTCGTCAATGGTAGGTGAATTAAACCCCCTTGTGTGTTCACCGCCAGGTGTTTTGTCGGCTCGAATGATACTATTATGGCTACCAGATGGCATCTGATCCAATGCTATTTTAAACATGTTTACTAAATTGTTATTTTGATGAAGGAACATTTGTAATTCACGAACAATGGTTCGCTTCACTGTTGGATTGTGAGCACAACGATTATCATCTTCCGCATCTGAATTGCTCATAAAATAAATTTGTAAAAATCTATTATCTGCATCAGGTACTGATAGCAGTGTCCCCAGTAAGTGACAAATTTGTCCTTGTATCTGTCGTTTTTTTAAATTTGTCGATTCATTATTTTCGATATATATATTTTAGCACATATTGAATTTTATAAAAAAAATATTCTGGTATAATACCTTGAAAGTGGGCATGAAATTGTTCTGTATAATATGTGTAGCGCCAAATGATGTCATCTGAAAACAGCTGTTATATTTTTGAATGTTGGCCAAGAAGTGCTTAGAATCATTTCCAATCCCAGAAACTAATGATCGTAAAGGATCTGGTGGTGGAACCATTGTGGCGATTTTACTTTGCCTCTAGCACAACATAATCTAATAGATTCATGAGTGTATTTTAACGCCTTACAATATTTACAAATTATTTTCATTTCCCCAATTTTTACCGATTTGTCGGCACAATAATCAATTGCCGGATCATAGTGGAATGCAGCTCGTTCAAGAATCACGGGAGCACTCAGTCTGCGGATTCGCTCAATTCCATTATGTCGTGCTTGCTGTTGTTGTGTTTGATGTGCACGAACTCGTTGCATTCTAAGCCTATCTACTTCATTATCACTCACTAAATAACGCAATTCTGACATAACAATACCACTATTTTCTTGATCTGTATCTCTCTGGTCATCAGTGCGGTTTATTTAGCACGTGAGGTAGCTCTTCCCTCATTTGATCGACTGCAACGACTAGGTCAGGTCGTCTTCTCGACATCGTAAATTGTAAATTGTCAGTGAGAAAATTTCTCGCTCACTTAGCTGTAAAATGTCGCACTCACAATACAAAAAAGAGCACATTACTCTGAATGTTACTATGACAAAGAATTAACAAAGTAAAGAAAGTTCTCGTATATATAGATATCGGATTGACATTGGATTGAACTTGATTAAATTTTATATTTTAAATATTGTATTTTAAATTTTATATTTTGAATATTATATTTTATAATGTCACTATCACAAAGAATTAACAAAGTAAAGAAAGTTATCGTACCTATATATAGATATCGTAACACATAGATGTAGTAACACAATATCTGCTGTTTCTGGGGGTTAGTTTTATTATTTATTTGAAATAATTTCAAGTGTGTGTGTGTGTGTGTGTGTGTGTGTGTGTGTGTGTGTGTGTGTGTGTGTGTGTGTGTGTGTGTGTGTGTGTGTGTGTGTGTGTTTAGACGTCTATAACATTGAATTAACTTTCGATATTAAAATTTGCTGAAATAATTAGTAGAAGCTGCTCGCTTGACTTTATCAACGTGGATTATTTAAATTATTTGAAATTTTTTCACCTTTTAAACCTTCCCTTGACTTCGACAACATTTCAAGACCAAGTTAAGATATATCCGTATATGTGTATGTGTATATATGGCGATAATAACACTTGTGTTAATACTATCAAAGGTAAACACACTTCACACACACGTTTTGTATAACACACATATGCACACATATTCACATATATATGTAAGTAAGTATGTGTGTGTGTGTGTGTGTGTGTGTGTGTGTGTGTGTGTGTGTGTGTGTGTGTGTGTTTAGACGTCTATAACACTATAACATTGAATTAACTTTCGATATTAAAATTTGCTGAAATAATTAGTAGAAGCTGCTCGCTTGACTTTATCAACGTGGACTACAGAAAGACTCAGCTATGGTCATTAAACACACACTCACACACGTACATATATGCAAACAAACAAAAAATAAAATTTTTTAATATGAAAATTTTTGAAAATTTAAAATTTAATATTGAGGGCGTATTTTAAATAGCGCACTTGAATCCGCATCCGCAACAAACTGCACAAACAAAATCCGCAGACAGCAAAATCCGCAGACAGCAAAATCCGCGGAGTTTTGAAATTTTTTTAACCGGTTTGAAACCGCATGCGGTTATCCGCTTGGGGCTCAATCAATCAATCAATCAATCAATCAATCAATCAATCAATCAATCAATCAATCAATCAATCAATCAATCAATCATTCATTCATTCATTCATTCAATCAGTTTATAAAACGCTATTTCCGCGATGTTCAACAGCTCTCCTCAATGAATTTTGCAAACAGATGGGTCTTGAGATCCGTTCTGAACTTTGTAAGTGATGGAGAAATAGTCAGAAAAGTAGGTAGAGAGTTCCAGAGAAAAGGACCAGAAAAAGCAAAAACAGATTTGGCAAAAGAGTGTTTAACACGAGTTAAGAAGAAGTAAGAACAAGAAGACGATTGTAAACCTGGGCGTTTAGGATCAATTAATATATCTGACAAGCCATGTACAGTTTTATACATTAAAATACATATTTTATATTTAATTCTTTTTATTATAGTATGCCAAGGAAGGCCCTTAAGAATTGGAGTAACATGGTTAAATTTATGACCTCCAACAATTTGGCTGCTCTATTCCGAATGGATTGAATTGCAGAAATAGACCTATCTGGCAAACCGTAAAACAGACCATTGCAATAGTCCAATCGTGAATGAACCAATGCATGCACCAAGGTATGAATAGCAGATTTATCTAATGACTTACGGAGTTTATAGAGTTCTCGAATCTGTCCGGAGCAAGAATTTGTTATCATCTTTATATGAACATGCATCGATAATCTTGAATCAAGAATGAAACCCAGATTAGTTGCTTTGTCACTAAATTCTATTTTAACATCTCCTATTTTCACTGAATCGATATTAAGTTTCATCAGCTGCTGCCATGTACCTATTGGAACAAATTTTGGCTTCTGCTGATTTAATCTAAGACCATTGTTTGACATCCAATTTTCAATGTTATTTAGGCAAGTTACAAATTTGTTGATTTCAGATTGCAGTAATTCTGGCTTATTACTAACTATAATCTGAATACCATCAGCATAGGCATGATATTTAAAACCGAAATTACCAATTACTTTAAAAACTTCAGCGGTATACATGATAAAAAGAATAGGCCCAAGCACTGAACCTTGTGGCACTCCTGATGTCAAAACCGTTTCATTAGATAACACATTATTGAAGACAACTTGTTGCTTTCTGTCAAACAGATATGATCTGAACCACTTGATAACAGTACCGGAAATACCATAATCATGAACCAATTTTTCCAAGAGAATATATAGATATATATGTTGGTAGTACTTAAATATATACATGTATGTATGTACAGTATGTATGTTAATTTGTGTATACGTATGTGTTTATTGTATATGTGTATGTGTATATATGATGTTAATAATGTGTCAAGTATCAAAGATAAATACACTTCCCACACAAGTTTTGTATATGCACACATATGCACACACATTTACATATACATGTGTGTGTGTGTGAGTGAGTGAGTGTGTGTGTGTGTGTGTGTGTGTGTGTGTGTGGACGTGTATACATTGGACTAACTTTCTATATTCAAATTTGTTAAAGTAATTAGTTGGCTTGCTTGGCTTTATCAATGTGGACCCCAGAGAGACTCAGCTATGGTCATCAAAACACACATACACACTCATACACGTACATACATGCAAACAAACAAAAAAAAACAAATTTTTTATTATGAAAATTTTTGAACATTACAAATAAGCACTTGAATCCGCATCGGCAGCAAACCGCGCAGACAAAATCCGCAAACTGCTAAATCCGCAGAGTTTTGAGAATTTTTTATTTGAAACCGCATTGTATGATAGCTGTAAGTAAACGCACACACACCACACACACACATCTAAGTCTAATAGTTATACCATGAACTATGTTATACCAACTAAGTGCTGCTGTTACGTCATCATATGAAATAATAATTATATATATATATATATCTTATATATATATATATCCTATATATATATATATCCTATATATATATATATATATATATATATACATATTTCAAATGTGCCAGTAGCAAAATTTTTAGTAGTGGTTCGCGGTTGAGACACACATTTTTTAAGTGGTCCTTTAATTTCAAAAGGATGATAACCTGATAACCTTATTTATTGGCTCTAAAGAACCATAGATACAGATATATATATACATATATATATATATATACATATATATATATATATATATATATATATATATATATATATATATATATATATATTCCCTGTCAACTTGAACCAATATTATTATAATAAAACAAATAAAAATTGTAAAAGAAATCTTGAAAAAGTTGTATTTCTTGAAAATTTCACAGATATCAAAGTAACGTAGCTCAGAATCCATCGCAAGATAAATAAATGTTTCATGTTACATTACACCACCGCCCCAACCTTGCTTATTGAATCTGTTTTTAAACGTAAAACAAAACAATAACCAGGTAAGCTAATTGAGGATAACTGACATATCTTTTTTCCAGGTCTCAGATATCACCATTACTTTGAAATAAATACTAAACAAGTCTCACCATTACTTTGAAATGAATACTAAACAAGTCGTTAAATACAAATAAATTATTCGCTTTATTTGATAAATTGCGACTGTATGTAAAATAGAGGGAAATTTGTTAGCTATCAGTCCATAAAACTAATATCCCGTATTTCCACGTCGTTTGCGTTGGACCAAGGATGTGAAATGAAATCCTGAAAAGTGGTTTCTGTGTTGGCAACAGTATCGTTCAGACTAAAATATCATTAACATTTACTGCATATCATTATCTTTTAGAGTATTAATCTATCCCGTTAACTCGTTAACATCTTCTGATTTTATAATCTCTTGCAAAATTGTTTGTGTTTTATTTTTGACTATTTTTGTTGATTACTGAAAACAATATTCTGACAGTTCTGTTTATGTGAATTTCTCTCTCTCTCTCTTTCTCACTCTTTCTGTCACTAGTTATAAATATATATTTAAATAAAAAAATTATCGATGGTGTATGTGCTGATGTGTGTTTATTCGATTTTTCAAGAATTTAAATTAATTAAAAATAATAGCCATTATTTTTGAGTAGAGCAGAAAATTACACTGATAATAATTTAATCTGCCTTGAGCAGCATTGTTGAATAATTGATTTTCAAAATTTGCCGTTCCTAAAAAATATTTGCCGGTGCCTGTGCGTAAATCCGCTACTGCCAGCGAATGATCTCCATTAGATCGAGATCTACTTGATTCAGAAGTCAACAATTCGTATGCAACAGCTTGTCGGTTAGTTAAGGCTTCAAGGATTGATTAAATTTTTAAAAACTCTGTCTGTGTAAGTGTTTGTGTGTGTTTGTGTGTGTGTGTCTATGTGTGCGTGTTTGTGTGTGTGTGGTATGTGTGCGTGCGTTTACTTTTACAGCTGTTATACATGTTTAGAGAATTATTTAAATTCAACAAATTCAACATAATCAAAAATAATCCCTCAAAACTCCGTATAAATTGAATTAATTGGAATCGTTTCGTTTGTGAGTGTGACCCTTGTCTTTCTCTCACTCATTCTCTCTCTCTCTCTCTCTCTCCTCTCTCTCTCTCTCTCTCTCTCTCTCTCTCTCTTATATTAACAAATACATACACAAACACACATTACCACTACTAACACTACTATCGACATCCTCACCATCATCACAACACCATCATCATCAGCACATCACTTCATCATCATCATCGTCATCCCCTAATCGCCGTAGCCATGTTCATTATCACCATCACCACCACCACCATCATCAACATCATTAACATCATCATCAACATCATTAACGTTATCATAACACCAACCATCGGCTAACATAATATTCATCAGACATTCAGCTCTTATTTTAGGCCAGCAAGTGCGTGCAATCATTGGAAAAATTTATTGTGTATGATGTAATAACAGGAGCGTAGTCGAAAAAGGGGGCTTTAGGGCTGAACCCTCCCCAATGGATATTTTTTGTGAAAGTCAAGTTTAAGTTTAACGAAATGTCGATGTAAATTTGGATTTTAAGTTTATTTAAATTAAGTTTACCACCATCTTCATTTGTATTTTTATACCTGTTTGAGTGACGTATGATATGATGGTTGTAATGTTAAGATTTATGAAAAAAATTTGGAATAAAAAAATTTGTCAACTTTAAAAAAAACTCAAGCACACCCTCTCGAAGGAAATTTTTAGTGGCGTCATTTTATATATTTTTTTAATAAAACAACGGTTACAAAACGATATCATCATTGACATGACGCAATAATCATAACATGCATGTTGTTGTTATTATCATTTTTATCGTGTAACATTGTAGTTTATTTGTAGCATACACTTGGAGTTGGTTTGGCATTGAGAAGTGATGCACCGAAGAGTGAATTCGACCAAATAATCGAATAGTTGAACTTCGGTTCTGCCACTGCCAAACTGAAATACGGACATTTAAATATTTAATTTATTTTAAATTAGACAGTTTGAAAAGCAAAAAAAATCGATTTGAATTTACTTCTAAAATATTATACGTTAAAATGTGATCAGATAGTTGCAAGGAAATGATTACAGTATCAAAATGCATCACTTTTAGACGGTGTACAATTTTCTCTATCTAGCATGGGGTACATTTTGCATAGCGAATTATTTTAAAGGAAAGAGGATGGATGAAGTTTACTTTTTCCGATTGGGATTATTATCATTTGATTATAATTTATATTTTATTATTTTATTCATAATTATTATTATACTATTTTTTGTATTATATTTTTATTATTCCTATTCTTTATTTAATTAATATTATTCTTGCGAGTGTAAGGCGTGGAAAATCAATCCC
>NW_008703981.1:417547-438161 GCF_000326865.2 Helobdella robusta
GATGACATTTATTTTTTTCTAGAATTTTGTTATTAGTACTTATTTTAGGGCCAAATATAATATAACATGATTTACTTAAGTTCAATGCCAATTTATTTTTCAAAAACCAATCACAGAATTTTTGGAGCTGACGATTCATTTCTAGGAACAATTCATTTTGGTCTTTTCCCGACAAAAAAATATTGGTGTCGTCGGCGAACAGGATTGTAGTACATTTATCTGATATTGAAAAAATATCATTTACAAAAATTATAAATAATAGGGGGCCGAGTATCGAACCTTGGGGCACCCCTGTTTGAATCTTAAACGGAGGAGACACTACATTATCAACTGAAACAAACTGACTCCGATCAGATAAATACGACCTGAACCAGTCAAACACAACTCCACAAAAACCGTACCTCGACAACTTTTGTAGCAAAATTTCGTGATCAATTACATCAAAAGCCTTTTTTAGGTCAATGAAAACACCCAGGCTAAATTTTTTCTTATCGAAACCCTCCAAGAGAGACAAATGCAGCTCGGCAATGGCCTTCTCAGTTGATACATACATTGATATCGGACGCATTTAGATTACTCGTCGTATTTCTTAATTTTCAGCGTTTTTTTTCAAAGTTAAATTGCTAAATTTGTGTTCATTTTATAGACAAAGTTGGGGGGATTATGAATATATAATTTATTTTTCGAATAATATAAAATTTAGTTTTAAATTTAATCTTTAATAGTTTGAATTGAAAGGCAAATAATTTAGGCTGGTTATTTACTGTAGCTGTTTATAGTTCTGTACATACACTCCTAAGAGTTGTGAAATTTGTTCTGATTGTAGACTGATACTAACGTTAAAGTCGAACATAAGTGCAGTTTAAATTTGCATGTCCAGTGTTTACGTTTTGAGTTGTTTTAATTGATGGCAGGCAGAAATAGATGTCAGAGTTGCAATGGAAATGCGACTTTAAAGGATTCGTTACAATGTAAATTGATATATGGTAAAGAATAGGGGGTCAGGTTTCAATTAATTAAAAAAAATTTTTACAAATTGAAAATATATAAAATAAAAAGGTAATATATTTAATTTTTAGTTTTATTTGTTTTTTATTTATATAATTCACACAAATATATATGATATAATATATATGATATATAACAGCTAGCATCTTCTTCTTTCTCGTGCCTTATCCTTACAAAACCCGATCTTTAACACTTTGTAGTAGTTGAAATGTGGTGATATTCAACAAGTGACACAAGGACTTTTGACGAATGTCATTCGTCGTTGACCGCGATCTCTTTTCCCTGCAATCTTTCCAGTAGTTGTTTCACATAAATGTCAAAACAAAAAGTGGGCGGAGTTACGGCGTATTGTTCACGATTACTATTACTTCCATAAAAACCATTATTTCTTTAGCTTCACTGATACATTATTATTGTACAAGCAATATCGCTCTCTCCATCTCTCTCTCTTTTCCTCTCATTTCTATTTTTCTCTCTGCTATCTTTTTCACTTATTTATGCATAATAATTATACTTTTCTCCTCACTAGCTAATTATTTATTCGGCTGGGAATAAATTTTGTCTCAACATAATTATTACCATCAGATATCTCTTTTTTCTCTTCATATCTTTCTCTCTTTGCCACTGTTTTCTCTCAGTTTTCTCTGATGTATTACCATCAGATATCTCTTTTTCCTCTTCATATCTTTCTCTCTTTGCCACTGTTTTCTCTCTCTCGCTCTCTCTCTCTCTATCTCTCTCCCTTTCTCTCTATTTTTCTTCCACTCATTCTTTTCTATTTATCGTTTTTCCTCTTTTCTCTGTCTTTTTCTTTCTCCTCTATCTCTCTCTTTCTGCTTTACGCTTGTATTTCTTTCTCTTCTTTTCATGATCCAATTATAATCCTCTAGCAACTATATTGATCGCTGGCTATAACTAATTGCCATAACTACTGACGTCGTTTCTGATGATGATGACGACGACGATGATGATTAGGAAGATGATGAAAATGATGATGAAAATGATAAGAACGATGATGACGACGATGACAGTGATGATGAGAACGATGATGATGATAGACGATGGTTATGACAATGACAATGGTGATAGGTTTATCACTAGATAACAATGTCAATAGTGAGTGATGATGACGCCGACAAAAATTGATGATGACGATGATAAACATAATGACTACCAGAAAAGCGATGATGATGATAATGATGGTGGTGGTGGTGAAGATGATGATGATCATGGTGATGATGATGACGATTAGATAATATCGATAATGTGACGATGACAAAGATGGCAGTAATGACAACGGAAATTATGAATACAAAGATAATGATGATGGTGATGATGAGAAGGATGATGATGAATACAGTGATGATGAATACTATGACGATGACTAGGAAAATTATACTGCTAAGTGCTAATTATTTAAAATGATGATTGCAAAATAACTGCAGTCAATCATTCATGGATCTGATGAGAAGACTAATTAAATTAATTACTTATTATTAAAAGTATAATATTTTGTTTTTATTTATATTTTTGATAAATTTTTTTTTCTTAACTGTAGATCATTATTATTAACTTGGCTCAAGCTTACGATATTTTTGATATATTGAAATAAAATTTAATTTTTACATTGTCAAAAAAGCGACACCAGACCTGGAAACATCAACTGCTGCAGCACCAGTATGAACGTCAGAAAATTTTTAACCTTAAAACTTTTGACGACGATGGCCGTTCTATCATTTGTTCTCTACGTTGTAGAGAACAAGTTCGAAATTCTTTACAAATCATCGGAATTGATAAAAGAAGTCGACTTCCCAAACTTTCTTCCAATTTTTGAAATGGAGATGAGCGATAGGGATAACATGTTCATCAAAGCCATTTCCAGGCACGCCAAGACAAGTCAGTTTGTTGTTTGTGATTTTTTTGTGATGACAGTAGCAGCTATTGTTGGTGTCCAAACATCTCATGTTGTGGTTTATGAATCAGCCATCGTCAACACTTCGATTTGTTATCATGTCTGGATAACCGTAGCCTTTAATGTAGGATACATATGTAATCGTTAATTGGATAGTTGGATCATGATGGATGGAAATGAAAAATTAATAAATAAATGGATGAACATGATGCTTGAATGATGATTGCAGATAGACCATTTTATATTTAATGACATTAGTCGCAATCAATTCAACGACTTTCTACTTTCAGTTCCAAAACGTTTCGCTAACGAAACCGACATGAAGCTCATCATCCTGGCTATGACCGACAACTCTTTCTTCGACATGGCTCTCAATCTCTACATGACAAGTTTTAAAAGGTTCAACATCACCAACTTCCTGTTCGTTGGGGCGGGAAATATTGCATGCCGAAGCTTACTAGAGCTGAACATTCAGTGTTTTTATTTCACTGAAGATAAAAATTCCAACGAATCAAATTTGTTCGGTTCGCTAAAGTTCGTACGAAAAATGAACATAAGAACGGATATGATTATTAAAGCACTGAGGGCCAATTTCTCAGTACTTCATACAGATATCGACGTCGTCTTCCTTAACAATCCTATGCCATATGTTGAGGTTTGTCCATTTTGTCTAATTTTTATTTCAAGTTTTCTTTTGTTTTGTATACAATGTCTGAAATTTATAACAGAAATTAAAATAAATTTATTTAAATATTTGTAGTTGGTTATTTAAAATTTAAAAAATAACTGAAACAGAAATCATTGAAAGCTTTCAACATGGCTATTCTTTGGGACTATTCCGTGTACAATGCTGGATTTTTGGCCATAAAACCAACGCAGTTTTCACTAGAAGTTTACTTAGAGATGCAGTACAAAACAAACAAGTCGGCATCGCTGGACGATCAGACGGCTCTCAACAGCGCCATCGGACATCTGCGAAAAAAATACAAAAATAATCCTCAATTCAGCTCGGTTGGCGTACTGGATAAATCAAAGTTTGAACTTGTTTGTTATTTTGTTTTTTTTTGTTTCTATTTTAATGACACTTGAGCTCTCATTGTGGTGCCATGATGTGCCACGAACAAAATTTAGACAAACTTGCTATCTTCTATTGCAAAATTTTTATTTTGGTTTTGTATAAATCTTTGTTGATGAATCTCTGCTAAAATTTTACTTCGCTATTTGGTTTGCACATTTTACTATTCATTTTTTGGAATTTAGACTTACTTGAATGTTTATAAGTTTCACCATCATTTCAAGTTTCATTTTTGTGGAAAACGTTGAATTAACCTAACTGCTATTTTATAGCTAAGACAATGACTGAATAAAACGTTTCCTGCCAACTACAGATTTCTATGTGGAAAGTCTTATTATGAAGTGGTCGATCGTAACTTTCCAACAAACAACGGATCCAACAACTGTCCGGGCTGTCTGGTGGTGCACAACAACTGGATAGTGACTATGGAAGCTAAAGTCTACCGTTTCAAAGAAAGCCTCATGTGGGTGGTCGATAAAAATGGATACTACTCCGATAACGAGAAAAAGTACTTGCTTTACAACAATCCTTACCTCACTTCCCCGCCCGCCAATTTCTCTACCGAAGTAGAGGAATTGAATGCTCTCAAAACTGCATTTGCTCTGGCACAGATGCTCAACAGAACACTGATTCTTCCTAGGTTTTTTTTATTTTTTCTTGATCCTTTTTAAATTTGATTAATTAAATTTAGAAAAGTTTTAAAAAATTTTGTTAGAAGTTTCTGGAAAGTTGAAAATTATGAAAATTAATTTTACTTTGTTAATCACAAAGATTCCATTGTCTCGGTCCAAAAAATCCACGTGAATGCTCCATCTTACACTGGGTTTATGTGAGAACGTTGGACGCTTTTTTTGAATACAGAGAGAACAGCTTTCTCTCCAACGCTCTCGTTCCACAATCCATCAAAAAAGATCTCAGTCAGCAGTGTCCATATGGAACCAAACAAATAAAAATTTCTATAAAGGAAAATCTTTGTTCACCGAAATTGAAAAATGACACAACAGGCTGTTTGGAGCCAGTCTGGAACTTCATCGATACTAAAGACAGCATGATGTTTAACGATTTAGTTCGATATTCTTTTGATAGAGGCGTTTCATTAAACTTCAGAAATTATTCTCAAATTCCTGAAAGGGAACTTTTAAATTTATTAAATGGTTGCGACGATCAAGTTTTGTATGTGGCATCTCTGCTTGGAGTTCAAGTAGTTTTTGATGAGAAATCCACCAGCGAAAAATTTAATGCAAAAATTAAAGATGGAATAAAAAGAAAAAATTATCTTCAATACTGATTCATTTTCCGTTAAATTAACAAACATATCTCTTTAAATTGTGATATATCATAGAGGCCTACAACGTTTTTAAATCAGATTCTTTATGGATTGAGTCTTTCCGTTCGTAAGCTAAAATTATTTTTGGGTAAAATTATCATATAGGATTTGCCTTGCCATTAAATTTGATGTTTTGAAAAGACCCGATTCAAATCCTCAACTCCTTAACTCCAAGATAATACACGCGCTTTTAACAGTGCCTACTCTCTCCAAGTGCTTTTTATGAGCAATGCCCGCTACGTGTCGTGGGCATGTTAAACTGTGAAAATTAAAAAAGAAAATTGAATTATTAGAAACCAGTAAACACGCATTCACACACACACGGCACACAAACACACACACGTATATATATATTTTTTTAATTATTTGTTTTTAAATGCTTCATTTGAACATTCACATTTTTTCAAATAGTTATCTATTTTGAAAAAATTAGCTTCTTAGATAAACAAAATTTTCTCTTGATAATATTGTGCCCGCACAATGAATAGCCAGAAATTTGCTATGTAGAGGGGCTTATTTCCCTATTTTTAACAAATTTTAATAATGCCAGTGGTTTAACGAAAAATTTACCTTAATTTTACTGTTGTGAAATGGCTTTATTAGTTTTCAGCCCAAATTTTTACAAGTTTAAATAGAGGTTTCATTTAACTTAACTTTAACCCTAATTTAATTATTCCAAATTACTCATTATGGAAGTTTCAGCCCAAAAGTCTACACCCCCTTTACCAATTTTTATAATATTGTAATAACGAAATAATATAAATTAATTATTAAAAATTTAATCAATAATTAAGAATTATTTTTTATGTCATCATGAATTTGGTGTTCAATCCGTGGGTATAATGGTTAAATGTGTATTTTAATTGTGAACTGACTATACACATTTTTCTTTTTTTGTCTGCGGTTTAATTATGTTGTGATGTTTTATGCTTAAACTTGTACTGATTTGCCTTCATTTTGTTCGTCTCATGCCTATTATTGTTTGAGTAATTTTATTTAAGAGCTCTTCTGAGATATTTTTAATTAACGTGTTTATAAATTGATCATAATCATAAAATTAAATGTAAATACGTGTGATTGAGTTTTTTTTGTGATTGTTTTTCTTGCCTAAAAAATTAATTAAATTTGATAATTGTTTCAATATTTTTTCAATAGAGTGTATATTTTTTTTCTGGGTAGTTGCTAAATATTTTTTTGAGTTTTGAAATGTGTAAAAATTGCCACAGAGTTCAGTGTCATTAAAACTTATTGTTATTTAAATTTTTAATTTAAAAATATTTGTTCCTAGCTAGTTTTGACGATCAAAATTGTGTTAATTAGGCCAATGTATTGCGATCTTAGTATTGTTGTATATGTATATGCGGTATAATCATTTTCCCGTACGGAGGGCCAAAATTTTAATGATCTCACACATAGCCAATTAATACTTTCAATTAAAAATTTTTGTATATAAAATTTTGCATATTTATTTTCAGTGATATATTCACCGGTTTTGACTAATGCTAAACTTTTTCTAATAAGAAAGACCAAAATTGACTAATTATAACTGTTAATTATAATTATAGTTAAACATTAACATTGATTAATTAATACTTTTATTACGTTTTGTGTCTTTCTTATTGAAAAACTGGAAGTAATGCGAATAAAGAGTAAATAATTTTGTACTATTTAAACGTCTTGTGTGCGTGCGTGCGTGCGTGTGTGTGTGTGTGTGTGTCACTCCTCCCTCTCTCTCTCTCTCTCTCTCTCTCTCTCTCTCTCTTAAGACTGAAAAATTGATGAAGATGTTGATGATGTGCTAACGATGTTACTCATGACGAGATGATAAAAATTGTAATAGCACTGCCACTACATTTGATAGCAGGAGAAAAATAAAAGGTATTTTCACTGAATAAAAGGAAAGAATTGAATTTAAAATCGCCTTGTTGGCTAGAGATTGTTTGGCAGAAAATGCACATGCAATTTAAATGGAATTATAAAACCAGTGCTTTGTGACCTTGTTTGTCCATCTTACAGGACATCTCATCTTGGACCATGGATATGTTTTCGGTTGCGTCAGCCAATTTGGAAATCATGACTGGCTGATTTGAAGGATGTTGCCGGTATCAGCCGTCATTTTTCAACAAAATGCAACATAGACAGGTTTTCCGAAGGTAACTCAATAAAGGCGCTTATAAATCTTCAATACAATACCAGAAATTACGTACTTAGTTAGTTAAATAATTAATTAACCATATCATAAGTCAAAGTGATAAATAAAAACTTATTTAGTTAATTTCTAATTTTGATACATCGATTAGTTTATTAATTAATTCAATTTTAACTGTTCAATCATAAAAAACTTATGACCCATTCCAATCAATCAATCAGTCCAACAAATCAATCAATCAATTAATCAATCAATAAGTCGTTCCAATAAATAAACCAATCAATCTTTTAATAATCATTTCAATCAAAAAACCCATTATCCGATTATTACGACCAGTCAATTGTTTTAATCAGTTAACCAACTAATCTTTTAACCAATCATATCAAACACACTCTCAATCATTTCAACAATAATAACATTAAAAGTCAAACACACTCACACACATACACACACACACAACACACCACATACACACACACATCTCAAACAATTAATCATTTCCAATCATTAAATCCTTCGTCAGCTTCATGTTCTCTTCTCCATTTTTGCTTGAAAGCTGGAAAATTCGAAAGAAAAAAAAATTATATTAATCGCAGACTTTCATACATTTGTTTAAATATGTAGTTGTTGTCTGTGTCTGTGTGTTTGTATGTTTGTGTGCGCCCGTGTATGTGTGTGTGCGTCTGTATGTGTGTATATATATATGTGTATACGTGTATGTGTACGTGTGTTTATGTGTGTGGTGTGTGTGTGTTTAAATTGGTGAATTAAAACACGTACCGTATGGTCTGTAACATAGCCCTGTTGATTTATTTATTTGAAATTATTTTGAAATAATTTCACTGATAGAATTTATTACCATCATGATGATAACAATAGTAATAATAAAAAAAATAATTACATATAATAATTATAATGATAATAAGTAATAATAATATATAATAATTATAATGATAATAAGTAATGATAATAAATAATAATTATAATAAGTAATGATAATATATATTAATTATAATGATAATAAATAATAACAATATAATAATAATAATAAATAATAATAAAATAAATAGCTCACACATAATGATGGTTATGACTGGAAAAGGCCCAAAGAACAAGCAAGTACCTAGCATAGCTTTATCTTCGATACAAAAAAAATTAAATTATTATTCCCTTTAGTACTAGAAGTACATTATTAATAATAGTAGTGATAGTAGTATAAGTAGTAGTTGTAGTAATAGTAGTAATAATAATAATCAATAGTAGTAGTATGTTTGCTAATTTGTGTGTTTGTATATTTTGTTTTGTTGTTTGTTTGTTTGTTTGTTTGTTTGTGTATTTATAAATTTATTTGCTTGTTTGTATGTGTATTGGTGTGTTTTTTTTGTGAGAACAATTGCTCTATGGGATTTGTTTGTATGTGTATCTGCATGTGTGTTGGTGTTTGTATGTACATTTATATACGGGTGTTTGTTTGTATGTGTATTTGCATGTAACTGGATGTTTGTTTGTGAATTTGTATTTATGGGGATGTTTGTATGTATGTGTTTGCTTGTATGTATGTGTTTGTTTGTATGTGTATTGGCACGTATTTGGATGTTTGTATATATGTGCGTAAGTATGTATGTTTTGTTTGTATGTATTTTTGTATGTATGTATTTGCGGTTTTTTAACCTTTTTGGTTTTCATACTCAATATCGGCCTCGTCTCTTCGTCTTATTGTTTCCATGGCTTTGGCTTTTTCTTGTTCCACTCTGATCAAGGTCTCCAGTTTATTGTGCTCATCTTAAGCGTTCCAAAATATTTTTGTTAAATTATTTAAAAATAATAAAACAGATAAATAAATAAACAAATACATAAATTGATAAGTAAATAAAATTATTAAATGGATGAATTTCAAACCATCAGTTTGTCTCTTCACTAAAGTTTTGAAGTTCTTTGACAGGCTTTTTTCATTCAAGAACGTCTGCTTCTCTAGAAACTTTTCTGATTGTTTGACATTTTTTTAAATTTTTAGTACATATGAATGAACTTGCTACAAATTTTTGAAGTGTGAAACTATTTTTTTCAGTAAGCCAAAATTAAAGATTAGCAATCAAAATTGACTTTAGCTCAACTATAATAAGAATTTCACTTTTTTATTTTAATAAACTAAGTTCATAAATTCAATTTCAGATTCAAATATGTTAACAATTTCATCAATCAATCAATCAATTAGCTTATAAAGCGCTATTTCCGCGATGTTCAACAGCGCTCCTCAATGAATTTTGAAAACAGATGGGTCTTGAGATCCGCTCTGAACTTCGCAAGTGATGGAGAAGTAGTCAGAGAAGTAGGTAGAGAGTTCCAAAGAAAAGGACCAGAAAAAGCAAAAGCAGATTTGGTAAAAGAGTGTTTAACACGAGTTAAGAAAAAGCGAGAAGAAGAAGACGATCGTTTAGGTTCAATTAATATATCTGATAAATACTTAGGAAATAATTTAGACTGAGACTTATACATGAACGTGCAAATTTTAAAAATTATTCTTTATTTTACAGGTAGCCAGTGTAAGAGAACAAGATATGGAGATATATGAGAAAAGAAAGGGGCACGAGCAACTGAAATAATCAAATAATACATTCAATCAATTTCCAACGATCGAATGTTTGAATTAAATTTTGTGTTGATGGTTATATTACTCTTTAAACAACCAGCGATACCTATATTTTTGCGGCTACTATGTAAATTTTGAGAAACATTTAACTTAGGCCTATGGATCATGTTTGCGAACTAAATAATTCCTCATACAAATGAACGCATTGCTAGAAGCGGGCTGGTAAGGTACCTTCGAATCGAGTCATATAGTCAGTAACCCATTCAAAATTTTCATTGTATTTCATAGAATAAGTTAGAAAAATTTGTTTAACAGCAGTTGATAGTACGCTGATGAAATAAAATTAGCATTGCATCAAAGTTTAATTTTAAAATAACCGATTAAGTTATCTATTTTCAAATTCGTGGAATTCTTTTGATGTCTTGCCAACATGTTTTCCAACACGATGGCCTGCTTTTCCAGCTGTTTCAAAGATTCCATCAGTTGTTTTATCCTTTTACGTTTTTCTAAATTTTGATAATTCGCTAATTCGTTGCTTGGAATTTGAACTGATGGTGTTTCAGAGTTATCGTTAAAATTTTCTTCATCTGCAAAATTAAAAAAAATTGCCGAATTAGTTTTGTGGGAAAATTTTTATCGATTGAAAATTAATTTAAATAATTCAAAATTTGTATATCATTATAATAAAAACCTTCTTAAATCTAGTTATCAATGAACTCAATTCTTCTGATTTATTTTAATTCTGAATTCCGTTTTTCACATTCTTACACATTTATGATACCTTAATATTTTGATCAACATCATTCTCTGAGTCTTCAAGTCCATCATCGTCATGGAAAATCTTTTCATCAGCTGCATGAGATAAGAGAGATTAAGATGTTCTTACGAAACAGTCGAGAAAAATTCTGATGTTAACAACTGTCACATGGCATTCATTCATTCGATTCTTAATTCAGTAAATTCTTTAATTATTATTCAAGTCCCATAATTTGACAACTCTCATTACACTAAAAATGAATTTTATTAGTTCCTGGTTAAAGACAGAATGGACGTTAACTTTAAAGAAACGCCCATTGTGTCAAAATTTTTTCACAGGACCGCATCCACTTAGTTGCAAAAATTAAAAAATTCAGTGTCGAATGTCTCTAAACGTTGTTGACTGGTGGGACCAACAAGACACAAAAGTATAATGTACCCTTCCTCTATCCAACTCAACTCATTTTTTGACAAGATTTTGTCAAATGCTTCAGCCAAGATTTGGAGCTTACTGTCTATAGATAAAAAAAAAACTTGCCACTAGTATCAATGTAAAGTTATCAGATTCTTAAGAGGCCTTAAAAAAGAGAACAAACGTTCAATGAGGTGAAAACCATGTTAGTCCCTCTGTTTGAACGTACTCAATAGAAACTCCTTACTAATCTACAGTAATATTCATCATGCTTTAAGTATTAATGAACACTTATGAATATGTAAATAGGTCATGAACCTTCATTGCTTGCCACTTGACAGTAACACGCTCTGTAATTGGACCTGACGACAACTGTATCTGGAGTTATCTTCAATGATAATAAAAAGTCATCATTATCGCTTACTACAACGGGCTTGTAATTCTTCGATACAACCCAACACCAGTTACCATTATTAATATCGTCGTTTACAGTATTAGGTTCATTTTTCATGTCGTTTGCATTTACTTTGCCGACATTAATTTCAGTGCTGTTTTTATTGTTGTTTATGGAAAATCTATCTAGAATTTTCATACCACACTTCCAACAATTGGAGCCTGTAGAAAACCTTTTGTCGTGCGAATAAACAGCAAACTTTGCGCCAGGAACACTTCTTCTTGGAAAGATTACGAACAATTCTCTGGTAGTGTTGATAGATTTTATCTGGTAAGGCTTCAAAACGATATTTTCCGGCGATCCGTTGACCAAAACTGTGGCACCACTTGACGTGACTAGCGAGATTGATGATGGCACTTTCTCGCGTGAAAGCATTTCTTGATGGTTTAAATTGTCATTAAAGAACTTATTGTTAGTTTGTAGTATTATACAAATTTGCTAAAGTTTAGTGCAGCGGTTCTCAACCTGTGCGCCTCGTTTATGATCATCGAAATGGTTTTCTTTCGTCTTCTATTATAAATATCTTATAATTATCCTTGAGACACTACCAAATAGTTTTTGTTCGTCTTCTATTATAAATATCTTCTAATTATCCTTGGGACACTACCAAAACAGTTTATTGAACTCAGTAACAGCAACGCAAGTTATTTCTCAACAATGCCAGTTGCAAAATGTTAAACTAAGTGTGAGCCAACCATTCATACCCTGTTCTGTCTACGATTTGGTTGCACTTTTTTGGTTAATATTAATTAATTATCAAGTCCAATCACAGAAGACCTAATGCCGGGAGTTACCTTTGTTGTAGAGACTGCTCCAAGAATCCGTTGAAAAAAACATAACCTTCAAACTGACAATCTCCTTCCGCAAATCATGTCGCAACGATTTAGTGCAATCTAGTTAAGGCTACTATTATTATTATTTATTCATGCTCTGTCGCATTTCAATTCAAATATGCAACGTAATATAGCAAATAAGCTATACAAAAAATATAGATAGATGCAAGTAGAAAAGATAAAGTTCATTTGTCTGTAATTTAACTAACTGTGAGAACAATTAATTTAAATTATATTTAGTGCTTTGATGAAATATGAAAATACTTCTCGCGTATCGGATAATTTACATCACAACTTTTAAGAGTACAGTTACTTAGAAGACTTATGAACAAGAATGATTTTAGCGTCTGGGTTGCCACTTCACAGGATATGGGTATGCCGTGAAAGAATCGTGGCACAATAGAGGTTGAGAATCGCTGAATTGTGATGTAGCTAAGTATTTGTTGTTCTAATTTTTCATGAGAAAAAACATTGTATATAAGTTTTATTTTGTAGAAGATTAGATTCAATGAAAGAGAACTGACCAAATTATTATCTATCACGATTTTCGAAAGTAATGTGAGAATATTGTTGTAATTCGTAAGTATTATAAGTTACTAACTACGTTTGTAATAATATCAATAACAATAATAAAATTTGATATAATAATAATAAAACCGATTAACGAGAAAAAAACAAAAAAAATCCAACCGTCAACATTGTTGGACTTGTCATGTCCAAGAAAAACTATCGCTGAAGGACTTTGCTGCTTCACATCTCCTGCTAAGCAACCTTCAGATGTTAATAATATTCAAAATTCCATCAGAAATATTGTGACATATTAGAAAAATATAAGTTTAAGCGATCAAAGCAAGGCATGGCAACCCTGATACTATCTACACGTATCTTATTTTTTATCTTTCGTGATCAGACGTTTGTCTGGATGAACGGGTGTCTGGCCCTAAAAATTATGCCCAATCAGCGGCTGATACAGTGGCAGATGCAGTGGTGGACACAG
This sequence comes from Helobdella robusta, assembly GCF_000326865.2. Classification (NCBI taxonomy): domain Eukaryota; kingdom Metazoa; phylum Annelida; class Clitellata; order Rhynchobdellida; family Glossiphoniidae; genus Helobdella; species Helobdella robusta. The sequence continues at coordinate 431,061 of NW_008703981.1, forward strand.
TGGTGGACACAGTGGCGGACACAGTAGCGAACCCAGTGGCGGATACAGTGGAGAGTTTAGGGGATGCTGAGTGGACAATATCGATGTTGCCATCCTCTTCTTGAATAAAAAATTGTGAAAATTGATATGTTTAATATTTCTAACATGAGAAGAAGAGTAGACGAAATGTCAATCCTGTTAACATTTTTCGGTGGCATGATAAATAAATAATAGTCATTTCATTAGGTCAGTTCGTTATTTCATTACAATAATTTAAATTGTCGGTTATTTAATTTGAGTTTTTGTTGCCTAAATTTTATTTAATAAGAACTATATGAAATTTATGAAAACTTCACTGATTGTTCAGTTTATTGGTGGAGAATTAATTAATTTCGATGAATTCTATTCAGCTTCTATAATTTTCAGTTAATTTTCTTAATTATCCACACGATTAGTCATTTTGATTAATCTGCTTAATAAATGAATAGGTTAATTTTTAATTAATTAATTTAACTAATAATTTTTTGCATTCGAAAAAACTCTAGAAAGTTAGAAAGTGAGCAGCTCACATAGCAGCTCATCAGATGTGTTTATGGTTTATTTAAGCGTCAACATCAACACAAAATGAAAAAAAAATGTTTTTTTTTAAACAAAAAAATATGGAAGAAACTTTTAATGCAGTAGTATTGATTGAAGTTATTACTACTTAAGTTTTATAATTTGCTACTAAAGCATTATTATTATATGTGTTAGTATTATCAATAATATTCACGATTTGTTCACTTTTTTCGAAATTTGTACCCGGTCAACATTTTATTTCTAAAGTTTTGCCCCCTTCTCGTCAAAACTATCTAACTTCATTAGTGATATCATTAGTTATATCATTAGAGATATCATTAGTGGATATCATTAGAGATATTATTTTTATCTGATTACATGAGTTACATAGCTTAGTTTCGACTGCGAAGTAGCTTTTCTAAAAATTTGTTTCTGCCTCTTTTTGTTTTCTTGATGATTTAACATTTGCTGGTTTTATATAACAGTACTGATTTACACAAATAAACATTGTTTGTTCCTACACTCATTCATTTATCAAGTTGAGATCATATAGATCGCAAAACTTTAGGCAAAACTAGGCACTTAACCCAATAGTTAGTTTTTAGTTGTTACATGCAAGTATCAAACTTATTTGGTCTACTATAATAGTTACAGCATGTAATTATCAAAGTTATTGTTATGTTTTTTTAATGATTGCTAAGTTGTTTTTTCAAAATTTCACGTTTAATTACTCTTTAATTAAACTTATTTATATGTCAGTCAGTTCCGTCTTATTAGGCTGATTATAAACAAATCATTAGTGTAGCAGGAACAGTGAGCGGTCACATGTACTTATGTACTTACTTATAATAAACAACACGAGAAGTTAATTACTTTATTTCTATACTTAATTAGTGTGTGTGTGTGTGGTGTGTGTGTGTGTGTGTGTGTGTGTGTGTGTGTGTGTGTGTGTGTGTGTGTGTGTGTGTGTGTGTGTGTGTGTGTGTGTGTGTGTGTGGTGATTATTTAATTATGTTTTTAGGTGTGTGTGTGCTGTGTGTGTACATATATATCAATTTTATATCTGTATATATATATATATATATATATTATATATTATTTATATATATATATATATATACATTTATATATATATAACTTTTTAAATTATATATAACATTAATTACCTAGGTTAACTTTTCATGCATGTTTCGTTGCATACATCAAGCTAAATTTAAAACTCATATGAGAAGCAAAAAAACATTAGAAGATGATTTTCATTCGCTGATCATCAGTGGATTCTTGTGATTTGTTTGATTAGGGATTAGGACAATTATTTGTTATGTTTAGTTATTCGTTTGTTATGCTTCTTTTAGTATAAAAAGTATAAATAGGGGTTATCAGTCAATTGTTTTTTACGGTTTTTAATTGTTGGTTGGTTGTCAGCCCAGCAGTTTATTTTGTGCTTTCCTGTACTGTAGCAATTAAATTTAGATTTTTTCAAAACATATTAGTTTTAAATTAAAAATGAATTTGTTTCTTCTTGCTGGTGAAGTTTTCTTCCTTGCATTCTTGTTTGCCAGCAAATATTCAGCAGTAGATGGCACGTACGAAATTGATGAGAGGTTCAGACAGCTGGTCATCAAGTACAGTAAAATGACCAGGAATAAGAATTCTGGATTAAAATTGGTAGTTAAATTTATATTTGAAAAAATTAATTGTTTGTGATTTATTACTCAATTAATTTCATATAATAATAATTAAATATTAAATAAATAAATGGTACTAAATAAACTAAAACTAATGAAGTATTGTTTTGTTTGTGTTTTAATTAGTTTTATTTTATTTTACAAACAGTTAACCAACGAAGTATGTTATTTAATTTATTTTATTATTATATTCAATGCTTTTTCATAAACCACGTCATAAATAAATAAGTTTATAAAATTAATGAATTATCAAAATGCAGCGTGATTTCTCCTGGGAGGATTGTGGTGACTCAACGTTTGCTGCTCGTTTCAAATCAATCTCGGTCAGCCCTGATCCAATACACCTACCTGGCAACATCACCGTCAGCGGTAAGGGCACTCTTTCTAGGAGCATCTCATCCCCAATCTTGGTTATTAGTTAATTGTGTTTGTGTATGTCTGTGTCATTGAATGTGACTGTCTGTTTGTCTGTCTGTGAGTGTCTCTCTGTTTTTGTATTCATTCCTTTACTTATTTAAATATATAAATTGATATTTTTGTTAATAAATTAATTAATTAATTTATTTTTTCATTATTTATTTATTAACTTATTTAAACAATTTAACATAAGGCTAGTGTTGTCTTGAAGAAAAAAATAATAGTCTGGGTTGAAGTTCCATGCATAGAACATAGTGGCTCATGTACATATGGAGACATCTGTCAACTCTTGCATCACCTACCGTGTTCATCGAGTAGTAATAATAATGATAAATATTATTATAACAATTTCAATGGTGATGTTGGGGGAAATGGCTCACCCAATTTCTCTTGCCAATGTCCTTTTGCAGAGGTTTGGCTTTGTTTTGTTTTTTATTTTCTTAGTTTGATATTCATTAAAAAATAATGTTTATTATAGCAACAATGTTATTTATGATAATATTGAAATCAATAATAATAATGATGAGAATTATTTTGAATGAGAATTGAGAATTAATGATAATTATTTTTCTCCCAAAAGGGTTCATATGACATTCCCCCAATGACCTTTGCCATATTTGACCCTAAAATTCCTTCAATTCTTCTCGACGGGCAGTTTCAGGTCACTGTTCATCTCTACGACGCTATTGGGGAAATCGCCTGCCTACATTCGCATTTCACTGTCGAGTGATAAAAAGCTGTGTGTGTGTGTGTGTATGTGTGTGTGTTGAAGTGTGTGCGCGCGTGTGTATCTGTGTGTATGTGAGAGTGTGTGAATTTGTGTGTGTGTGTAGTGTGTGTGTGTAGTGTGTGTGTGTGTGTGTGTGTGTGTGTGTGTGCGCCTATGGCGATTGTGATAATGTTAATTGTATAGTGATAATGGTAATAATGTTGAGAAGTTGTTGGCGATAAAATGTTGATACGTTGAAACTGATTGACGATGCTTATGTGCCTTATACAAACATTATATTCTGCTTGACTATTTATATACACGTAGCTAATCTATTTTCACTTTCCATTCATAAATGATGATCTGTAAATTTCATTTTCTGATTTTTGACGATCTTCCTATTTTTATATTTTATGTTTATGTCTGTCTGTGTGTGTGTGTGTGCGTGTGTGTGTGCGTGTGTGTGTGTTTTCATATGTGTGTGTGTGTGTTTCCATATATATGTGTGTGTGTATTTTCATATATGTTTATGGGTTTGTTTCCATATATGTGTGTGTTTCCATATATGTGTGTGTGCGTGTTCATGTGTGTTTTTATGACATCATTTCTATGTGTTATATAATATTTTACCAATTTATTACTCTCATTCATGCATCACGTTAACCATGTTTTGTAAACCGTGTAACAAAAATTTTCTTCTGATCAGACTTTTATTTGATTGCTGCATAACTTTTTAATTACTAAATCGTCATAGCCTTACCGTTTCTAACTCTTTTTTCTCCATAATGACCGATTTAATTATTGATGGATATTCATAGGCAATGGAAAATGACAGATCATTTATTCGTTGCTATATTTTTTTATTTTAAAAGATTTGCTCTACGTGTATGTGATTGTTAAATGAATCAACTCTTTTTAATCAATTTCGCTATTTATCTGCTAGTGGCAGGATATTTTCTCTTAAGTACTCAAATATATTCAAGGAGTTTCTAGAAATATTTCTACAGTAATAAAAATAAAACTTTTACCACTATATCCTCGTTAAATTGGTTTAATTGAAAATGGAGTGAGAGATTCAGAGAGGGGAGAAAGAGAGAGAATAATTAGGGAGAACATTTTAAGGGAATATCTGAGAAGAGGATTGATCCGCTCCCATGGTTACAAATTTTTATTGCAGTTGTAAACATCTGCCACACGTAAATGTGAACGTGCGTGCACCAGATATGTGTGCATGTGCGTTTACACACACACACATATATATATATATATCTGTGTGTATATATATATATATATATATAGATAATTTAGTTTTGTTTATATATTAGATGTTTAAAATATATAGATATATGGTATAAAGAAGAACCATTAGGGTTACCGTTGCCAATGAAACAGCCACGCACTCAATTAACGACGCAAATATTTTAGTGTACGTTTGAAACTTTGTATTTAGTTCAAACTTAGTTTATATTTAGCATTAGTTGTCGTCATAATTTTAATAAGAGACATTGATATCGGGTACATTTCAAATGTTGTTAGTCGTAACTCAATATGCCAGATGTTGTAACACAATGTTACACTGAAACAACCACCAATAATAGAGCTTTAAACGAGTTCGTTCGAGTACTTTAAATTAATATGATAACGATGAACAATAATAGTAACAATAATAACAATCATAATAATAATAATGACGTCACGAGGAGGAAGAAAAGGTTTGCCAGAAACGTCAACAGCAACGTCAGAACATTTTTGGATAACATAAATTTCATCACAACCGCAGGTCACCAATTGAATTATTCTCACTTAAATTTTGTGGCGGTTACGTATATTTAATTATATTAATATAATGATAAAAACTCTCTCTCTCTCCCTCTCTCTCTCTCTCTCTCTTTCATTCTCTCTTTATTTCTATCTCTCACGTTTAGGTTGTCTGTTAAGTGTGATGTTTTTTTGATATCTTGGTGTTGTTAGTTTTATTTCTTGGTTTTGGCTGCCATTGTTTTCGTTACAGTTGCTGGTTCTTTATGATCTCACATCAGCCAGTTGGACTTAATTTAATGAATTTTTCTTTCTGAATGACATGGCAGATGTTGACAACGACGGTGGACACTGGTGGATTCAGAGACAAACAACTAAAACATCGAACGTTAATGCAAACAGTAACAACAACAACAGTAAAAATAGCATCATTCAAAACAACAACAACTCGATCGCTGGCAAGAATGTTAGCGACTACAACTACAATAACAACGCCATCTTGAGTGAATTTTTTAGAAACAGTTCGAATGTGACCAATGGAACGTCAAAATCAAAATACATAAAAGATTCTACCTCCAGACAGGACTACAGAAATCATTTCCTCGATCCGTCCATTGTTGAACGATGTCTAAGAGAAAATGAGATGTCAAGTTATTGGAAGAACAAGCAACCAGCCAGTGGAATATGTCGGTGGTGTCAATTTGAATTTGATCCATTCATTAGTGGTTTTGTCTTGTGGATATTAATTTGATTCATGTTTCAATCGATCAATGAAAGTTTTTTTATTTCTTTTTTGTCGTTTTCTTGAATTCGTGTTTATCTTTGATCATTTTTATTGAATTCAAAGTTCTCAGTCCATTCCATACACAGTGCCGACTCAGAGAGGGACATTCATGCTTGACAGACACCAAAACAGGGTGGAAGTGATGAAGGAGAGAATTTCTTACAACCACCACTTTGACAGTAGAAATAATCTCATTATGCCACGTTTTGCGAATAATGTCAGGCTTAGTTCGTTGATTTTGTTTTCAAAATTTAAAATTATTCAACTCTAAAACCGCACGCAACATACAAATTCTTGTAGATATAAAGATATAAAAAATAAAAAATTGTTTTTTTTTTACTTTACTCATAGCACCAGGGATCATTTGTTCTGACGAGTCTGAAAAATTGTTGAATGTATCATGTGTAACGACAATCCTTAAACAGAACGCAAAGCAGTGAAACAGCAATTAAGACATAAGTGGATTAATATGCCAGACATTAAATGATTTTTTTTAGAAATTTTCACGTCAAATCTTTCTGTTTAAAATGTAAAGTAGTATCTTTGTTATTATCTCATCGATTGTGATAAAACAATTTATACTTCCTCAACATACCTGATGTCAGATAAGCAGTGGAAGAAACCTTAGTTATCTTATGAAACATACGTATATTAAAATTTCACAAGAATTGTTACAATTTCTTTTTTGAGCCGTCAATTATATTAATGAACATCCGATATCTTCACAAAAATACTTCAACTTTATTTCTTGAAAAATTAAAATTCTTACGACCATATATTGAGTGACAATATAGTTTTATCTTTCGACCATATACTGAATCACCTGACCAGAGAGTTTTATGACCCATATATACAGATTCATATATATATATATAATATATACATATTCTATATATATATGTAAAGAATATAACATGTTATATTCTCTCTCTCTCTTTCTCTCTATATATGTATATATATATATATATATATATATATATATATATATATATATATATATATATTTCGGAACGAGGTTTTCTTTAATACAAACATCATTGAAGATATATGCCCATTTTGCATTAATGACTTTCTTTAATAAACACTCAACAAGTCTGAATTTATTAAACTCGTATTTATTTAAAACAATAGACATGGTAAGGCTAACAGCGCTGTGTCGGGAAGTCCATCTTCAGAGCCTATGAAAATAAGAATAACATGAAATATTT
>NW_008703981.1:438259-501198 GCF_000326865.2 Helobdella robusta
TATATATATATATATATATATATATATATATATATATATATATATATATAATATATATATATATATATATATATATATATATATATATATATATATATATATATATATATATATATATATATATATATGTATGGTACGACCATAGAGTGTTATCTTACGACCATAGAGTTTTATATTACAACTGGATAATACCATAGAGTTTTATCTTACGACCATATATTCTGTACGTTTGTTTACTTACGTTTAATACTTTAATTTTAAATAGCGCGTATGTGGTTTTGTTTTGAGATATTTTATCACCTCGATAATTGCATATTATAATTATTAAAAACTACATATAATTGAGTTTATTAAATAAAACATGGCGGACATGCAATTTCCATCCTTGCTGTCCAAACTGACGGACCCACTTTGGTTTCAAGTTGAGAAACCTGGGGACGAGGATTCCGAACTTACGAAACTGGAAGATGAACAAAGAGAGTCGGTAAGCTCATTTAAATGTTATTATAAATTTGTCTTCTTTTCATTTCACCATCATATGAATTTGATAATAGATAATTTGAGATAGCACTCTGACTGCTCATTAATAAGACTATACTAGGCCAGGGCATAGAAGATTATTTTACTTTTAGTTTTACTATATATTATTATATAATTATCTGCAAAGTGTAGAGGAACTGACTGCCCACAACCCATTTATACTAGTTTTTAATATTAGTTTTGTTTGGTTTTTGTTAAGTAATCTGTTAGTGTTAGGTTAATTAGTAATTTAGTTAGATGAATTTCATGTTGGCTTTTTTGCAATATTCTGATTGTCTTAGTTATCATATAGTAAATAAATAATTATAATACAATACTACATTTTTCATACATTTACATTTCAACTTTTGAGGAGGTTAAATATTTTTATCAAAATTAATCGTTGTTTTCAGTTGCAGGCCATCATTGATAAGTACAACAGTGTGGCACCAATTGGAAAACCATCCACAGTACTTTATTTTATTAACTTTAACTTTAATTCACTTTTTAAATTTTACAAGTTTTGAAATGATAAAAATCATTAATAATAACTGGAGTAATGTTGACAAATTTATCAGGCCACTCCAGAGGAAGCAGACGATCAGGATGATGATGTTGATGGTGATGACATGAGTGAAAGTGACAATGAAGATGAGTTGGACACCGACATGATCGAAGAAAGAGAATCTGGTGATGAGGTAATATAATCGTGTAAGCCTCACTTTAATGAATAAGATTAGTAACATTCAAATGTCTAAATGTCTGACTTGTGTATTCATTTATAATTTATTCATTGGTGCTTGGACAACCAATGCCTTAGTACTTGCATACAGGTAAACTGATCATTAATAATAAATTATATTAACATTAGCTTAAGAGTAATCAAACTTACATCACCACCTAACAAATGTTTAATGTTCAATAAAGTTGAAAAATGTAATGGGAACATTTACCCATAAAATTTGTTTCAGTTCTACAGCTGAAAACATACTTGAAATTTCAATTTTCAGAGTACAGCAGTTTGACAGAAAAATCAAAACAACATCTGCCTCACATTTTTGTACTTTATTTCTACATATTCTAAAAAAAATAGGAAAAAAAACAATTGCGTTATATATTTTTGTACATTTGTCTAATTTACGTTCAAAAGCGTCTTGTTTTGCGTTTGCATGCCATTGTCCAGTTCACATGTCAATATCCTGCTAGCAGGCTTCCACTTCTGGATTTGGATCTTTCCTGTGTGCCACCCAGGATTTGAAGACATCTCTGAAATTTTTCACAATGATTTTTTATTACAAATTGTTCCAAATTATTGTTAACGAATTAACGAGAATTATTATTAAAAATGAACAAACGAGACTTGTTGAGTTGTGATTGTTATCGTATTGTTGTAAATCTTTGATTCTCGTAACTACCAACATCGATGTTATAACTTCAAAGATCTCTATATTCCAACACCCTGTTGTAGCTTCCAACGATCGTCAAGTTATCGTTATTCAGTAGGTTCAAGATTTCCGATAGATGAACAAAACTGCTTCAAGCGTAAACTATTTCGGACGTTTGTTTGAATGCCAATAGTAATAGAAACACCAAACTAACCACAATTACAACTTCGTTTCAAATCTCGCTAGTATACCAGATATTTTCACAATCCAAAGGTTACAAATAATCATGATAATAATTGGCTGAAATTGATCATACAGCGCAGTCTAAAATTCCCGCGGTTTTTTCAAATTGTTTAAGTTCTTTAAGAGCCCAGTAAGATATCAATAAATAGCGTTCATAAATGACTAAATAAATAACAAGAAACGTAAAAAAAATGTAAAAAATTCAATACTAAGAATAAATTAACATATAAATTAAAAAAGATGCACAGACTTAAAGAAATATGATACATGGGCGTCAAAACTTAATGATAGGTAAATGTGAAAATATAATCCATAACAGGTAGCTAGACGATGGATGGATGGTTAGATGCATGGATGGATAGTTAGTTAAATGAAAATGAATAAATGAAATGGATGAGCTAATGAATCTCAGAAAAAAAAAGATTTTCAGAGACTGACTTGCAGTGGCTGACGACGCACTGTGTACTGCAGTAGTCCAAGTTCCACCTCGTGTCATTGATTGCCCTGTTCGAACACCCCTCTCTCACGCACATTGGTTGGTTCGCTGGCCTCGACTGCCGAATGGATGGGCAAGTTGGAAATAGGTTGGTTGGATAGTTGAATGGATGGATAATTAGTTGAAATAGAAAATTGATGGACGAATAAAATTAAATTAAATTAAAGATTGATGGATGGATAATAATAAGATGGATAGATGAATGTTCGAGTGCATGGATTAAGTGAAATAGATATAAGATTGGTTTGTATTGTTTGTTGTAAATGTCTATTTAGGGTTCTATTTTTTTGTCATATTTTAGATTTACACAGGATCTTTATCTAAAGAAAGCCTTTTAATGTTGTCACTATCATTCAAAGAAACAAAAATTATTTTTATAATTTTAAAATTATTAATCATAACAATTATTAAAGTCTTCAAATTATAGTAAATTTTAATAAACAGACCTGAACCATTTCAGTTGAGGATGCAGACGGTTTTTTCCTCTCCTTTGGCTTCTTTGTCTGCAATTTATCATTCATCTTTCCTGAATCATTTGACATTTTCTACAAAAAATTGGAAAAAAATACATTTAACTATTATTTTTTTTTTCAGTATGTTTAAGTTTTTTTATAATTGAAATAACGCAAGAACAAAAAAAAATCATTGGAAATTTATTTACATGTAAAATCATATTGATAGAGGTTTGTTGTATGAAATGTATTGGAGAGCAGTATTAAGAGGTCAATAATTTGAAAAAATCAAAAAATCATTCAACTGTAACAATAAAAAAATAAAGATCGTGCAACAACAACAACAATAAAGTGCAATGATACAATAAATAATATAAATAATACATTAAACACAGCACATCAACTGTCTAATTTCAATCACATCACACCAATCACATCACATTAACAAATCAATCACCTTTCTCTCCTTTCTGGCTTTCAGTTTTTCAAGATCAGCCAACTTCTCATAGTACTGATCAGTGATTTTGTGTTACAAAAAGTTAGTAGATTGATATAAGAAAATGTCTATCACAGATTTCACATTCAACAGCCAGCTTGATCATCGTTCAATCCAAGAAGAAACAAACAAAAAAAAAACAAAAAGAAAAAAGAAACAAATGAAGCATACATAGGCCAAGAAAAGAATGGCGACCTCTGTGATATCAACATTTTATTTTTATATCTTCCAAACCCAGACACTCATTAATTTAAACAGCTAAGTCCGGAAGATACAAAAAAAATTAGAAAATCGTGAGGCTGTCGTGCCTTGATATAGATACAGACAGTGGCTGATCTAGGAGGGGCAGTGCCTCCCGTTGAGAGCAGTTATTGTATTAAAAGTCAGAAAAGTCATTGTTTTAACCAAAAAGTTGTTTAGGATCCGCCACTAGATACAGGTAGAATTTTGCATATAAACTTGCTTAGAGAACATACTTGCTTATGTTTGTCCTCCAGTTCATCCCACATTTTGGCAACAACATGCGCAACCTCACTGAATGTTACATCAGGTTTCTGTTCCTCTATGGCTGCCTGCGTGTCTCTGAAGAACAATCCATAACTGGAAATTGGCCTGTTTGTTTGTAAATATGTGTTTGTGTGCTCGATTTTGTACGTTTATATGTCAGTTTATGTTTTTTATGTTGTTGTATATGTTTGAGTGATTTACGTTGTTGCAAATTTGGTAGTTGTGAACAATGTGATAAATGCATGTTTTGTTTGTTTATTTGTTTTTTCAATAAAAATGTTTTATTGATTGATCCAGAAAGAAGTTTACGCTCGAATTCTTACAATTCAGCATAAAAATTAAATACAGTGCTAAAATATTTGAAAATAGTTGTAGATGAGTGGATATATTCTTGGAAAAGTGAGAATAAATTATGAAAAAGATGTGAAATGTTTAAAATAAAAAATGAATAATATGGAAAATAGTTGACTTAGTCTGCTTGTTTCTGATCTTTAACTTTTTCTCATCCTGTTTAACGGGGGCAGGCTCCTCTTCGCACTCCTCCTCCTCCTCCTCCTCCTCCACCTCGACAGAATCATATGAATTATTTACAGGGTTGTACCTTTTTAGACTTTCATATGACTGTGAATTAAATGTTCAATAATTTAATTCAAATTTGATATTTGAATTATATAAATTTAAATAAACTGAAATGATGTGCAGACTGCGACCTATGAAAGTATGCAAATTTTTAGATGACCATTTCTTACTGAAAAGAAAGAAGTTATGAGAGTTTCAAATAGGAGGAAAAAAATCAAAAGTAAAAAAGTAATTTTGACATACTGGAGAAAAGTCACTAACAACAGTGGTTTCTTCATTTTCGTTATCATCCCCGTCAGCTGAATCTCTGCCAGGTGAGCAAGACATCCACAATGTGCTTTCTTCCTGTGTGTCTCCAATGACCTCCTCAACCTCATTCAAGAAAAAATCTGGATCAGGTTCATAGTCAACTTCACAACCGTTGTTGTCGTTGTGGTCGTCGTTCGAGATGATCTGCTGTAGCACTTGCTCTGTTGTATATACTTTTGCACTTTTTTGTAGTAGTTGGTGTTGTTGTTTTGGTTGCTGGATTAGTTGATGCTGTTGCTGAAAGTGTTGTGGTTGATTGACTTGTTGAAACTGCACTTGAACTGGCTGGGTCTGACTTTGAAATTGAAGAAATTGATTACTAAATGTCTGTTGAGGTTGTTGCTGAAACACCATCTGCTGCTGTTGTTGGACTGTAAATTCGTGTTGTTGTGTCGGTTGTGATGCTATGATGAATTGTTGCTGGAACTGTTGCCGAGGTTGCTGCTGCTGCTGCTGTTGTTGATGAAGGATCATTTGTGTAGGTTGTCTGTTCGACTGCATGGCTGGCTGATTCAATGTAGTAGTACCTCTCATAAACGTCTGAATTCAATTTTTAGTAAAAATTAAATTAATTTTACAAATCCATAACAATTTAAATTTTATTACAATGTTATAAATTTTGAAATTTTAATTTAAAAAAGTTTTATTTAAAAAAGTTCAAAATTATGAAAATGTGATAAATATAAAAATAGAACAACTTCAAAAATTGAAGTCCTTCCAGCAGAACCAGACATATCCAGTCTGAAATTTATGAAAATCAAACAAGTTAAAGTTTGTTGAATTATTATCTATTATTGAGTTAATTAAATTTTAAGTAAATGTTTTCTAAATGTAAAAGTAAAGTAAACTAGTAGAGTCTCTAAAACTCTAACAACTAATTACTAAGAAGTAGTAAAAAAAGTAATTAGTAAACATATATATTAATATTGACTTAGTGTCTTAGTCTTAAAGACTTTAAACTTATATATATATATATATATATTATTGTTGATTTATATAAAAATAAAATAAAATTTATAAAATAAAGTAAAATTTATAAAATAAACTTAAAAATATTTTATTTTCAAATTGTTGATGGTTAAGTTTAAGTTAAATGTTAAAAGTTGACTGATGGATGAAAAAAACAAATTTAATATTACACACCTGAAAATGGACAACAAATCCGAAAAGCTTAACTTAGAATTTGTCAAACTAAACAATTAGAAATCAAAACAAAACAAAAACTAAATTAAGACGTACAAAAATTAAACCAAATATACAATCGCCAACAATATAATGAACGAATAGAGAACCAAAACAAACGTTAGATAAGCTCGATATAAGGCAATCGTTTTCTTACACGCAACTTTAATCGCGGATGCTAATAAAAATGACGTCACTCTATGCCATATATATATATATATTATATCCATGCTCCGCTCGCATCGATAAACGAGGTCACCAAAATTTTTATCATTGTAAATAATGATTAAAATATGTAAATTAATAGGTATACACAAATGGTAAGTGTGTGTGAATTTCGTAATGTTTGTGTGTGTCTGTTTATTTATTTGTCTGTATGTGCCTGTTTGTAAAAATGTATATCCGGCGCATTTAAGCGTTCGGAGAGGACCGAGGGCCATATCCCCCTCCCGTTGTCAGCAGTGTTGTTATTAAAAGCCAGTAAAACTCAGTTTTTTGGCAGGAATATTTATCATTTTTGGTCTTTAGACAGGAATAGATATCAATATGAACTACGCACTATTTTTAATTAAATTTAATTAAAATAATTAGATTATTTTTAAGAATGTAAAATCAAGCTGGTAGTTTTTTTTACAAAATTTATGTAGTAGGTATTCAATTTTCTTAACATAAAAATGTATAATTTGGTAATCAAAATCTTTATTTTTTTATATATAGTATCTTGAATCGCTTGAATCGACCGAACAGGTATCATTATGTTTTACTATAGTTCGATTTTTTTAAATGTGGCGGTAATATAGTAAATCAGGCTGGTGGTCTTATATTAGATTTATGTAGTACTTTAGTTCCACAGCATGAAAATATATAATTTGGTAATCGAAATCCCGTCGTTTTTGATATATAATATCTTGAATCGAGAGAATCGTTATCATTGTATATTACCTAAGTTCAATTTTTTGAAATGCTGGGATAATATAATGAATTCAGTTGGTAGCTTCTTACTGGATTCGTGTTGTACTCAATCTTCCGAGCATGGAAATGTATAGTTTGATAATGGAACTTTCTACCTCCTTCTCCTTATCTAACTACTTCTCTATCATTTACGAGGTTCAAAGTGGACGTCAGGACCAATCTCTTTGTAAGATTCATTGAGGATCGCTGTTGAACATCGCGGAAATAGCGTTTTGAAAAACAAATTGATTGACTAGTTGTTTATAATTCACACATTTTTATTAACAATTGATTGTTTTTGGCAGCTCCATGGTGTTTTCGGTGTTGTTTAAGGAGTTAAATTAACTTTTAGCGTTAGGTAATTTTGTGCTGAGTCAAAACAAGCTCTGCTTATAAAAGTTTCTTGTATTTCGCCAAACTTGACGATTATGGACGGTAATTTAATAAAAGAAACTGAAAAATATTTTAAGTTCTATAATCAGCATCACAAACAAATGCGTCAGTGGTTTTACAATCATGAAAAGCTTCTCTCCCAGCTTAATTACAGCAGTAACATTAATTTTAGTAGCATTTCTTCATCAAATTCAAATGTAGGTAATAATAACAGCAGTCAACCATCTTCTAATCAAGATTCTGAAAACATCAAACAAAGAAATAGATCTCAAGCCTATTTGCTGAGAAAAAAAGCCAAAAAGAAGAAAAAACGGAAACAAAACCAGATGGAACGTAGGAAACTTAATGAAAGTCTCAGCAGTAGTAACCCTTTGACAGAAAATGATGATGGCGACGACGATGAGGAATATGAGATGCATATAAGTGAAGAGATGAGGCAGTTTTTTGAAATATCAGCAAAACATAGAGAAGAAAGAGGTGATTTTTACACCAAATCCATTTTAAAACATAATTTAATATTTCAATTAAATTAATTAATTTCTATGATAAAATATTTAAATAACTCAAAATTTTGCTAATTTCTACTAGATAAAGTGCCAAAAAGTCAACATCATCACCAAAAACTGGAGACAGACACTGAAAATAATGACAAATCTCAAAGCAATGAGCCTCCTGACACAGAATTAGCGGATGACACAGACCTGATAGAAAAACCAGGTGAAGCAAGGATGAAAGAAATGAAGGAGTTGTATGGCAAAGGAGCAGCCAAGATATATGCCATGGAGACTGCTATGCAGTTAACCTTTGATCGAAACTTTGACCAAAAACTTCCAAAATTTTGGCCAGCTTTACCTCTAAACCTCAAATTTGATTGATGTATTTTTGTATTATATTTTAATTAAACAACAGTAGTGTTGTGTTTAAGTGTAAAATTCAATTTATAACAAGAAATAACAAGTAAAATCAGATTACTTGACAAACATTTGTTAAAACAGTACTAAAGGGAGAACAAATGAAAGCAATTTACGATTTGCATACTCGTGTCAAATTGTCTATTAGTGACAAGGATTAAGATTTTTGCAATTGTAATCCGCAATATAATAAAATATAATGATGTTAAAGCAGGCATCAATCAAGCAGTTGCTTGTGCAGAGTGTTGCACAGACAGTGATCTGGAGATGTAGTTCCAGTACTCAACTCTAATCGTATCATTTTCGATGAGGGTGTCGCACAGCTGCAGAGCTTTTTTCAAGAGTTCTTCCTTGTTGGCTGAAGCTTCCTTTAATGCATCTTCAAGGCATTCCACCATAAATCCCAGTAAGTAGAACGACCTGTATAAGTAACATTTATTCTTATTAAAATATACTGGCTTTTCTTCTTACACTAGTAAGGATGCATATTTTCTAGATTTATTCATAGAAAATTTATTATATTGCTAAAAATAATTTTATTAAATTGTAGCACATAGTTTACATATCAGTAATAGTTGACCTGATATTATCTTTGTAGAGTTTATCACAGAACTCCATAATTTGGGAAAATTCAAATTTGCCCTTGTCTGACAATATTCCTCTCAAATAATTCCATGGACTTTCATTGTGAGGTACTTTAAGAATTTGCTGTGTTGTGTACTCCAGCTCCCTAAATCAAAATATTAATTTTAGCCTGATTTAATGAATTTCCATCATAATAACGTATGCTGTGAATTCAAACATTAACTCAACTCAACCCATAACCTATGCACAATCTGAGAAGGCAAATAATGCAAAAGATTGCTCATGCCAAAAGTATGAATTTGCATAAATTGGTAAAGTACAAATAAATGAACAGGATTTTAAAACATCAGATTCGTGCTATTTAAACTCGCCATCCTCACATACAAGTTATTACATAATACATCTCAACCATCATATCTTCATCAACTTATATCTCGTTCATCAACTCGTCAACTTCGTTTGTCTTCATATATTCAGTTGCATCAACCTGTCAGCAATTCATCAGTTGTCAACAAATGTTTTACACACAATTCTTCTTTCAAATGGAATGGTTTAAATCTAGTTGAACGTCAATTATCAAATTCAACCTCTGTACAACTTCATCTGTGAAACCAGTTGTATGAGCAATGACAAAGTATCTTTGGTTCCATGCAGAATTGTTTCTCACATCATTTTTTATTAGCTTACTGACAAATTCTAATTCATTTTCCCATAAATTGAATTTTGTTAAAATCCACTGCCTTGAGGATTAAAATTAAAATGAAGACTGAATTAAAACTTTATAAATGTTTGATCACTGATTATATTAAAGTAATTAAATGAATGGAATAAAGTAAACACCTGTGTTGCCATGCGTGGTAGTTCTTTGCATCATCTTTTAAAATTTTCTCAATAAATTTCAATTCCTTTGAGGCATCATTTAACCATAACACAATTACACTGCGATGATACCAAACCTTGATTTGCAATTTTAAAAAATAACTATATTTTTGTTAAAATGAATAATAATTAATGGCCTGCCCAACTAAGTTACCACTAAGCTATCTTCTATAAGTATAATACAAAAATAATGTAGAAACTAAAAAAAACAAATTAAGTAAATAAACCAAACTAATCGTTCATAACCTTTTTTTATTTTATTACATATTTAATATTTATAATTTATTTTATATAATAATAATTGCATATGCAATTGCATACTACTAGGACAAAAAATAGAAACCTGATAATTTTTTGGGTGCTCTTCAATTATTTCAGAAATGTAGTCCAACTCCTCATTGAGATCTTTATTCAATTCTTTGAGGAGCAGGCGTCGATGCCTCCACACTGTGTAGTTCGCCGGATTCTGACCTGCGGCGTCGGTCGTTAAGTCAAACGCACGCTCTGATATTTCACCAGATTTTAAAATTGCGCGGAAATAATCAAAAACATCTTTAAACTTGTCGGAATAGGCAATCTGGACCACGGTAAAGGGACCATCATCCTGGGAAACTGGGGTGACATCCTTCCATTCCTGCCTTTCTCTATAAAACACGTACGGATCTTCCGCAGAATCCAATTGATCCATCGTGCCTTCTTCAGCCATGTTAATTGTATCAATTCAATTTAACTCAACGTTCATAAGAGGAATAATCAAATTTCAGAGATGTTCGTTCATTTCAAAGTTGTTATTAAAGAAGAACTTACAAATTTAAATTTATTTTGTAAAAAATTTTAAATGAGCCAAATTTTTTTCATCAATAAAACTAATAAGTTCAAAATATTAAACAAAAATTCAATATTTAAAACACTTTATCGAATACTGAACATTAGTCAAGCGCGCGGAAAAGTTTCATTATAAAATTGCGATTTTGGCAAATGATGATTGACTTTTTTGTAAGAAGTAAAGTAAAATTATACAGACATAATTTGTGCAATTAATGTAATGGAACATGCTGATGTAATCTTTTAATGTTTTAATGGATGTCTATTATTTAAAGTACAACAACCTTAGTTACAGTCCAACTTTGTTTGTCAGTCCTACTGATGGCACTGCTTTGGAATTTTATCTGTCGCCACATAAACATAAGTCTGACGTCAGAGCTCTCATTGAAGTAGAATTTGAGAGTTTAAATTTCATCAAATTTACCCATTTTTATTTAATTTTAATAATTTATTTTATATCAATATAAAATGGAATCATATTTAATACTTTGAATTAATAAGTATGATAAGTTAAGTAAGTTTAATTTTTAATGTAATTTCATTGTATTGTGTCCAGTAATTATTTATTTATATAAAAACAGAAGGGTGGTGGAAAAGTGAACAACAGCCAGGAGAGCATAAAGTAGGATATGGAAATTTGGATGTGAAACTATCTTACTTTTCTCAATTTTAAAAGAATTTGTCTCTTGTATATTAAAAAAAAATAGTTTGTTGTTTGTCGGATTAATCTGACCATATCATTTTGTGTATCAGTGCATACTTTTTGGTATATATATTACATTTTTTTGTATGTTGTATATTGTTTTGTATATCGTTCGTTATATTATTCTTTTGCATATATATCAAAACTTTTTTGTATGTATCATTCATTTGTATCTAATTATGTAACTTTTTATTTATCTTGAAAATAATTTTGTCTAATAGGTTACTCTATCCTGATTGCACAGCTCAAAGTAATGGCCTCGTCTCACTTCACTTCATCTTGGATTCAATTGAGAAAAACAGTTTGCAGGACATTAATAGTTATTAGTATTGATATGTTTTATTTTCCTCTTTTTGTTTATTCATTTCATCAAAATTACAATTATTATGTTTAGTTCCGCTGTTCTTTTTATAAAAATGTGATTTTTTTGTGATTGTTCTTTTGTTTGAAATCTAATTTAGTAAAACCAAACATAGTGTAAAGTTAAAGTCATTAAATACTGGTAATTTTTATTTCATTTATTTATGCATGTGAATTTTTGTTTTTTTTTTCATTTTTGAAAATTTTAAAGGTAATTTTTTCAATTCAACAGTGTTCAATTGAAGCATGCTTTCTTTGATGAGCCGCCGAATAAGAAAATTAAATTGTCTTCAAATCTGCCATCTGATAGGTATCATTGATGAATGAACACCACTTTTCAAGTTCATTTTTGTGAAAAATCTTTACAAAAATTTTCCACTTAGTAGGAACAAGTTCTCTTCATCGGAAGATGTTGCCATATTGAATTATGTCCTTAAAGATAACAAGTATGTCAATGCCGGTGGTAACATCATTTGGCAAAAGGCTGAGGAATTAAAGGTCTGGAAATATTTTCCATCCAGATTTCAGTTGCTTAATTCAATTTGTTAATGTTTACAGATCACAGACCACCCTTGGCAGTCTATGAAAGACCGCTTCCGACGTTACATTTTGAATAACTTGAATTCATACCACACTGTTGAGCGGGAATTGAGGATCTTATTAGCCAAGCACTTCAGCATTAGTGTAAAAATTGAAAAACCACCAAAGCCTCTTTATTTCCTTCCAGGTAACAGCGGAAAATCATGTTCAACAAAACAGTCTATTGAGGCTAGTAGTGATGCAGAGAAGAAATCAGATTCCAGAAGGCAGTCGTCAAAGAATAATGAAACCACATGCCATATCAAATACATTGATTACGACGGCAATCCACCTTGTAGCAGCAAATCAATGAATAGAATTGATTGATTTACCTCATTCCTTTCTTTGTAAATACGCTGGAGAAACACGCAGCACCTCTCTATTTTTATTAACTTAACGCTACTCGGTCACTGATGTTTTCGTATTTGTAAGACCAGCGTACATGCTCAACAATTTCATTTTTTTTTATCTTATATGTTTGATTTTTTTTATTTTGGAGATGCATTGACGTTTCATGTTTTCCACTTATTTGTAAACTAGTTTTCTCTATCGGCCTTGTAAAACTGTCGATATTTTTCTAGAAACTTATAATTCACAGTTTCAATTTCGCTACTGTTATGAACAGTTCATGAGGTAATAAATGTTTAGAATGAATGTGTTGGAGGTCGAGACGTGTTTGAAGCGTGGATACTATATCCATGGTTTGAAGCTTTGATAATTCATACCGCGCGCGTTTTTATTAACAGCTTAAAATTAAGCGCAGCACTATTTATGTCCAACTTTGTTATCTATGTTCATCGTATATACATATATATACAACCCGATATGCTTAATATACAAGCTATCTATATTCTGAAAATCTGTGCTCGATTCGCCTTTCAGTTCTTTTGTTTGTTATTGATCATGGGCGACGATAATAAAGATTCAAAGCTTAGCGACAGGAGAGAATTTGTTTTTAGGACCGTCGGGAGAGGTTTAAAGCCGCTGAACTTAAAAAATGCAGAATTACCTGAAATCTATTACCGTACAAAAGTATTTTTTTTTTAAATTTCTTTTTTTTTATATTTGATAATACGTTCCTCTGCATATTATCTAACTAATAATTAGAATAACATTAGAAATAGTTACTAATTCTAATATTATTCATCTCAGTAATCAGTAATAATAGTAATTTAGTAATGTTAATTACAAATTGAAATAATAAATTTTAAATTTAATTTAGTTAATAGAAAAGTATGAACATCAACGATCGAGTTTGGGGTATAACTCAGGCACTTCTTCCATTGTTAAAGTTAGTTTGTAATTTTTTATTATCATAACTGACTTATTGTTCATTTTTATTTAAATTACTTATCTTTTCATGTATAATGCATTTATCATTTTATTTATAATTTTATATTATTATGTCATTAACTTATTTTTTGTTTGCCTGTCTTATCATCATAATTCATAAACATTAAGAAAGTTTAATCATTAAACTGCAGCATAATCTTTGTCTGGTTCATCTGCTATTGTAATTACATTAATATTCAATTTGAATAAAATTTTTAAACTAACATTAAACAAATATTTTAATTTTATTTTCCAGGCATTTGAAGATTCCAAAAAGTATAAGTGATGTATACAACATGTCTTAGTCTTAGATGATTTATTTATTTATGATTATTTATTTATTTTTATATTTATTTCTTTTCATCATCACAATAACTGTTGTTTACTTTTTCTATAGTTCTTTTAATCATTTTATTTTTGAACTACTTCCATATTAAGCTGTTTACAAATGTAAACCTAAATAAAAACAATAAAAATGTTAATAATTAGGTGAATAATAATAAAATATTCATACAATAACGATTTATAAAACTGTTTTGTTGAAAGAATTTAAATAAAAATTTTAAATGAAAAACGATTTATTTTTTCACGACAGTACTTTTGTTTCAAATTTTGGCGATGTTATAATATTTGTAATAATAATAATTGTAGTAATAAATATTAAACATTGTAAATTTTATTTATTAGAAAATGAATTTTCTTGAAAAGTCTTAAGAAGGAACGGAGAATTTTGACAAAAATTTTTCTTCACAATTTTGATTTGTTTAATTGACACATTTGCAACAAAGCAACTACACTATTTTTAATACATGTATGAATTAACTTTTCAAAATAAACAATGACAGATGATGTTATTATTTAATACTAATGCTAATAATGTTGTAATTAACAATTTGTAAAGTTACAAACAAGCTTACGATGATTCTTGAATTGAGCATGCAACTAAAATGATATCGAAAGAAAAATTTTTTTACATCACATAAAATAATTTTATATTTTCTTAAAAGTAGAATTTTTGAGTTAAAATGCCACAAAGAGAATGTTACGTAAATGCAGTTGAAACATTTCAATCAAACATTCTTCATTTTTTCATCATATCTAAAAATATTGGCTCAATAACTATGTATATTAACTAAATATTACTAACAATAAATCAAATGACAATGAATGTTCGTTAACAACTTTACTCAAATTTTTATAAGTAAAGATTAATAAAATGCAAATATTAATATTAAAACAACTTAAATCAGCTGTATGAAAAAAATTTTGAGAAGGATCATAACTTTTATAAATTTTCACATTTTATAACAAATTAACGAATGACAAATAAATAGTATTTCATGACAATTAAGTAAAAATATTCTAAGCATAAAAAATATATACCCTTATATATAATTATTTATTTTGTTATATTTTACTTTAATTTATAATTATATAAACTTATTATCAACAATACACAATCTTATTAAGTTGTATTATAATCATTATTATCCACCTTGAAAAAGCCTATCCAATGAACAAACAGAACGTGGTTAAATTCGTATAACACGCATAATATAGAGAATATTTTTTATCAATTATTATTTTTATTATTAATTATAAAAATTATTAATTAGTACTGAAAATTTAAAAAAAGTCAACGTCACAAAAAAATCCAATACGGTTAGGACGGCATTTCTGGTCTTGTTTTAACAACAATGATAATAATGATAACAAAAACAATAATAACAGCAATAATAATAATAACAACAACAATAATAATAATAGCAATAAAAACTATGATAACATTAATGATAAAGACAATGATAATGTTTTTCGATGAGAAAAAAACATGGATGCCAACGCTCAGCTAAATTATGGAAACTAATTGGATAAGTAATGATGATGACGACAATGAAATGACAACATTAATGATAATGATGATAACAATAATGATGACAATAAATTACATTAAACCTAAACAGCTATTTATTTGAAGTTAAAAAGAAAAGCTCAACTTGATTAGGAATATGCTACTAGAAAAAATAAAGTTACATTACTTTTATAGGTTGTGAACAGTTTTTTAAAAATTATATAAAAATGGTAAAAATACTACTGTGAAATAGACAATGACATTTATGAACAACGAATAAAAACGCATGCGCACACACACACATACAAACAAATATTCACATAAACATATAAGCCTTCTAACAAAAAAGACATTGAAACATCTAAGAGATAAATTAAGATGTACAATATATACACTGAAATTATATATATAAATACAAATATGCGTGTGAGTGAGTGAGTGTGTGTTAAATACATACAAATTAAATACACGACTAAAATGAATTTACCGACAAAGCTAATAAATAATATTTATATAGGTATTTCCACCAATTCGAAAAAAAATTAAATGAAAATTAAGACAAAAAACTGTTTAAAAAATAGATCATATAATAAAGATGCCAATAGCTACTGATTGATGTACACAATGATATCCAGGAAGAACGTCTCCACGAACAACTCTTTTGATATTTGCATTTTCTTCATCATACGAATATAAATTACACGGTCTTGAAACAAATTTCAAATCACAAAAAATAATAAAATTAAAAAGAGATATACAAACAAAATATAAAAAACGCAACTTAAGAGAAAAATCTTGTTCAAATTGCTTGAATCATGGTCGTCGAAAATTTAAATAAATAAAATTGAAACGTCTCGTTAACAAAAATTCAACAATTAAACGAACAAACAAAGAAAGAAGGAACCACACAACACACACACACACATACATACGAACAAACTACATGATACACAGACATGCATACATAATCTACGCTATCAAAATCACGCTTGAAGATCATAAGAATTGAACTGACACAAAGCGATAATTATGATATAATGAATGAACAAATTCGTAGAAATGTAATGCGAAAAAAAAGTTTAGTAGTAAGAAAATTACAATGTTAAAAAAAGTTTTTAGCAATTAAATATATTACATACGTAGAGGTTTACAGACATTTATAAAACATTTGAAAGCGAAACTCACATTAATTGGCTGCTCCAAAAATTGAATTGAAATAATGTTACGTGAGGTTTTGTTTTTATAGAAAGATAGATTGTCATCATAATTTTAAATGAAATGATTTACAAATCAACAAATTTTTGCAAAAGCACTATTCACAAATTTAATCACAATCGAAAAATTAACTCAAAATTTGAAAGATTAGTAAAATTTAAGCTTATGAGTTCCATTAAAATCATCAAACAGCAGGAAAAGATCCGTAGAAAAAAAAATTAAACATAATTCATAATAATTATAAGGTTACAATATAATAACGATACTCCACATCCATCTAGCTAGTTAATGAAACTGCACGCACACACACGCACAAAAAAGATGAAGATGAGCAGCTCAGTTACAATGGAGTCTCTCTCTTCAACAGCAAACCCTTCGGCCTGCTGACAGATCTCGTGGCAGGAACAGATGGAGAATGAGATGTGGAGTCGAGTGTGATCGATGAGGATGCAGACGAGAAACATGGATTCGTCACGATACCATTTCTCTTCTTCTGCTGAAACTCCGGCGAACTCATTTCATTCAACAAATAGTTTCTGTCACCGGCATGGCAGCTGTTTGTGATGTCATTGTGAGTCATGGCCGGTGAGAATTGTGGGAAAGTAAGCGAGCGAGGATTTTGTTTCTGCCAGACGTTCTCAATGATCATCTCGTCGTGGTGGTACGATTGAGTCGTCGAGCCTATCTTGTCCAAACTGTTTCTCTTATCTCTAGGTCCAATCTTTTCGCAACTGTCGCCATCGTTGATGATGACGTCACAGGGAGATGCCTTGCAGCTGTTCACCTCACTCATCGGCGATGAAATGGTCAGCTGTCCAGTGATGTTGTGACTGTGGTGGTGATGGTGGCTGCTGTTGTGGACTGACGAGGATGAGTGGCGATGGGCGAGTGGAGAGGAAGAAGATGCAGATGACATCGGCTTGGGAGTTGGTTCTCGAACGGGAGATAGTAATGAGTTGATGAGCAACGATGATGAGGAGGCTGATGGCGGTGGTGGGAGATGATATGAATGATTCGATGAGGATGAATAATCAATAGATCTACTCTGGTGCCTTGAGTTTTCAGGTCGTTTTTTAAACTGTTGCTGGAGATACTGTTGCTGCTGCGCTAACTTGCCTAATCCACTCTCACAACCACTACTACTTGAACTCTTATTACTAGCCATTGATTTCTGAATGACGTTTGGTGATCGCCCAGTTTTGAGTTGGATGAGGTTAGCTGTCGAGAGTTCCAATGACGTTATTTTATTGTTCAGAACGTTTATCTCAAGATTCTTCCTTTCAAGAGATGACCCCACCTCACTGGTTGCAGAAGACGGCGTCATCAACTTCTTATCCACTTTACTGTATATTACATTATTATTCATACTGCTTCCGAAAGCTAGCTGGTGATTAATATTGCTCCTTAGCAGCTTCAACACTTTTTGATGACTATATTTGGAAGCAATCCTGTATGGATTTCTACCTTGCACGTCACTTATTTCAGGATCGGCCCCCCAATTCAGCAACTTATCCACAACGTTGGCGTGACCCTCCCTCGAGGCCAGCCACAGTGCGGACTCTCCTCTCAAGCACTGCTTGTTAACATTGGCTCCGTGCTTCAGGAACAACTCAACCAATGTGAGATGACCCCTGAACGAAGCCATGTGCAGAGGTGTGCGGCCCTCAAAATCCATCGAGTCGACATCTATAAGTAGTTTCATATCATTGAGAAGCAACTCACAGAAAAGATGGTTTCCCTGAAGAGATGCCAGATGAAGAGGTGTTCGGTCCTCTAGATCTCTCAAATTAGGATTTGCTCCTTTCTCTAACAAATAAGCAACCATTTTTAATAGTTCAGAATATATCTGTAATTTGTTCGTCTTGTTTGGCTGGTAGTTGAGAGCAATGGCATGTAATATTGAACGACCATCTGCATCTTGGCTGTTTATGTTGCATTCTCTGAAGACATTTAAAAAGTTTTGAAATATCAAAAGTTGAAAAATTAATTTTATTTGAATTAAAACATTTTCGAATCTTTGCAATCACAAGGGAAATAATCGTAAAAAAACGTAAGCATACCTTGATAGCAAAAATGATACAACTTCTTTTTTCCCAGCAGTGGCAGCACATCTGAGGGCAGTTCTTCCATCATGGCCGTGGCTTTCAATAGGGGTTCCTCTGTTCAACAAGACGCTGACCACATCTAGGTGGCCCCCCTGGGCCCCTAAAATTAGTGCAACTCGACCGTCATTGTCGGTTTCTAAAAGACGAGCACCAGCCTCCAGTAGGGATTCAACAATCTTTCGTAGCGACATGAAATGTAGCATAATATGGTGTTTCAATTACTTCATAATAATATATAATTAAAAAATTCATTTGAAAATATATTCAGGTATAATAAATAAAAAGAAAATAAAACAAAACATGAAGAATTAGACACCTTTTTGTGCCCTTCAAAAGCGGCAATATGAAGAGGGGTCCATCCGTTGTTATCTCGGTGTGTTTCATCCAGACCTCTGTTTAACAGCAGCCTCACAACATCAACATTCCCTTGCTGGCAGGCTGAACACAACACCGTACGACCATCACTGTCTATGGTGTCTATGGCAGCACCCCAGAACAATAACAGGGAGACTGTTTTGTAGTGACCCATAGAAACTGCAGCCTAAATTACATCAATTGTTATAATTGTTAATGTTATCGTACTCACAATTATTATAAGACTACAATAACATTCCTGGGAATAACAATATTAAGGCTTTGATAAACGAATCTACAAGGTTCATTAATTTAAATCAAGACAGTGCAATAAGCCATGAAGAATGTTTTTACATACAAATCACTCAATTACTATCCACACTCACACACACACATTTCACACCTGCAAAGCTGTCCTGCCAGCATTATCTGAATGATCAATGTCTGCATCACTCTCAAGCAGAAGTTCGCAAATAAGGTCATGACCTTCAAATGCTGCCACCAACAACGGGGTCATGCCCTCTCTGTCCTGGTGGTTTGGATCTGCGCCATATTCTAACAGCTGCGAGACAACCTAGTTACCAAGTAGTTATTCAATAGTGCAAAAAGGCGTAAGGCGGAGAAGAAAAGAGCAGAAAAATAACAAAATGATTTAATAAATCATCCATAAGATGAAAAGTACAAATAGTGAAAGAAGTGCAAACCTTCAATCGACCTTCATTCCCTGGCGAGCACAATGATGCGACAGAGAGGGCAGTTCTACCATCAACATCGTCGTGATTCACCGATGCTCCATACTCCACCAGATATTCAACAACATTGCTGTGGCCCATGTAAGCCGCTGCTATCAAGGCCGTCCTGCCCTCCTTGTCAGCCTGCGATCATTGAAATCATCACTGCTGTCTACATAACTATGCATATAATCATTAAAAATATTATTGAATTAATAATCTTTATCCACAATGATCCTCACGATAAGTACAACACAGTCAATCTATTCTCAATGTAATTAACAAAACAACTAGAGGAACAGTGCCCTGAATGACAAACAAATAAATGCATAAGAAACAAACTCGAACCTTATTAACATCGGCACCGTGTTTCAGTAACTTGAGGACAATATTCTCGTGCCCCCCCCAGGCAGCTGCCCTCAGAGCAGTCCGCCCGTCCCTGTCACACTGGTCAACATCAACTCCTGCCTCCAGCAGTATGTTCACAATGTCTGCGTGACCTCCCCAGGCTGCTGATCTTAATAGAGTCCAACCATCACAGTCAACTTCATTCACGTTTATCATGTCCGATTTGAGAATATTTTTCACTAATTCTGCATTCCCTAGTTTGACTGCATTGGCTAGGTTTTTGTCTGTATTGAAACCATCTTTTTTCGAGTGCATGCTGTTTTCGATGCTCACCTGTTGGAGTTGCTGTTGATGTTTTTGTTCTGGTTTGGAAGTGCCAGCAACTGATGATTTCAAACTGTCGTCAAAGTTGATGTTGGCTGTGTTGGTTTCTGTAGTGACTGTCTCATTATCACATGGGTTGTTGCTGCTGTTGCTCGTGCTTGTCTGCAACTGTTTCATCTGTTTTGTCTTGTTTAACTCCTTCTCTTTCAAATCATTTTGAGATGATTTGATCGATGTTAAATGGCTTTCCTTCTGCTTTTCAAACTCGCACTTCATTTCATCATTTTTAAATATTGCACCACAGCTTATTAACAGTTCGTTGACATCATAATTCACAGATAACCCATTCTCAAAGACTTTTTCAAATTCTGAGCAGCAGTTCAGCAACCAGAGAGCCAGTTGCTGCTTATCGAATGTGGAGAAATAATCACTCATCTTAGAAGCTTGCACCAGATGATCTGCAAGCTCCATAATCTTATCAGATGGTAACCTGGGCGATTGTGAGGATATGTGGAGGGCTATCATTGCATGACCATCCCCAATGTTGCACAAGTATCTGCTGGTACAGTGCTTTATATCAACCAACCAATCTGCAAAACTATGGTGGAAAATTATTTTCGAGCCATTCTGATCAGAAACGATGAAATGTTTTAAATTATTCATGATATCTATGTAATCCTCATCTTTCCTCGACAGCAAGCACTCATATATTTCTAAATCTGTCAGTGGCTTTTTTGTGGCTAATATGAGATTCAAAATTGGCTTGACTTTATCAAACTCATCATTTGGAAATAGCTTCTGACACAGCCATAAATACAACCCATTCAAAGTGCCAGGTATCTCACGAACTTCATTCAGTTGGAAAAGATTCTCTGAAACAAAATTCAAAACTTTTTCAAGGTATAAAAAACAACCATTGCATTTTATGTGCAGCTGGTTTAAGGTCTCTGGAGATTCGTTGCTTAGATGGAGTTTCAATTTTTCTTCCTTGTCAAGTCTGTTGAGGATGTACTGCTGGACATCCTTCACAACGTGAGGTTTCTTCAGGTCATCTAGACTTATTTTTTTAAAACCTGTGAACAGATGTGTGATGAGCTTGTTTTGTTTTCTGGCAGTGCACACCAACAGTATCCATGGTGGGAACAAGTGGTGATATTTTCCTAATAACTCGGCAATCTGTGTACTTGATGTTTCACTTTTTGTCTGTAGAGGAGATGATTCATCAATTGAATCAACCAAAATAAACAAAGTTTTATTGGCTGGTGGTTCAATTTTGTTCAAAGGTTCAAGCAGGTGTGTGGCAAAAGCCTCACTTGGTTGCTTTGTTTCTGCCAAGTTGATGCACAGCTCAGAAATCTGATCAGCTGTAAACAGTTTTTTTGTTTCCGATTGATCAACATATGACCAGTTGAAAATTTGCGTTGCAAGAGATGTAATGAAACTTTTAATTTGGAGAGTTTCTATGTTGTGAGCCTGGCAGAAATGGTAGGCCAGCAATCTTCTGCTCAGATAATGATTTTTTGTGGTTTTGCCAGTCGGCCAGACCAATTCGCAACTCAACGCGGTCTTGCCACAGCCTGGCCCGCCCACGATCAGCACACCACAAGTCTTCGCATTTGAACGGTTCTCTAAGCAATGGAGAATCTTACTGAACGCCCATTCCCTGCAATGAAACTTTTTGTTTTGAATCAAACAAGATGTCATCCTACGAATCTCGCACTGTTTCTGTTTTCCGAATTTAGAACTTTAACAGCGCAAATTTGTATTTTGAGCTCATTACATTACACATTACACATTTCATATAACAGTGCAGCAATAAAAAAGTATGACGAAAAACACAGAATCGTTCGCACTATTATATTTATTATTATTTTACTTTAAAGTGCTCGATCTGACTAAACGCCGTACAAAGATGGGGTAAACAAAAATTTTAAAAATGAAAACAATGATCGTCAATCTTCTAATTTACAGCGTCTAAAGAAGTTATTTTCACAGAAATCTGTCCTGAAAAACAATAAAATAAACCAAATTATATGAAATAAGAAAGAAAATATTAGTTTGTTTAGTACGGTGCTCTCGGATAAAAGCGGCTCCTATCGTGCACGTTCATCACTGCATGCAGTAGTTTTCATTTTTTAAATTTAAAGGCCAAGGAGGCGATTGATCGGTGATTTAAAGTTTGTGACGAAACTCTGAAAGAAGTAAAGCAATGGTTTTGGTTAGTTTTTATATGGAATGTACACAATCGCATTATTTGATAATTATCGTAATAATCATTAAAATCTCTTTCCTGTGGCCTGTCTCACAAGACTTCTTGCCCGTGCACTTGAGACCGTTTTTTACTTATATAAATTCACTTTTAGTTATGTTGTAAAGTGTAAAATATTGTATAATATTGTACAATTTTTTGTAAATTAAGTTTATCATAATGTTTCGAGTTAGCTATATTATACAAAATTATTTTTAATTTTGTAAGCATTGATTACTGTGTTTTAAATTGAGACTATTTTTTAAAACGCGCCTTAAATCTGAATTAACTTCCGTTTGCGAAGACCACGCCTCCTTCTAGCCAGCTTGATTGTGGACCTCGCCTGCTAGCTGATTTTCATTATCTTCCATTTTTCTTCCATTCCTCTCATTTCTAATCTGTTTTCAGTGTCCATTTTTGTTGACCTTTACGAGGAATCTGAGCAAGATGGCCAACCCAAAAGTTTATTTTGACATATCTATCGGAAGTTCAAATGCAGGCCGAGTTGTCATGGAAGTAAGTTCCCGCCGTCATTTTTTGTTTTACCGTCTCAAATAAAAATTTTAAAATTAATAATAGGATAACCGAAAACTTAAATTTAATAAATGAAATGTAAAATTTACTTTTTGAACAGCTGTACAGCAGTGTCGTTCCAAAGACAGCCGGTAAGTTTTTTTATTCTGTTTTAATACCGGATTTCACTGGCTACCTTTCCCCAATAAACATGTCACTCATAATTAACCGCTAATGAAACATTTTTTTGTTTGAACTATTATTCTACAGAGAATTTCAGGGCCCTGTGTACTGGTGAGAAGGGATTTGGTTACAAGGATTCGACATTCCATCGTGTCATTCCTGGTTTCATGTGTCAGGGAGGGGACTTCACAAGAGGTGATGGAACTGGTGGCAAAAGTATTTATGGTAACAAATTTGAAGATGAGAACTTCCAGTTGAAGCACACTGAACCTGGTATGAGCATTGCTATGTTGTGTTGATTGTTGTTGTTACTCTTAGTGCTTAGTCTTATTTATTCTTATGACAGTTTTAAGATTCAACTACTTTCTTTATTAAATTAAACATTCAATTTGTGTTTAATTTGTAATTATTAAAGAAATTAAGAAATATAAATATTTTTATTGTGTTTAACATTCATTCTTTGTTTAATTTATTATATTAAATTAACTTTATTTTGTATCACAAATTCATTCTGTTTAATTTACTTACATGACTTTATTATGTGTAACATTCTTTTTATGTTTAATTTGTATTAATTTAGGCATACTGTCCATGGCTAATGCTGGGAAAAATACCAATGGCTCACAATTTTTCATCTGTACTGCCAAGACTGAATGGTTTGTATATTTTTTTGTCCGGTTCTATTTATATTTCAAGTGCTAACCATTTTTATAGGTTGGACAACAAGCATGTTGTTTTTGGCAAAGTAGTTGAAGGATATGATGTCATTAAAAAGGTA
Organism: Helobdella robusta; assembly: GCF_000326865.2. NCBI lineage: Eukaryota > Metazoa > Annelida > Clitellata > Rhynchobdellida > Glossiphoniidae > Helobdella > Helobdella robusta. Next base: position 462,597 of record NW_008703981.1, read on the forward strand.
GAAAGTTATGGCTCACAATCTGGAAAAACCAAAGAAGCTATCAAGATTGCCAACTGTGGCCAATTGTAAAAGTGTTGTGTTGACAATGTGACTTGCTTGACAAAGTTATTTGATGGATTCAATGTTTGTTTTTGGTTATGTGGAATTGGTTATCAACAGATAATGTAAAAATTGTTTTTGATGGAAATAAAATTACGAACTCAATGTTTTTTTGCGATTGCGAACTGTTAGTGTTAAGAGATTTAAATATGATGTGGTCGCAGGTTGGATATGTGCGGTGATAGCACAATTTCGGATGGGGTTACTTAATAAAAATGTTTCCATCACGAGCTTCGTCGAAAGTTGGGCAACATTGACGCCCTTTAAAACAGGTTCGTACTAGTTCAATTGCTGTGTTGACAAATTTCAACTGCTCGTACGATAGGTGCGTGACGCGAATAATCCTTTGTGGCTAACGTATTTGAATCGTCTCATTACAAGTGTGCTTGATGTAAGTATACTGATATGTTTTTGAAAAAATCCGAATTAAATACGATGAGTTGTAATTAAAATGCAATGATTTTGTAGAAATACTGAATATTTGCCGTAAAGGCCTACGAGAACTGGCTACGGACACAAATTTTTTTAAAATGTCTTGAAGAAGACCTTAGACCAAATCTGAGTCAGATGGATTTTGAAAAAAAATTTTCTTTTCCACACAAATTTACAAATTTGGTACGAACAACATACAAGTATGATATTGTCTCATATCGTCTTATGATGCCACTTTACGCGACTTTTCACCTAAAATGTCTATGTTGTGAGCGCTTTTTAAATTAGACTAAATTTCAAAAAACGTTTTTTTAATTAATATTAAATTGGTCATAATTAGCGTGTGACTCAGTTGGGGAATGAATGTACCACTATTTTTATGGTTATGACAAATTTGATAGTCATTTATTTCCCAGTTGATGTTAAACTACCCGACGAAGTTGCTGGCAAACATCACTTTGAAACTGTTGCTGAACTGATGTTTGATATGGCCAACAGGTATAATCTCGAAAAAATCAAGGAAAATATTGTTACCAGGGAGAAGGACGACCAAACAATTCCGCCGGTACTTTGGCATTCTAATTATTTTCAATAAAATATAAAATAAAAAAAGATAGATTATTTATCAAATTACCAGGTGTCATCCTTGCTTAATTAATTTTAATTGCATTAATAAATTTATTTAATTGATTAATCATTACATTAGTGTAGTCATTAGTGATTAGTGATTTATGTTTCTATGTGGTCATTGTCGTATTGAATAATAATGTTATTTGTTATGTGATACAATGTTTGTTTGGTTGTTGGGCTGTATTTGTTGCATTAGATTATATATTATATTATAGTATAATAATTATACTATTAGACTATTAGAGGTTAGTAAGTATTGGTTTTTTAGTCATTACTCCTTGCATGCAATTATTAGTGTTACTGTTAAAAGTCTTAATTATTAGTACAGTAGAATAGATTGTATTGCACTTTTGTATGTATGGTATTCTATTGTTTGTATTAAATTAAATTGTATTTTTGATTGTACACTGAGGATTTAAAAATAAGAAAGTTAGTATTGGATTGGTTAGTAAGCTGTAAAATTAATAACACTTACAATTAGTGGGCATTAGTAGTAGTAATTTAAGCTATTAGTGAATTTTCAAAAAATATTTTTTTTTCATAAAGGCTGTTTTGGTTTGTTTATTATATGATTTAATTATAATAAGTAGTATCTATATTTTAAACTTAAAAGTAATTATAAGATATGCAATTAAAGATTTTAAACTTTTTCTGATTAGGAGTTGCAAGACCACCTTGCTGAGCTAAAGTCTTCAATTGTAAGTTTTTATTCAATATTCTCCAGCTTACAACTATAAATATAGTTTAAAAAACTCAAAACTGGATTAAAAAAATGATAAATAAATGAATAGATAAACTTAATAAAAATAACCAAAAATAATAAAATAAAAATTCCTATTAAAAATGATTAATTAAATATTTGAAATAAAAACATCTTTGATGTTGGATCATTGAAGATATTGCAGAGGTCAGAAAGTAGCCAGATACTGCACCAGACAAGAAAGACATTGGATGATATGGCAGCATTGATCAAATCTCAATCTCCCAAGTTTGAATACACCTTGCCACAAGTCAGCTCATCATTTTTTAGAAATTGATTTATTTATTATTTTTAATTATTCAATGAAAATGAATATGTGTAAATTGTTTTTATCAAAGTTGTCTAATATTTTGCTACTTTAACCTGAAAAGCTAATAGAAGGAATCTTAACAGACATTGGTGTAATGAATTACAAATGGTTGATGACGACAAACTCTAAACTATGGCAAGTTAGATGAGTTTTTAAATTAATTATATTTTCATTTTTCTCTTCGTTATAAAATAAAAAAAACTAATTATCATTTTCATATTTTCTGATTTTGTGGCATGTCAAAATTAAATGGAAAGATTAATAATGTCAGTAAATTAACTTGCAGGGACGTTAATTATTTGATTAATTGATTGATTAATTGATTGACTGATTGATTGACTGATTAATTGGTTACCTGGCTGATTAATTGAATTGATTGATATTTGTAACCAGGTTACTTGCATAGTGTCATCAGAAGAATGTGATTTATTATTGAAAGTGTTTGAAAACATTGGCTTCCTTAATCTACCTTTAGTCAATCTTCAGTTTGAAATTTATCTCTTTTTTGTGAAAACTTTAAATTATTTTCTAATTAAAAAGATTTAGCACAAATTAGTATTATTATTTTTCAGTTAAATTGACAATTAAATTTCATATTTGTAGTAAATGGTTGACAGTATTCAGTATTTCTAAAGTAAATTTCATTTTTTTTAGTTTGATAAACGTCTCTTACACGTCAGGGACTGAACTAGACAAATTTGACGACAGCAAAAAGTTATCAATTTTATCTATTCTCAACTTTTGTTTGGTTGACCAATTACTGATTGATTATGTGATTGGTTGATCGATTGGTTGATTGGCTGGTTGATTGGCTGGTTGATCGGCTGGTTGATTGATTGGTTGGTTGGTTGACTGACTGACCGACCGATCGATCGATTGATTGATTGATTGATTGATTGATTGATTGATTGATTGATTGATTGATTGATTGATTGATTGATTGATTGATTGATTACTGGCTGATGGATGGTCGTTGTGTGATTGAATGATTGAAATTTTTCCTCCTTTATTTTCTTTTAAATTTTGTCAGTGATGTTGATGAGAAGATTGACTTCATAAATTCAATCAAAGCCCGAATAACAGTTGCTGAGGTGGTTGTAATGATGATGGTGATGATAATTTATATAATAATAATAATTATAATAATAATTATTATTATTGTTGTTGTTGTAGTAACAATTATAATCTAGAAGAATATATTTATTAGGTGATAAACTGTGTAAAAAAGAATGCCAAGATCACGTTTGATTTCTTCGTCCTAATCAGTATTGCAAGGTCCCTGAGTATATACATTCATTCATTCATTTATTCATTCATTCATTCATTTATTCATTCATTCATTCATTCTTATTATTATTATTTTGGTTATTGTGTACATGTTTATTTATCTTTAGTATAATAGCAACGCTTGGATTGCTGGACAACAACACTGTCTGCCTGGTAGCCAGTATGCTAATATCGCCCATGATGGTATCATCATCATCATTATTATTATTATTAGGATTATGTTATGTTAGGTTTTTTTTAATATTTTAAATTATCATTAATTAATTTTATTTGATCTGACTCTTTTCATAGAAGTTTAATTAATTCCGTAGTGTCGTCATCTTACGCAATTTACTGCGATAGAAACACGATTTGAACATAATTTAATGCTGATTCTATTTCTCTTTCTGCCCATTTAAAGTGTACGGCGAGCATTGTAGATTATCTATATACTTAACATTATAAGTTTTATTACTTTAACTCTATAATTACAATGTACGTTTTAAAATGAAAATAAAAGAATGTTCTCGTTATTATTATTATTATTATTATTGTTATTATTATTATTATTATAGCTATCACTATAATTATTATCGCTATTATTGTTATTATGATGTTAGGGTCCGATTCTTGCATTTACATTTGGCAGCACGATACGAAGTAAGGATTTGATACTGTTGGGAGTCAGAAACGAGCTCGTGTGCTTACTGCTTTGTGTGTTTTATGGTTGGTTGGTTAGTTGGTTGGTTGACTGACTGGCTAGTTAGTTGGTTGGCTGGCTGGCTGGTTTGTTGGCTGGTTGGTTGGTTAGTAGGTTGATTGATCGGTTTATTGTATATCGGTTTATTGAATATTGAATAATGGCTAGTTGATTGATTGATTGATTGATCGGTTGGTTGGCCGGTTGGTTGGTTGATGTTAACAATAGACTATCTAAGTTAATTGGCTACAATAATAAATAATAATTTTTCTACAATTGATTGATACTTAATTAATTAATTTAACAGGTTTCACGATAGGCACTGTGATGGCAGTCATAAATTTAAACGGGGCAAAGTGGGGGCATGCCACAAGTTGGCCGACCCCCGAGATGTCTGTCAGGTTGGTTGGCTTGTTGATTGGTTAGCTGGCTGATTGATCTGATTGGTTGGTTGGTTCGGCTGGTTGGCTGGTTAGGTTGGTTGATTGGTTGGCTGATTATTAGTTGGAATGAAGTTTTTGAATTCGACTCATCATTCAATAGTTGAATGATGATTTGTCAGGCAGTTGGTTATCAGATGTTAACTGTTTTTCGACTTAACTAATCTATCGACACCCTCCTAACTAAGAGGGCTAGGTCACACGTTGGGCGTAGGTGTTCTGATCGCTTTGGCATCAGGGATGGGAGTCTGTCTGTCGTTACTGGGTGGCAACATATCCACCATGGTTGGGGTGGCCATCAGTGCCTCACTTCTCCCTCCTACCGTCAATTCTGTAATGTTTGGCGTTGTTACTGTTTCTGTTGATGTGTGCTGTTGTTGTTTGTTGTCGTCGTTTTTGTTTGTTGTTGTTGTTTGTTGTTGTCGTCGTTGTTGTTTTTGTTATTTGCTGTTATATTTCACAATTTCCTAACTATTCTTAAAACTTCATTCAGTTCACGTTTGTAAAAATGGTAGTAAAACTAGATTTATTATTTGTAATTGTAATTATATTATCTTTAACAGTATTACTAATTTTTGTAATAAGATGTCAGAAATGAACCATAATCTAATGTGTGTGGTGTGTGCGTGTGTGTGTGCATGCATGTGTGAGTGTGTTTGTGTGAGTGTGTTTGTGTGTGTGTGTGTGTGTGTGTGTGTGTGTGGTATTTAAAAATGTGGGATCTGTGTGTGTGTGTGTGTGTGTGTGTGTGTGTGTGTGTGTGTGTGTGTGTGTGTGTGGTATTTAAAAATGTGGGATCTTTATGATGACTAATGACTAATATACAAAAACGATATTTCATTTAATTATTTCAAAATAATTATATCGACTATTGAATTGGTTTAAATAATTATTAAATTTGGAGGGCTTACTGTGGGGGCATACGTTTTCGTGGCTCATTGCATCTCCCGCACGTGATGCTAATTCTACAGTGGCACAAGTTTGTGTGTGTGTGTGCGTGCGCGCGCGCGTGTGTGTGTGTGTGTTCATTGGTTGTGGGTTGATGTATGTATACGTGTTTGTGTATGTATTGGTTTGTTTGTTCTCTGATGTTTGTTTGGAAATCTAGGAGCAAATTCTAACTAATTTTGGAACATCTTATAACGTTGTTGAGTCTTTTGTAGCATGCTTGTAATAACTTCTCCTGTTTGTTTGTTTGTTACTCTGTTATGTACAAATCTTAAGATCAATTTTTTGATAACTTTACTCGTACTTTCACACATACACACACACACACACACACTATACAAGCATACGCACACTCTCACACACACAGACACTCACACGTACATACAAACAGCCCCTGAAATGCGTTCCATTGTTGAACAATGCTTATCAGTTTCAATACTCCTGCAAGCTAGCCTTGGATATGTTCGCGTTGGGACTTCTCAGTTTCGGTCTGGCCTTCCTGAATATTTGCTGCATATACCTGTCTGGCATAATCATGTTGAAGGTGTGGCGAGGCGTTGTCTTACGGGCGCTGTTGCGTTTGTGCCACTTGGAAATTATTGAAGATAGAATTGAAATTGACAAATAAATAAATAAACTCTTAATTCAGGAATGGATAGATGAGTGAATGAGTTAATGAATGAATGAGTAAATGAATGAATGAGTAAATGAATGAAAATGAATGAATGAATGAATGAGCACTCAGTAAATTAAAGACTAAAAAACTGAAATAAACCGATTGGCAGATCAAAGAGGTAGCCCCCAAACAGTTGCTGTCATCAGCCAATAGGAGTTTCTTTAAGAACCAAGTGCCTGTTAGTTATATAGGGTTACGGACATTTGCGTGATTTCGATTGGCCAGTCTCGTTCATGATAATAACCTGATGAATATTCATGATTATTATGAATAAATTAATGCTCTATTATTGATATCAATTAATATTACACAGTAGTTTTGACTGTTAGTAATTTAATCAACATTATTATTTTATCAACATGTTGATAATTTTATCAACATTATCATTTACTATAGTTATCGATATGATATTCTGTTATAATTAAGTATAATTATAATAATATTTTGTATAATTTGTCTATAATTATTTTAATATAAACTTATGATAATAATTTTGACCGGATGATGAAGATGATAAGAAAGAAGATGGCCAATAAGACAATAGCCGACGAAGACTTTACTCAGTTTGCCAAGGCTTTTACCGACCAATACAATGTTACTCTTGTCCTTAATTAAAATATTTATTTTTATTATTATAATTATTTGTATTATTATTATTTTTATTATTTTATAATAATAAAAATTTTAATTAAATAGTTAATAATAATAATAATAATTAACGATATAACGATAATAACGATAATTATATACCTGTTATTTTACATTTTTCTGATTATGTGTTTTATTTATTTTACTCTATTTATTTCAAATTTTTGCCACCACTACTTTCATTTGTCATACACGCACACACATATTTATATATTTATTTATAATTCCTTTTTAAATTTTTTTAGAACCTACAAACTGAAAGGGAAAAAATAGCTTTTGTAGAGAAATGGCAAGAAGTAGTGAAGGTCAGTTGTCCAATCAATCAATCAACCAATTAATCAATATTCTAGTCAATCAGTCAAATAATTATTAATTAATTAATTAATCAGTCAATCAATTCTCTGAATCAAATGATTAGTTATTCAATTGATCTATTCATCTATCATTCTAAATCTATCAATCAGTCGTCTTGATCAATCAGCCGTCTTAATCAATCAACCATCTAATCAATCAACCAAATCATACAATTAAACAATTAATTGATTAGTCAGCTAGCAAACTGATCATTTAGTCATTTAATCAAACACAATCGAAAATTTAATTAACTGGAAAATTTAAAAAAATTTGATATAAGGAACTTGAAATAAATGGAATGATTGGTTTTCTATTTATTTTTTCCACCAAAGAACTTGGAAAGTGATCCAGTATATAGGGAGGCCATGACACACATGCCTCTGCAGTTTACTAAGGTCATGACGATGCTGATGACGATAATGATGATGTTATAATAGTGGTGGTGCTGGTGGTGATGATAAGGATTATGATGGTGATGATAACGACGATTAGTTTGATGTTTAGATAATTGTGTTGTAGTTGTGATGATGATGATGATGGTGATGGGGATGATGATTATAGAAAATTAAAAAGAAGGAACATTTCCATTCAATTGATTTATGGTTTATTTTCTTATTTAAATTGTATTTTGAAATTCATACTTTGTTATTAACAAATGTGTGTGTGTGTGTGTGTGTGTGTGTGTGTGTGTGTCTGTCTGTCTGTCTGTCTGTCTGTCTGTCTGTATGAATTATAACGTTATATTGCAATTATACGTATTTGTTCTCCTCCAGATGTTCCAGGCGGGATTCTACAAACGTAATTCATCTGGAAACTTAAACTCATTCATATCCAAAAACTGGAATCCATGGTTCAAATCCCCTTAAAACCAATTATTTGTTTGTTTGTTTGTGCGTTTATTTGTGTTTGTGTCATTGTCTGTGTGTGGTTGTGTGAGCATGTGTTTTTCCGGTTTTTGTGTGTGTGAGTGTGTCTGTGTGTGGGGTGTGAGTGTGTCTGTGTGTGGGGTGTGTGTGTGTGTGTGTGTGTGTTTGTACTTAACTAATCGTTTGCTTACCCAACCAACACTGCCCGCGTGCAATTAGTTTGTTCATTTCATTAACATGTATTTGTTGACTGGATATTAATCTCGTTTTATTTGCATTTTTTGAATCTATTTTTAAGTAATTTATTTTTGGGATTTTCTGCATTAATTTCTACCACTTTCGCATTATTTTTAAAAATTCAATTCAAAGAGCCGGAACAGATAGTTTTTCAGTTTCATTTTTTTAATTGTGTTTTTTTTCCCAATATATATTATATATATAAATATTATATATATATATATATAAATATATGTATATATATATATATATATATAAATGTGTGAGTGTGTGTACGTGTGTTAATTTGTCCATTTCTATATACAGCACCAAAAAAACAATACAAATAATCGTATATGTGTAACTATATATAAGATCTTCAAAAAACACAACATGTGTGTTGTGTGCGTGTGTGTGTTTGTGATGTGTGTGTGTGTTCACTTGTGTGTGTTTGTATTCGTGTGTGTGTGTGTGTGCACTTGTGTGTGTTCGTGTGTGTGTGTGTTTGTATATACGTTCTGAATTTTTTTCTCAAGAAATATAATAGAAACAGGATACTTGCGTATTAAAGGAATATTAAAGCAATAATTATCTTGTCTGTTTAAAATTACGCTGTACTTTTTTTTGGTTGCTATTATTATTATTCTTTTTTATTTATTATTATTATTGTTATCGTCACTCTTGATATGGATAATAAAATTTTGTTATTATTATTACTATTGTTAGGTGTATTTTTATTAGTTAATGTTAAGTTTTATTGATTTATTCATTGTTGTTCATTCTTTAACTCTTCACTCTTTGATGATTTAACTCAACTTCTTACGTCTAATTGTGTTCGCGAAGTTCGTTGTTATTATTATTATTATTACTGCCACATAGCGCCATATAATTAGGAGATATATATAAGATTAATGTCTCGACAAGACGATGAATAACGTATCATATATTATTATTATTATTATTGTCATTTGTTGCGAGCAGGCAGACCTACGTATAGACGTTTTTGATGTGGCTTCTGTTTATACGGAGTTAATTTAATTTAAAAGACGTTTTTACCCTTTTTCTAGTCCTTTATAAGGACCAGCAAGCAGCCAGGAAAGTCCTCCAATCTCTTTCTTATTGATACGGAATTGTTTTTCTTTTCTCGCCATGGCCAGTCCTGGGAAGTACGTTAACTTTTGATTATAAGTATATGCTTTTGATTAAATGAATTCAATTTTTATTTCAATGCTAATTAATTTTGTTTCCATTTATCGTTTGGCACGGAAAATTGATTTTGGGTGGTTTTTGACGAATAACTTTAAAATTTAAATTAACATTACATTCTAAGGGTATGTCAGAACAGATGATAATAAGAATACACAATGAATTCAATGCTTGAAAAATAATTTGTTTAATATTTAATAAAACCCACATGCATCTAAAAGCGATCGCCTGCTGGCATCCATCGCTGACGTCATCCTACTTGTGTACGACTTGCACAGCAGGAAGTGGTGTCGATCGTCTCTGGACTCGGAGGTAAGAGGTCGGTCAGTTCTTCTCTTTGTTTCTTGGGCGGGTGTCACCCTTTACAGCGTGTGTGAATGATTCTTTTTTATGATGTAATTTGTAAGTTGTGTGTTAAAGATTGAAATGCGAAATCTGACCTGCAGGTATGAGCAACGTTTACATCTTCAGTGAGCAGAATCAGTTGCGAACCGTTAGAATTATCGTCCGGAAACAAAATATAAAAACTGTTAATATGAATTAGTCTTTTTTGTATGCTCTCTTTTTTATTTGATGAAAAAAATTGTTTTCACAGGTCAAGGTTTTACCGTAATATGTGAAAATTTGTGTTTTTTTTTCCTCAAAGTTATATAAATGATTTTTATAAATTATTATAAACATTTATAAGTGACTTGGATATGAAAATTGATTTCCTTCAATTCATTCAGGAAATCATTCTGGATTGCCTGGTGGGAGAAGGCCTCCAGTGCAAACATTCCGCTAAAACATTCTTCGAGTGGCGTGACGTAAAAACTTCAATCGTCTACGGACTCAACTTTTCGACGGAACACGATGCCGAACATTTTGTGAGCACCGTTCAGAATTACATCGGCCCAAAACCTGACTCGCCTTGTTCGGTGAAATCAATTAAAGTTACGAATCACGTGCAAAATTCAATGGACATGTCTCCGTCTTCCTCATCTTCCTCTTCAGAATCTAATGTACTTCTTAAACCAAAATCGTCCGTGTCCCTACCACGCGATATTGACAGCGGTAATTATAAAGTATTCAATAATACATTCGGGAAAAATATGGCCGACAAATTGGCTCGACCTCTTCCTGCGGTCCCTCTCAACTCCTCAGAAACCTACCACATTTACAACGAGCCTGATATTGCTAGTGAAAGTTCATATTCGCAGTCGCCATTCGCTAAATTTCGAGAGCATCAACGAACGCTGAACAAATCTACTACCACCTACTTTCAATCGAACGTACCGTCCAACAACCTGATACAACAAAATCAAAACAAGGTCCTCCAGCCACGCATTCCTCAACCTCCCAAAAGTAACAACATCGTGAAACAACCGAAAGCAAACAACACTGCAAAGATGGGTAACAGACTAACTGCTCCTTCACCTCCTATCAACAGTCCTTCAACTGAATCCATGCTCTCCAATCCAACTAAAGACAAATCTTATTATCCTTTTAATGGCATTATTTTTGAAGTTGACAAGCAGGCACTCAAACCAACAAAAAACACCCCAGACACATTCTCATCTTTTCCGCAACTTCCAACGCCGCCAAGTTCCTTGCCTCCAGACTTCTCAACTCCAAATTTCAACGGAAGTGCACCGCCCCCTCCGCCTCCCCCTCCTACACCGCTCACCCAACCAGCTGTTAACCAAGTACCTGCCATGAAAACTCAAAGAAGTCAGAGTGTCGGTTTGTTGGACTCATTATCGACCGTCCAGTTGAAGAGGCTCGAAACCGTCACGGCCAGCGAAGGATGTACGTCAACCAGCAGCAGCAGCAGCAATCACAACAACGTTCCTGACGGGTCTATGGACATGATTAGTGAAATGGCAGAGCTGTTGAAAAGAAGGAGACAAGTAGCTGATGAGAACAGAGGCAGTCGAGATTACAAAGAGGTTGAGTTTTTTTTTTGTAAGTGTAGTTTGAATTACTGTTTTACAAACGTGCGTGCAAATTTGCAAAAATTGCACGCACGTTAGTAACGTGCGTGCAAATTTGCAAAATATATTGCGCCCGATATGGGACTCGAACCCATGACCCTCAGATGTCTTGAGGAACTCAGCTCTTAAAAGTCTGATGCTCTACCGACTGAGCTAACCGGGCTCATAATGTCTACAGCGTGGCGTAATATAGCATGCATTTTAGTCTATCGAAGTTTACGGTGCGATCTACGCACTTATTTTTTCTTGTTGCTTTGTTATAATTACGATTTTTGTTAATCTTTTCAACGGCAAGAAGCAGTTACTAATTATATAGCAAAATATCATTTATCTTTATCATCGATCGTCAGTGTTTATATTATTTTGTTATTACCTATTATTAATGTTATGTTTTAAAAAGTAAAAATATTACCTTTTTCAGGAAAATATTTTTCCATCTCCAGTCACAACGTCTCCCAAAACAGAAACCAGATTGGCAGCAAACAAGTCCCAAACGCCTCCTCCTGCGATTGAAAATGGTAAATTTGTAAAGAAGCAACCATCCCTACCGTACACCCTCTCTTCTTCCTCATCATCTTCCTCGCCCACATCAACCGTCAAACTACTAAAGAAACAGCCAAACAGCATTCAATCATACGTCTCACCCAAGGTCGGTCCTATTCTGACCACCCTTCACGAAAATGGCGATTATGGTGATTTGAAAACTTTGATGCAAGCTGTCCAAGATGTGAAATTTGAACTGAATTCTTTCAAGTCTGAAATGAATAGTAAGCTCAGCAAACTAGAAGATCTCATAAGCGGTGAGATACTTAATTGCACCACTCATCTGATTCTTCCATATTACATACTCATTGCAGTAATTTTCAATTTAAATATATGTTATAAACATTTGTATTTTAATTGAAATTTTCAGCCATGAAGCAAGAATTGAACAGACGGTGATGAAGTAATATCGCTAACTCCATCCAGATTGTAATACATTTACAAACATTTCTATCCTCTAATAAAATGAAATATATGAAATTATCTCTTAAAAATTTAATTATTAAGATGGTTGTCCGGATAATATACAATCAATGCATGTAACAGATCATTCGTTTTATATGAATGTGAAATTGTAAAATTAATTACAAAATAAAATTATGATTTTGAATGTTTTGCACAGTTGTGAGTTAAAAGATGTGTCTCCATCTTAAAAATATTTTTGTAAAAATTAGCAAAAAACAATGCGCCCGATATGGGACTCGAACCCATGACCCTCAGATGACTTGAGGAACTCAGCTCTTAAAAGTCTGATGCTCTACCGACTGAGCTAACCGGGCTCACGTTTTAACGTGCATTATATAACGTTGTCTTGCATGCACTTATATTCCATGAAAATTTTTCAATGCGCTTGTTTCTTTGCTACTAAGTACTAACGATTTTCATATCGTTATACAATGTTTTCATTTTAATAAAAAAAATATACAATTATAAAAAAATATAGCAGTTGTATTAAATTTTGTGAGTAATTTCTAATTATGTAGTTATATATATATATATATATATATATATATATATATATATATGACAAAAAAAATGTCAAAACCAGCTGACAAAAAAAATTGTCATCTGGTCCATCGCTTGATTTAAGTTCACATCACTGTTGAGTAAATAATAAATAAACAAGAAAAATGGCGGACCGTGTTAAAGGTGCAATTGATTTTCGTTTTTTATTTTTTTCATTTCATATAAATTTTACATAAATATTTTTAAGTGATTATTTATAGTAAAAAAATACTTCTCTCTTTTATAAAAATTTGGCTCTTCAATGCTTGACAATGAACAAACCGGAACTCAAAAGTCAAAACTGACTTCTCAAAATTTTTCAATTTCACTTTTTAAATTAAAGTCTTTAATTAACTTTTAAAGCAAATTAGAAAAAATACTATTTCATACTTATGAAAGAATTCATATGAAAGAATGGGACGCCATATTAACGTATGAACCGAATGAATACTTTTTATTCTGGCTGATTTCAGGAGACCACATAAATAATTCAATAATTTTAACATGATAAAAGATAAAATAATCTTGTGAAGGCCACCTTAATTACTGTACAATACAAATAGAATTTATGTAATTGTTGATTAGTTAAACAACAGAAATGAAAGTTAAATGTAAATTAGATAGACCACTTTCACCAATGTAAGTCTATAAAAACAGAATACTTAATATTAATTAATACTGTTAATTAGTTAAACAACAAAAATGAAAGTTAGAAAGCAAATTTGATACAACCAATGTTAATTAATTGTTAACTAATTAAATAATTAGGAAAGGGAATACAAGTTGTCGTAGCTGAAGATGACCACACGTTTACATTAGATGAAAAAGCTCTGGCCGAAATTTTGCTTGATCCCCGCATTAGAAATCGCAAGGTCATGGTCGTTTCAGTTGCCGGAGCATATCGAAAAGGAAAATCGTTTTTGCTAAACTTCTTCCTCAGATATCTCAACTCGGATGTACGTTGTTTGCTTACTTTCTAGTTCTACTTCATTTTTTTTACTTTGTTTTCTTGTTCTAGACCTATAAAACATCAGTCACACCAGGAAGTGAATGAGCCTACTTTAATGAGTGAAACGTTACCACTGTTTGCATTTTGTTTGTTATTTCTTAATAGATGCAAGCTTAATAACTGTGATTGGTGTTCATTTTTAGCATGTAAGACTAGTTTATAAATATATAAAAAAATTTTATATGAATATGTATTTCTATGTGAAATTTTATATAAAAGTAAATTAAACAAACAAAGCCAAAGTTTATATAAAATTGAATTTATCAAACAAACAAACTAAAATTAATATGGCATCCATTTGTTTAAGGGCAAGGAAAACTGGATGGGTGAGCCAAATGACCCGCTGATTGGATTTCAATGGCGGGGTGGTTCCGAGAGGTTGACATCGGGGATTCTCATCTGGAGTGAGCCCTACATCATTAGGAACAACAAGGGGGACGAGGTTTTTTGTTGTTGCTGCTGTTTCTAGTTACGTTAAATTAATTTGGTTCAATGGTATAGTTAAAGAAAAATGTTGTTTAAGAAAAAAAATTTTTTTGAAGAAAAATATTTTCCATAATTTGTCATAAGATTACATATTTTATTATATGTAAATTCATGGGACAATTCTGTTGTATCAAAATTTTTAGCTCTAGGAAGTTCATATCTGTAAATTTTTCAGGTGTATTGTATGCCTTGTGTAGGGGATCCTTATCATTTTTATAGTGTGTTGTGTAAGAAAGCCTGTTGCAATCTCCAATATTTTCTATCCAACATAGTTGATAAATAAGTCAATTAATTCATAATTCATAGTCAAAAGAAAGAATTAGAATATGCATGAGTGCTGACATTATACACAAATTCACATGCCCACACACATACACTTACTCACAGACACACACATTTTTTTGACACACACACATATTCTCGCACACTCAAACACACAAACACATATTCTTACATGCACACACACAGACACATACACACACATGTTGGTAGGTTTGTGTGTTGCTGATGGACACGCAGGGGGCATTCGATAGTCAATCAACTGTGAAGGATTGCGCTACTGTGTTCGCTCTGAGCACCATGCTGAGTTCGGTTCAGGTCTTCAACATCACTGGAAATATACAGGAAGATGATTTGCAACATTTAGAGGTTTGTCTGTCTGTGTGTATGTGTGTGTGAGCGTGCGGTGATTAGTTGAATGGCGTTCATTGGCTGGTTGATGGCGTTAGTTAGCTAGTTGAGTGATTACATTCAGACTGTCAATTATGGAATGTAAGGAAAAAAAATTCTGCTATTATAAGGTTACAGTGTTATAAAAATATTAGTAGCATTGCACACACACACACACACACAAACACGCGCGCGCACACACACAAACACGCACACACACATGCACACGTATAACCATTTTGTTTTCCTGCTCCACAAACTCAAACAGCTCTTCACTGAATACGGAAGGTTGGCTCTGCAGACTTACGAGGACAAACCATTCCAGGTTTGCTGGTTGGCTGGTTTAATTGATTAATGGATTTAATTGATTGATTAATTATTATTAATATTAATTATTATTGTTTATTATTATTATTAATTATTATTATTATAGACTCTGCATTTCCTGGTCCGTGATTGGCAGTACCCCTACCAACACCCCTATGGAGCTAAGGGAGGATCCGAGATACTGGCCAAGAGATTAATGGTAATAATAATAATAATAATAATAATTGTTATTAATATTATTATGATAATATTAACAATAATAACAATGATAACAAATAATTATAACAATGATAATAATTATAGCGGCCATGGTAATGATGGTGATAATATTTTTACATTGAAACAGATCAATCCGAAGCAGCATAACGAACTTCAGAATCTTCGTCGCCATCTTCAGGAATGCTTCAAGGTTGGTTGGCTGGTTGGTTGGTTTGTTGGTTGGTTGGTTGGTTGTTTGGTTGGTTGGTTATTGGTTGGTTGGGTGATTGGTTGATTGGTTGGTTAGACACAAACACACACGCACACACACTTGCAGGTAATCACCTGTTACCTAATGCCTCACCCCGGCCTCAAAGTTGCAACTGAGAGAGATTTCATTGGAAAGTTATCAGGTTAGTTGAATTTGCAAATGGATGAATGAACGAGTGAATGAATGAATAAATGAATGAATAAATGAATGAGTGAGTGAATGAATGAATGAATAAATGAATGAGTGAATGAATGAATAAATAAATAAATGAGCAAATGAATGAGTAAATGAATGAATGTTTTATGGAATTTGAAGAAATGAGTGAATGGATGTGTGAATGATTGTATGAATGAATAACGAATTGGTACTTGTATTAATACATACATGGATGAATTGATAAAAATGAATGTATGACTGACTGACTGAATGAATGAATGAGTGAATGGATAAATGCATAGATGGACGGACAAAAACCAAACCAACACTGACCTCCTTAATGACCCGACCCAGATATCGACGATGAGTTCAAAGTTCAGGTGAAGTCTTTCACTGAATCCATCTTTCAATCTGAGCATGTTGTCATTAAGAACATCAATGGCTCAGATATAACTGGCAAGGAGTTGATTGAATATTTCAAGGTTGGTTGGCTAGTTTGTTGGTTCGTTGGTTGGCTGGTTGGTTGATTGGTTGGTTGGCAGGCTGATTGATTTGGTCTGTGATTACTTATGTAATTATTTGATTGGCTAGTTGGTTGTTAGTTGATTATCTGATTGGCTGTCTGGCTGGCTGGTTGGTTGATTGGTTGGTTGGCTGGCTGTTAAAAGATTTTTATTGGTTAAAATTAAAGAATGATTCATGCAAAATAAATTTTGTATCAATCAATAAATCAATCAATAAACCGATCAATCAATAAACTATTCATTCACTTACTTATATTACGTACATTTGTTCTTCCATCCATTTTTACAGTCAATCAATCACTCATTTAATCAATCACTCACTCACCATATGTATGTATTTTTACGACCCGTCATCATAAATTGATTAATTTATCAATCAATTAATCAATCAATTGATCAACCAATGAATAAATATATATCAATCAATCAATCAATTAATCATCCAATCAATCAATTGATCAATCGATTGATTGATCAACCACACAGGCATATTTGAAGGTGTACCAGGGTTCAGACCTTCCTGAACCAAAGTCCATGCTGGAGGTAAGGGGCATTTCCACACGCACGCACACACGCGCCCATAAATATTTTAATTATATAATTAATTAGAAATATTATTCTAATTATTTTAATTTGTCATTATTGTATTACTCATTACTACTTCCATTATTGTGTTGAGGAGTCGATGACGATGATGATGATGATGATGTTAGTGATGGTGAGAACTTATTTTTATTGTTATTATTATTAATATTATTATTATTATTTTATTGTTATTATTATTACAAATTTAGTTCAATCTAGAAACTCCAAACAACAACGGGCAGTTAGGCTCTCATGTGCATTTAATTATTTCCAACAATAACTCCATCCATTTTTCTCTTTATGTCGTTGGTTTCCCGTAATAAAAGAGTTTACATTATTGTTATTATTATTATTATCATTATTATGATTATTATTATTATCAATTGCGCCACAGGCCACATCGGAAGCCAACAACTTAGCCGCCGTTGCCACTGCGAAAGATTTCTATAATAAAGAGATGGAGAAGGTTAGGCGTTCGTTCGTTCGTTCGTTCGTTTATCTGTTCGTTCATTTATTTGTTCTTTTTTTTTGTTCGTTCGTTTATTTGTTTGTTTTTGTTAGTTTATTATTATTATTATTACCATTGGCATCAGGTATGTGGTGGCGACAAGCAGTACATGAAGATGGAGCAGCTGAAGCAGGAGCATGAGAGGTGGTTCTTCGCGGCCATCAAGATGTTCAAGGACACCCGCAAGATGGGAGGTTCGACTCGACTGGGGGGAGGGGCATAATAATAATAATCATAATAATCATAATGATAATAATAATAGCCCTAGTCCCTGAAGCAAGTGCACGAGAGAAATTGACCTTTAACCTTTTAATAAAAATAGTTATGATGATAATAATGATAATAATAACAATAATTATTATTATTGTAATGGGAATGATAACGACGGTGATAAATTTCAACCAATAGGTGCGGACTTCTGTGCAGTGTACGAGAAGCGGCTTGAGAAGGATCTGCTCGAAATGTACGATGCTTACCTCAAGAATAATGAGGTGGATGCTTATTGCTTCGATTGATTGATTGACTGACTGATTGATTGATTGATTGATAATTGATTGATTAATTGATTGATTGATTGATTAATTGATTGATTGATACAGTAACACATTCAACTGAACAACCATACAGGCCAAGAACGTAGCGTCAGCCCTTCAGACGCCATTAGTTTTGGTCTTGTTGGCGGTCGTGGTCTACATATTATCCGGTGTCTTTGGTTTGTTGGGGGCGGAGTCAATCGTGCGCTTATTCAACATGGGGTTGGGGTTGGCAGTTCTGCTATTGGTTGCCTGGTCCTACTCTCGATACACAGGTCAGTTTAGGGTGGTCGGTGAGTACCTCGATGCTGGGTCCAAGTTCGTTTGTGAAGTTAGTTGCGTTTGCTTGTTTGTGTTTCGTTCGCGTTCGTTTTCAGTTTGTCATTCATTCATTCATTCATTCATTCATTCATTCATTCATTCATCACTCATTCAACACTAATTCATCTAATCTACTTACTTATTCATTAGCTCATTTACTCACTCGCCTACTCACTCACTCACTCACTCACTCACCACTCATTCACTCACTAACACTCACTAACTCACTCATTTCAACGAACAGCATGCAATGAAAAAAGTGCCTGCTGAGAGCGTCACAAACCTGGCCATCAACGCCGCGAAAGGTGCCATGACAACTGACAAGAAAAGAAACTAATTGATTGATTGATTGATGGGTTGATTGGTTGATTGATTGGTTGGTTGATCAAGTGATGATTGATTCGCTAACAAACTAACAAACAAACAGCTTGCAACAAAAATTCTTTGTTTATATTTTTTTGTGGTTTGTTTTTTGCATGTAGATGTTTTGTTTCGTTTTTGTTGTTGATTGATTGATTGGGTGATTGATTGTTTGACCCCAAACTCTGCATTGAAAGCTATTTATTTCTATTCTAAATAATTTTTTTTATACAAATTTTTTCGATAATTTATTTTGGCCAGTTTATTGATAAAATAATTCAACTAATAGTAATAATAATAATAATTTTAATATTACTTGTACTCGTTTTTTTACGATTATTCACTATTTAGGGTGTATCTCGCAAAGAAACACCTACACACACACGTACAAACACATACACGTACACACACATGCACGCACACATACACGTACATACACACATACGCACACACACACATTAACGAAATTTTCAATATATATCAATTGTATCATTCATCAATAAAATGAAGATTGTTTGTGTATGTATGATTTAGTTGCTAAAACAGTAGACACGCCATGTTTGCTTATTTCGGCTGTGCACATCTTTTGTGCCAAATTCGTTTATATATATTATCTTTATTATTCGTACGTTTTGTGTGTGTGTGTGTGTGTGTGTGTGTGTAAAATTGCAATGCACGATTTCATCAGATCTTGGGTATAATTTCAGGTGTTGTTATTGCAGATAATCAAATGCTGGCAAATTTAATTAATTCACTAATTAATTAATTATTAATTAATTAGAGTGTTAATTAATTATTTTTTCATTGGCTGTGCTGTACGATTAGATCGAATTATTTAGCAACTTTTTAAATTTGCGCTATGTATAAATTCTTCAAAATAAAAAAAAAATAAAAAAATGATAAATCTGTAGTTTCGAGCTCGTAAACAATTTCATGAGCTTTTTCCGCAAGGCACATTTCGATTTAGATGACTCACGGTTTTAAAACATTTCGTTATACTGTTTATCATGGTTTGTTTGTATTTTATATACAGTAATACGTTTCAGTGCCAGCAACTTCTTAAGAGAACTTCAATCAATAATCCTTTTCGTTTATTTGTTCTTTCGTTCTATTTTATTCATCCATTTCTTCATTCATTTATTCTTTCGCTTTTTCATCCCTTCCTTACTATTCCAAACATGTGACGTTGTACGTATTCATTGAATGATTGGATGCCTGGTTGATTGCTGGTCTGGTGTGCAGCACTGCATATTCATGAGTGCTACATTATTGACACCGACATTTGAGATATTCAACAATTTTATTTGATCCAAACTACATATTTTAAATTATGATCTAAATTTAAAATCTACAAAATTAAGCATCATCTCTCATCAATTTATTTATTACCCGCTGTTGATTGCATGCATCTCACCATATTAATGTGTTAACGTTTCCCTAATTTAATTTGCATTTACTAAATTTATTGCAATAATAAAAGAATGTTTTATACTTCCGAGTTGTTTCAAATTGTTAAACGATTAAAAACAAAGTGTGACCAAAAAATCTCTTTATTAATGTGACTGTAATATGAGATGTGAAATACTTTTCCATATGTGGATGATTCGAATCTCAAGCTTCTCTTTTTTCAAATTTTTTTGAGTTAATATGACGTCTTAGTCGATTGAAATATATATGCTAATCTAATAGATACGATCATTCATTTCATCCTAGTCAAGGTAGACTAAACTAGTCAAGTTCTTGGTGATCTAAATTCAATCATTTATTTTAAACCGAAAATTGTATAAAATTTGAAATAAAAAAAAACTAAATACACATAACATAATTTACAGAAATGAATGTCGCATACAGTCGTTCAAAATTCAAAGACAAACAGAGCGGTAGAGAAATGAAGAGACAAGCATTTAGGATGAACAAACAAAAACAAAAAACTTTTCAACAAGGGTACAAAGTGGCAAAGGTCAGATAGCCAGTATGACCTGTCCTACTTAATGAGGGCATGCAAGATTTAAATGTTAAGTTCATTTTTAGATGGTCATTATGCGTGATTTGTTTGGCGCCATGCTGCTGAAGAGTAGCATGATAACTTGATGAATTCAATTTAATGTCTTTGCTGTCTGAAAATAATTCTTCCCTTTTATCACTCTTGAAATGTTTTAACTTTCTTTGGTGAGTTTGTGGTCGTTGTTTGTTCTTCCTGGTAGTTTCATCTAACGTTATAAGACCAATAGGTGGCGAATGTACGTAATAGTCAGAAATAATAATGGGACTTTCATTGTTATTATTATAGTTGATGGTAGCGGTAGTAGCAGCAGTAGTAGAAACATTAGCCGTAAGAGCAGCTCTGTTGTGGTGTTCTCCTACTTTTGCTTCATTATCGACCTGCATTTCATTGCTGTTATCTTCATTACATTCTCTACCTGATGAATCAATATTGCTATCACCAACATTATTATTATCATCGTCATCATTAATACTGACAGGACAACTTTTGTTCATTATCTCAACATCAGTACCAGCTGTAGTATCATCTGTAGCAACAACAGCACCAGTAGTAGTAGTAATAGTAGTAGTGGAAAGAACTTGAAGACTTTTATTTGATTCACTGGCATGACCCACCATGCTGAATCCCAAATCAGGGATGGGCAGACTCATGGTGCGCACTTCAAGTGGGCAGTTCAAACATTCGCAAGTTTCAATGGCTACGAATCCATTGGCGGCCAGGGCAGTGCACGTCTTCTGAACCTGCTCGATGCACGGTGAAAAAGAGCATATGCGACCACCTGAATTAAGAGAAAAGGATAAAATGTGTTTGATTTAAAAGCTTGCAAATGAATGGCTCAATTAAATGGCTTGAAGAAGTGTATCATTCTTTCATCGTTTGAATGATTTTGTTTGCTGTGTTTGTCCATTGTTATGGGCAGTTTAATGGTAAGCTGTATTGTGACGAGGGTGCCAAATATTCAAATGATAAATTTATTAAAAATAAATCAACGAAGACATCTTAGAAATTTATTATCATGATTGTGAAGTAAAATAGACTTGAACATTATTTTTGACCCACTAGCAAACCTGGAATGAGTGACTGTTTAGCGAAAGGAACGGCCAGCCAAGGTTTAGGAAGGTCGAGGAAAACAGCATTAGCTACTGATTCAAGATCGAATCCATCTCTACAAACATCTCTGTGCTTGCAAACCACGTTTTTTGAGTCGTAGCCATGACTTTTGAATTCTTTAGTTGCAATTTCTGAACGTAATTCGTGGAAATCAAATGTGTGAAGGCAGCCTCCAGGTGTGATTGTTCGAAGGATGGAGTGGGATAATGATCCACTACCAGTGCCTATGGATGGTTGATGATAAAACAGACTTATCACATTGATCATGATTTCATGAACCAAAAATCATTAAAATGTTTACCTTCAACAAACTCACACATGAATTTAATTAAGTGTTAGAGCAAATAAATAGTATATAATAAATAACTATAATAAATTCACCAGGTATTTGAACTACATATATAACAATATCACAAACTCTAATAAGTAAAGTATAAAAAATAAATAAAATATAAAAAAATACCCGATTCAACGACGACAGAGCCAGGCTTCAGATCTAGGTTGTAGACGATCAGACTGATATCAGTGCTGTACAATATCTGTGTCCGGTGCTTCAACGTTACAGTCCACAGTTCAGGCGTCGGATGGAGTAGGTAGACGAATCCTCTGGAGAGTAATAGCTTTTTGCCGTACGACTGTCCTACCAGATCATCGTGCTTTACCGCACCGTACTTCGTCTGATGCATTTTACCTTTCATGACTTCAAACTGAAGCATGTTGTCGTAACCTATGTAAATTATAACCGTGTCGCCATATTCGACGTCTAATTTATAATTAGAGAAACTCATTCTCCACCTATTTTATTTATTTATCTCGAAAGAGCTTTTTGTAATTTTAAAAAAAGGTAAACACGTGCAATTTCAAATTAAATAGATCATATAATTGGAATAGGGGAGGCCTATTTACCATTAAACAACACTTTCTTATGGGTTGAAGCAGGGATATGCAAAGAATATCAATTTTTGCAACTTTTAATTATTTTCGGTAATGTCGATTTCATTTGTTTAAATTTATACCAAATAAAAGTAATTAATTACCATATTGAATAACAATTTAAAAAAATAAAATTTTAACATTTTAAATAAAAGCAATATTCCGTAATTAGTAAATATACTATCGTAACTTTTGACTCGAACCTCACCCTCCATCTCCCCTCCAGAAGTAAGCTCCTTGTTCAACCGTTGAAAGTGAGCGAAGGCCGTTATATTTATTCTAGTTATATGTATATCTATTATATGTATAACAGTATCTTATTGAACAAAATAGTATCATAAAATAAATAAAGATACTTTTTTTTAATATAAAAAATTCTCAATTTGATTTCATTGCGATATCGATGATGATGATGATTGTGACCTGACTAATTAAAAAACATCAAATAAAATTTATAATATATTATAAATTTGAACTGCGTGCGCACATATGTAGCACTGATTACTGTTGCGTTTATAATGAATTTATATACTATATAGTCTATATAAAGCGAGCAAAATTTTAATTTAAAAGCGCTTATAACTCTATGCATATTGGCTCAGCTTGGAATTGGATGTTAAGCAAGGTGTGGTCTTAGACTATTTGGAATTCTCCCAGAAAAATTTGCGCAAATATGTAGCACTGATTACGACTATTGCGTTTATAAGGAATTTATATACTATATATATCAAGCGAGCATAATTTTATTATAAAGCGCTTATAAATCTATGCATAATGGCTCAGCTTAGCTCGACCCGGCTTTGAATCGGATGTTAAGCAAGGTGTGATCTCAAACTATTTTGAATTCTCCCCGAAAATTTTGAACTGCGGCGTACATATGTAGCATTGATTACTGTTGCAATTATAATGAATATATATATATATATATATATATATATATATATATATATATATATATATATATATAAAGTAACTAGAATCCATGTATACAAATAATTAATAAGATTATATGTTGTTTTATATAAAAAGCAATATAGCAGATTCAACCAGCCAATCAGAAAATTTCGAAGGCGTTCGTTCGATGACGTCAATTTAGTAATGTTGGCATTGTGGTTAAGACTGTATAATACTGTAGTACATACATTAAATAAGTTTTTTACTGATGTGAATGATTGAAATGGTGAAAATATATGGTTGAAACGAGTATAAATAGGAGCTGAGAAAACGTGAAAATCGGATCAGGCATTCTGCCTCGCATGAAGCAGTCTGCCTGATCTCATTTATTTTATTTTTTTATTTTTATTTATTTTATTATATAGAGTTATATAGAGTTTGCATGCCTGTGGTTTGTGTGATTGTATGTTGTATTTTTTTTATATTTTAAGTGGGTTCTTTAGCGGTTGCTCATACATACATACATACATACATCATGTTTGTTTGTGTGGTAGTATTTTATGTTCTGTTTTACTCCTTTTTCTCTTTCTTCATGAGTCTTAAGTTAAGTTAAGAAAACATAGGTAGGTGAGGTGAAAATTAATTTATTATATAGGTAGGCTAGGGCATAAGGTAATTTAGTTACATAGGTAGGTTAGGGACTTCTATTTTTTTTACTCTACTTGGTGGTGTGTTTTTTGCTTTGTTTTTTTTATTTGTTTGACATCATACATATAACAGGTACGCGGTGGTTCCTGGTTTTAGTGGAATTTTTATTGATTGAATGTGGTGGTATGTATGGTTATATAGAGTTATATAGAGTTATATAGAGTTATATAGAGTTATATAGAGTTATATAGAGTTATATAGAGTTATATAGAGTTATATAGAGTTATATAGAGTTATATAGAGTTATATAGAGTTATATAGAGTTATATAGAGTTATATAGAGTTATATAGAGTTATATAGAGTTATATAGAGTTATATAGAGTTATATAGAGTTATATAGAGTTATATAGAGTTATATAGAGTTATATAGAGTTATATAGAGTTATATAGAGTTATATAGAGTTATATAGAGTTATATAGAGTTATATAGAGTTATATAGAGTTATATAGAGTTATATAGAGTTATATAGAGTTATATAGAGTTATATAGAGTTATATAGAGTTATATAGAGTTATATAGAGTATAAATCCTATATAGATACCTTTCTGTGAGGTTCTTTTCTTTGCCGACCGGTCGGCTTCTTTGCGTTTCTCTATTTTCATTTAAATTAATTAAATAAATAAGATTTGTTCATTCATTTAGGTTCTTTCAGGTTCATTCATTCAGGTTGAAGCTTCCGGAGGAGTTCATCGTGGAAGATCAGAATGGTTGTGATGTCACGCTACGTTCGTTTATTCAGTGTCAAAGAATGCACGCCTGGCTGGGGTTCGTTTTACGGTTTCTTTGCGGTTTCTCTTTTTGCCAATTGGCTGGCTTTTCCGGCTAGCGTGTTTCACCGCGGCTCGTTTCTCTATTTTCATTTAAATTAATTAAATAAATAAGATTTTTTCATTTCATTCAGGCTGAAGCTTCCAGAGGAGTTCATCATGGAAGATGTCAGGCTACGTTCATTCATTCGGAGGCAAAGAATACACTCCTGGCTGGGATACGTTTTACTCTTTTTTCTCTGTAATTTAAAAATAAGTAAGAATGCTTACTCGCACACACACACACACACACAATTACATTAAGTAGCTATTTAGGTAGGTTAGATAGGCATAATTTTAATTGTAGGTAGGATAGATAGGAAGCATCCAACACTAATGTAGTTGAATAGGTAGGCGCGTAAGTTTATCGCTTCTATTTTTTCTTGCATCTACATTACACGCATTAGCGAATTACACACACACACACACACACAAACACATACATAAACACATATATTAGTATTTGAGCGTAATTTTATTTTCAATACACATTCTAATTTATTATTACTAAGGTTGAGAGTAATTTAATTTCATAGGTAGTTAAGGGCAATAATGTAATTCTAGGAACAATCTTGTAATGTAAATTAAAACGCTGTATGTGTATCGATAGGTAGGTTAATTATAAGTTTTATATTATTATTATTATGTCGGAACCCAAGGCATTACGTAGGTGGTGGGGTGGGTGCCGAAAGGCCAATGAATTGGGCTCTTGAGTTTTTTTAATTTTAGGTAAGTTAAGGCCATAATGTAATGAATAGGTAAGTTAAGGCTACGTTGTAACACATACTCATTAATAGATTTAGGGTTTAAGTTTTATATTATTATTACTAAGTTGGAGCCCAAGGCATTACGTAGGTGGTGGGGTGGGTGCCGAAAGGCCAATGAATTGGGCTCTTGAGTTTTGTAATTTTAGGTAAGCTAGGGCTTAATTGTAATAACTAGGTAAGCTGAGGGTACGATAGCCGATAGACTCTGAATTTCAAAGTCCGTTGTCAGAGGTAAGCCTTGGTGGCCTGTGGTGAACCGGCAATGGTTTACTATCCGGACGGCAATGGTTTACTATCTGCACGGTAATGATTTACTAAGCGGCATGGCCATAGTCTACTACCCGCACGGCTTCCGGACGGCAAATGGTTTACTATCCGCACAGCAGTAGTCTACTATCCGCACGGCAATGGTTTACTATCCGGTGCCCTGGCTGTCGGTGAACCTCTGTGCAAAGGAGGGAGAATGAAGGGGGACTTTTGACTATCGTACCATTAACAATTTAATATAGATTAGTTAAGGTAATTGAATAGGTAGATAGGATTATTTTTATTAAGCAATTTGAGATGCAGGCACCGCTAAGCTTTCTGATGAGAATTTTCTCTTTCTCCATTCCACGGGCTGTGTCTCAACAATCTCGAGGAGGACTGGCACCAATTTTGGAGGACGACGTAGGAACCGGACTGCATTCAACATTCTGCCTTTGTCGAATGGACGACGGTAAGTTTTTTTTTTACATTTTAATCTCTTTATTATTTTCAGTTATTATTTATTTGCCATTATTTCCATTTTATAATTTTTTGCTTCTAAGATTCTAACATTCATTTACTACTACGCTAATAAAAAAATTGTCTACAGAATGATGAGAGGTGGGCAGTGGTGGGAGTCAGCACGTTTCAGATGGTGGTCTCATGATGATTTACGTATGATGGTGGTGTAGGAAGAATCAGCGCGTTGGCTGTTCGACTGACGCTCAGTAGTTCGGATGAAATCTTGTGTGCCGATCTGAATGTGGTGGTCGGTGCAATGGATTGAAGTAACGACGATTTTTGAAGTAAGGTTTAGTTTCGTTTTTTTTATTTTTCTCATTCATTCATTTTGTCCTCAATCTTTCAAATTATTCTTCCATTAATTGACGTTAATTCGTTCTATTCATTCATTCATTCATTCATTCATTCATTCATTCATTCATTCATTCATTCATTCATTCATTCATTCATTCATTCATTCATTCATTCATTCATTCATTCATTCTTTTAACTAATTATTTAATCATTCAGTTCATCATTTATTCGTTCGTTCCTTTGTTCCTTGATTTACTACTAAGCTAATAAAAATAACTTTTTACAGAATGATGAGAGGTGGGCTGTGGTGGGCGTCAGCACGTTTCACATGATGGTCTCATGATGATCGTTCCGATGACAATTTGAAGAAAACAACAACGACGATTTTTGAAGTATGGCTTAGTTTTTTTTTATTTTTCTCATTCATTTTATCACTATCTTTTAAATTATTCCTCCACTAATTGATTCATTCTATTCATTCTTTAAATCATTTAATTCATCATTTATTCGTTCGTTCCTTGTTCCTTGATTTACTACTAAGCAAATAAAAAAATTTTGTTTACAGAATGATGAGAGGTGAGCAGTGGTGGGAGTCAGCACGTTTTAGATGGTGGTCTCATGATGATTTACATATGATGATGGTGGTGTAGGAAGAATCAGCTCGTTGGCTGTTCGACTGACACTCTGAAGTTCGGATGGTATTTTGTGTGCCGACCAGATGGTGGTGGTCGGTGCAATGGAAAGTACAGTAACGACGATTTTTGAAGTAAGGTTTAGTTTCGTTTTTTATTTTTCTCATTCGTTCATTTTATCACTCAACCTTTTAAATTATTCTTCTATTAATTGATTCGTTAATTCATTCTATTCATTAATTGAATCATTGATTTATTAATTCATTCATTAATTCACTCATTCATTCAACCAATTATTTAATCATTCAGTTAATCATTTATTCGATCGTTCCTTTGTTCTTTGATTTACTAATACGCTATTAAAAAAATGTCTACAGAATGATGAGAGGTGGGCTGTGGTGGGCATCAGCACGTTTCAGATGGAGGTCTCATGATGATCGTTGCGATGACAATTCGAAGATAACAACAACGACGGGTTTTGAAGTATGATTTAGTTTCTTTTTTTTATTTTTCTCATTCAATTATTCATTTTATCACTATCTTTCAAATTATTCCTCAGTTAATTTATTCATTGATTCATTCTTTAAATCATTGGTTGATTAATTAATTAGATAATTTATTCATTCAACCAATCGTTCAATCATCCAGTTAATCATTTATTCGTTCGTTCCTTTGTTTCTTGATTTACTACTTCGCTAATTAATAAAAACTTGTCTACAGAATGATGAGAGGTGGGCTGTGGTGGGCGTCAGCACGTTTCAGATGGTAGTCTCATGATGATCATTCCGATGACAAATCGAAGATAATGTTAAAGGTAAATTTGTTTTTGTCTCATTGTACCTTTGAAAGTAATCGAATTTGAACAAAGATTGAGTGTTATCTCAAAAAGATAAGTTGCCTATTTTTTCCAATTGCTTGTTTTTTATTTTAGTGAATAAATTTTTTTTTTCAATTTATTTTTAGTATCCGGTCAAATTCATTCCATCGATGCGTGTCAGATGATGGTCGGAGCAATGGAGGTTCGTCCGTAGTGAGTGAAGAAGGTTTTGGAGAGTACACGCCCGCACATTTACACACACACATCAATAAAACACACACATACACAACATCCATTCATTCGGTGTCGTTGTTGTTATGTTTTTCTTCAACTTTCTATTTTCTTTACTAGACTTAATTTAATTCGTAGGTAGGTTAGGGATTGAGATGAGTTAAACAATCGTAGGTAGGCTAGGGCTTAACATTAGTTAAAAAGTTTCAAGTAAAATAAAAACGCTGAAATATGTAAAATAAAATACCTAAAACATGTAAAATTCCAAAAATGTAGAAAAACATATTTGTAGGTAGGTGAGTTGAGTTAATGATTATAAGTAAGCTAGGGCCCTGAGAGTAATTTAATTATAGGTAGGTGACTGACTACTATTCTTGCGACTTTTTACTAGTTTTTTGTGATGTGTTTGTTTTCGCTTCACAGCCCCACACCAACAAAACAAACTACATTTTATTCTCGTCGTCGCCTTAAATTTTACCTTTTTGAACAATCTTTTTAATAATGTCTACTTATTTATTTAATTATTTATTAAATGTTGACTGGTTTCTAGTTTTTTTAATTTGGTTATATAATTTTTGGATATTTCTTGATTTAATAAAAGCAACTTTTGTGTTTTTCTTTCTTTACTAAAATCTCGAAATTGTTTGTAGATCTGTACAGTTAAGTGTTAGTTCGAGTTTGAACAAGCCTTGCAAATATTTTTCAAATATGGTTCATTGATTGGTTGGTTGATTAGTTGATTTAATGCATGGTTGGTTGATTGATTGGTTGATTGATCTCATAGTATTTTATATATGAAAAAAAAATCCGATTAAGCCAACATACTGCTTTACTTGGCCACTGTATTTTACCAGACAAAAGCAATTTATTTATATTGACAAAAATAATTGTGAAATGAATATATTGACTTATTTAAAGCATTATATGTAAAGAAAACCGGATGACACTGTTGTATGAGACCCAGTAAGCCACTGCAGTAAGCCAACGTATGATTTCAGCAACCAAAATTTCTATGAGCACCAGCAGAATGTAAAATATTCATTGAATATAATGAAGATAGTTGTTCAAATAACAATTTTGATCTATTTAGGTCGTTTATTTCATGAACAAACAAATTTTTAACATGACCGAATAGTGTAAAAAAGGGTGACTTTAGTTCAATCCTACTAAGCCAACCTTCGGCTTCAGTAAAAAACCACCGGATTTCACAGGACCAAAAGTATAATTTTTATATTCAAATTAACAACAATAATTTAAAAATACATAATTTTATTTAATAAAATCATAATTTTATTTAATAAAATTAAAGAGAATTACTACAATGTTTTAAGCATATTAAGTCAAGTAAATATTTCATATAGCTTGCTCGTTAAAATCCATGCAATTTCGTAAGCCAATAATCCAAGCACGACAAATTATTCTAATTATATGAAATTATCCACATAATTGAATAACTAGCAAAAATCATTGAATATTAGTTATTTTAAAAAATATATTCTTTATTCCCAGGCCTAAGCATTGTAAGTAAAAATTTTACAACCAATCAAGCAATAGGATTTAGGATTTTAGGAACAAGTGCTGTTAGTGTAGTAGTTGTAGTATGTAGTAGTGTAGTGGTTGGTAGTCTCTAGTAGTCTAATCTGTTAATGTTCGTTAATGTTATCTGTTATTTATTTTAATTAGTAATTAGAATTAGTAGTTTAGTTTTAGCATAATTATTAGAGTTTAGTAATTTAATTACTAATTAGTCGTCGTTAATGTTGTTACGTTACCCTTACCGGTTACAGCTAATCGTTAACGAGTCAAGTGTTAGAAAAGTGGTTCACAAAAATTTTTATAATTTAAAATGCAAAAACCGTCATACAGCAATATCTATCCTAAAACAGCATCTTGTATCACCTTTCAAAACATTTTAAATAAAAGCAATATTCCGAAATTAGTAAATAAACGATCGTAATTTTAGACTTGGGCGATAAAAAATCACCCTCCAATTCCCCTCCGGAAGTAAGCTCCTTGCTCGACCGTCAAAAATGAGCGAAGGCCGTTATATTTAATCTAATTATATGTTGAGATATTCGTTTAAAAAGCGAGCAAAATTTTAATATAAAAGCGCTTATAAATCTATGCATATTGGCTCAGCTTGGCTTGGCTTGGAATCGGATGTTAAGCAAGGTGTGGTCTTAAACTATTTTGAATTCTCCCCGAAAAATTTGAACTGCGTGCGTACATATATAGCAATGATTACTGTTGTTTTTATAATGAATTTATAAAATATATAGAGTTATATAGAGTTATATAGAGTTATATAGAATTATATAGAGTTATATAGAGTTATATAGAGTTATATAGAGCATAAATCCTATATAGATACCCTTCTTTGCTCTTCTTTTCTCTTTTCTTTGCCGACCGGTCGGTTTCTTTGCGGTTATTTTCATTTAAATTGAAAAAATAAGATTTTTCCATTCATTTAGGTTTTTCAGGTTCATTTATCCAGGTTGAAGCTTCCAGAGGAGTTCATCGTGAACGATCAGAATGGTTGTGATGTCACGCTACGTTCGTTCATTCGGTGGCAAAAAATGCACGCCCTGCTGGGGTACGTTTTACGGTTTCTTTGCGGTTCTTTTTTTGACAGTTCGCTAGCTTTTCCGGCGGGTTTCACCGCGGCTCGTTTTTCTATTTTCATTTAAATTAGTCAAATAAATAAGATTTTTCCATTTCATCCATTTTATTCAGGTTGAAGCTTCCAAAGAAATTCATCGTGGAAGATGTTAGACTACGTTCGTTCATTCAGTGGCAAAGAAGATACGCCTGGCTGGGATACGTTTTATTCTTTTTTCTCTGTTTTTCTCTGTAATTTAACATTAGGTAAGAATGCTCACACGCACACGCAGACGCACATACACACAATTACATAAAGTAGATATATAGGTAGGTTAGATAGGCATAATTTTAATTATAGGTAGGATAGATAGGAAACATCCAACACTAGTGTAGTTGAATAGGTAGGCAGCGTAAGTTTATCTCTTCTATTTTTTCTCGCACCCACATACACGCATCAGCGTATTATATATACACACACAAATACATACATAAACACATATTAGTATTTGAGCGTTATTTTATTTTCATTACACATTCTAATTTATTATTACTAAGTTTGAGAGTAATTTATTTTATAGGTAGTTAAAAGCAATAATTTAATTCTAGGAACAATCTTGTAATTTAAATTAAATAAACGCTGTAAGTGTATCAAGAGGTAGGTTAGTTATTAAGTTTTACAATATTAATATTAGGTTGGAGCCCAAGGCATTACGTAGGTGGTGGGGTGGGTGCCGAAAGGCCAATGAATTGGGCTCTTGAGTTTTGTAATTTTAGGTAAGCTAGGGCCATAATGTAATGAATAGGTAAGTTAAGGCTACGTTGTAACACACACTCATTAATAGATTTAGGGTTTAAGTTTTATATTATTACTAAGATGGAGCCCAAGCCCAAGGTGGTGGGGTGGGTGCCGATTGGCAAATGAATTGGGCTCTTGAGATTTTTTTGTAATTTTAGGTAAGCTAGGGCTTAATTGTAATGAATAGGTAAGTTGAGGGCACGATAGCCGATAGACTCTGAATTTCGAAGTCTGTTGTCAGTGGTAAGCCTTGGTGGCCAGTGGTGTACCGGCAATGGTTTACTATCCGGACGGCAATAGTTTACTATCTGCACGGTAATGATTTACCATGCGGCATGGCCATAGTCTACTACCCGCACGGCTTCCGGACGGCAAATGGTTTACTATCCGCACAGCAATAGTCTACTATCATCACGGCAATGGTTTTCATTAACAATTTAATATAGATTAGTTAAGGTAATTGAATAGGTAAATAGGATTATTTTTATTAAACAATTAGAGATGCAGGCACCGCTAAGTTTTCTGATGAGAATCTACTATTTCTCTATCTTTCTCCATCAATACGGGCTGTGTTTCAACAACAATCTCGAGGAGGACTGGCACCAGTTTTGGAGGACAACGTAGGAACCGGACTGCATTCAACATTCTGCCTTTGTCGAATGGACGACGGTAAGTTTTTTTTACATTTTACTTACTTTATTATTTTAAAATTTTATTTATTTGACATTATTTTCATTTTATAATTTAATTTTTTTTGCTTCTAAGATTCTAACACTCATTTACAACTACGCTAATAAAAAAATTTTGTTTACAGAATGATGAGAGGTGGGCAGTGGCGGGAGTCAGCCCGTTTTAGATGGTGGTTTCATGATGATTTACATATGATGATGGTGGTGTAGGAAGAATCAGCTCGCTGACACTCTGAAGTTCGGATGGTATTTTGTGTGCTGACCAGATGGTGGTGGTCGGTGCAATGGAAAGTACAGTAACGACGATTTTTGAAGTAAGGTTTAGTTTCGTTTTTTATTTTTCTCATTCGTTCATTTTATCACTCAACCTTTTAAATTTATTCTTCTATTAATTGATTCGTTAATTCATTCTATTCATTAATTGAATCATTGATTTATTAATTCATTCATTAATTCACTCATTCATTCAACCAATTATTCAATCATTCAGTTAATCATTTATTCGATCGTTCCTTTGTTCTTTGATTTACTAATACGCTATTAAAAATAAATGTCTACAGAATGATGAGAGGTGGGCTGTGGTGGGCATCAGCACGTTTCAGATGGAGGTCTCATGATGATCGTTGCGATGACAATTCGAAGATAACAACAACGACGGGTTTTGAAGTATGATTTAGTTTCTTTTTTTTATTTTTCTCATTCAATTATTCATTTTATCACTATCTTTCAAATTATTCCTCAGTTAATTTATTCATTGATTCATTCTATTCATTCATTAAATCATTGGTTGATTAATTGGTTAATTTATTCATTCAACCAATCGTTCAATCATTCAGTTAATCATTTATTCGTTCGTTCCTTTGTTTCTTGATTTACTACTTCGCTAATTAATAAAAACTTGTCTACAGAATGATGAGAGGTGGGCTGTGGTGGGCGTCAGCACGTTTCAGATGGTGGTCTCATGATGATCGTTCCGATGACAAGTCGAAGATAATGTTAAAGGTAAATTTGTTTTTGTCTCATTGTACCTTTGAAAGTAATCGAATTTGAACAAAGATTGAGTGTTATATCAAAAAGATAAGTTGCCTATTTTTTCCAATTGCTTTTTTTAATTTTAGTGACTTAATTTTTTTTTCAATTTATTTTTCAGTATCCGGTCAAATTCATTCCATCGATGCGTGTCAGATGATGGTCGGTGCAATGGAGGTTCGTCGGTAGTGAGTGAAGTTTCTGGAGAGTGCGCGTCCGCACATTTACATACACATACATCAATACAACACATACACACACAACATCCATTCATTCTATGTCGTTGTTGCTATGTTTCTCTTCAACTTTATACTTTCTTTACCGTGAACCGGGCTTTAATTTAATTCATAGGTAAGTTAAGGACTGAGATGAGTTAAACAATTGTAGGTAGGCTAGGGCTTAACATTAGTTAAAAAGCTTCAAGTAAAATAAAAACGCTAAAATATGTTAAATAAAATACTTGAAACATCTAAAACGATAAATACAAATTTGTAGGTAAGTGAGTTGAGTCAATGTTTATAAGTAAGCTAGGGCCCTGAGAGTAATTTTATTATAGGTAGGTGACTGACTGACTGATTCTTGCGACTTCTTACTAGTTTTGTGTGATGTGTTTGTTTTCGCTTCACAACACCACGCCAACAAAACAAACTACATTTCATTCTCGCCGTCGCCTTAAATTGTACCTTTTTGAACAATCTTTTTAATAATTTCTATTTATTTATTCATTAAATGTTGACTGGTTTCTAGTTTTTTTAAATTAGTTATATAATTTTTGGATATTTCTTGATTTACTTTGTATATATGCATGTATAAATTATTTCTGTTTAGTATGTTGATTTAGTCATTATGATATGTTGTGAACTGTTCTTACTAAATGTTCATGTTACATGGTTTATTATCCTTCGAGAACTTCTAAGGAGTGTGTATGATAATAATAATAATGGATAATAATTATTTTTATCGGTCGATATTTTGTTATATTTGTTTATTTAAAATACGAATTTAAAAAAAATTGACATTTTAAAATTTTAATTAACCGTCACTTTTCATTTTTGAATGAATTCAAATAAAAGCAACTACTGTGTTTTTCTTTCTTTACTAAAATCTCGAAATTGTTTGTAGATCTGTACGGTTAACTGTTTGTTCGAGTTTGAACAGGCCTTGCAAATTTTTTTTATTTATTTTTGTTTATTTGGTTCATTCAATTTAGTTGATTGATTGATCGGTTGATTGATCGGTTGGTTGATTGATTGACTGACAGACTGGCTGGCTGGCTGACCGACAGACCGACCGACTGACTGATTGTTTGATTGATTTATCTCATAGTATTGTATACATGAGAAAAAATCCGATTAAGCCACTGTTTTTCACCTGACAAAAGCAATTTCTATATTTATACTGACAAAAATAATTGTGATATGAATATATTGATTTATTTAATGCATTTTATGTACAAAAAAGTGCTATCGTAAGAGTTCTATGAAACCCTGTAAGCCACTGCTGTAAGCCAACGTATGATTTCAGCAACCAGTTTCTTATGAGCACCAGCAGAATGTAAAATATTCATTGAATATAATGAAGATAGTTGTTCAAATAACAATTTTGATTTATTTAGGTCGTTTATTTCATAAGCAAACCATTTTTTAACGTGATCAAATAGAGTAAAAAAAAGGGTGACTATAGTTCAATCCTACTAAGCCAACCTTCGGCTTCAGTAAGCCACCAGATTTCACCGGACCAAAAGCAATTTTTATATTCAAATTAACAAAAAGTAGTTTAATAACACATAATTCTATTAATCATTATTAAAATTAAATAGAATTACTACAATGTTTTAAGCATATTAAATAAAGTTAATATTTCATTTAGCTTGCTCGTTAAAATCCATGCAATTTCGTAAGCCAACAATCCAAGCACGACAAATAGCCCGACCGATTGATCGAATAGTCCTATTATTCTAGTTATGTGGTTTGGAGCAAGGGGAGACATTACTGAAAATAATTAAAAGTTGAAAAAATTGAGGTAAATCTTAATGCCACACCTTTATAAATAATAAATTAAATATAATAAAAGATTTCATATTCCTGCTTCAACCCATAAGGTGTTGTATGCTGGTAAATAGGCCTCCTCTTGAAATAGATAAGTTGAATATTTATAGAAAGCTTAAAAGCTTTTAAAAAACTCTCTTTTATCCACCAATATTGCCATCATCGTCGTTATCTATTCTCTCTCTCTCTCTCTCCCCTCTCTCTCTATATATATTTATTTATTCTATATATATGGTTATCATTATCCTCATCGTCATAATATACACCACCTTTATAATCATCATCCTGTTTTTATCACACTTGCGATCAATCAACCAACCAACCAACCAATATTTTGTGGCACCGCAAACACGTTTTCAGAGATGAATTCTCAACGATGAATTCTCAACATATTATGATGAAACGAGAAACACAGCGAGAGAGAAAGGAGAAGAGAGAGAGAGACGGAGATAGGTAGGGAAACACTGTCTGTTTCAAAATTAAATAATCTTTTTAACTAAGTTGTTATTTTATTCGATATAAACCCAGGCACTCTGGCCAATTTATATTTAGCACAGTTTGCATTCTCAACATTTATAGTGTAATTCATTTAGACAGTATTTAAATGTTACTGCAATAAATTATTAAATGTACTACATGTTCTACTTCGTCAACGGATATTCGCATAACATACGTTACGGTTTTGTTTTTACACAAGCTTTGAGTTTAAAATTTTTAAGGTTTCCCGGTGAAGAAACTTGTAGAATTTTTGCTATGAAATACTTCGATCAACATGCAATAAATGATTGTGAAAAATTTCTTGATAACAGAAATGTCCGGATACAACGAAGTTTCTAGTAGACTGAATACTAGAGTTTCGATAGAATGTTCTTTACATTACATTACGGACTATTTATCACCGAACATAATATTTAATCATACAATGAATTTTTTTCTAGATCGTCATCGGAAATACTGTCAACAACTAACAATGTATGTTTTTTTTATGCATAGGTATTCATAATTTGGTTCTCCACAATACAATACATTCACAACGTAATGTAGTGTTTTATATGAACAATGTGTAAGTGTGTGTATGTGTGTTAATTTATTCATCTGACGTGTGTTCATCTATTAATCAACCAAAAATAATAAAAATATAATCAGATGTTTATTTTTATATGTTTTATAGTAGTCATGATTATAACACCTATTTTTTTGCTATAATCCGTACATTCATTCATTCACCATTCATTCACACGTTCATTCATCCATTCATTCACCCATTCTTTCATTCATTCATTCATTACTTCATTCATTACTTCACTCACACACTCATTCATTCATTCATTTATTCGTTCTTTCATAATTTCAGCTAAAAAAGCCAATTTTATTCATGTTCATCAGATATGCATTCCTATGTAGATTTTCACCTATTTATCGTTCAACGTTGGCATACAATAAATTCCATTTTTTTTTACAATAAAAAATTATAATAATTAAAAACAACAACAATAATAAATAATAACAACAATAATAAATAATAATGACAATAATAAATGAAGTTAAGTAACGAATATGGCTAAAAGTCCAACATGTATGACATACTTAGCGCAAAGCTAGCTATGTGTGTAGCTTAGCCCACATATAAGAAGAAATTCAATGACGCCAGCAAGCAAGTAATATTTTGACACGGACACAAACACACACACACACACACACACACAAACAAACAAACAAACAAACAAACACACAAAACACATTTACAAACATTCATTCATTCATTCATTTAATAATCCAATCATACATTAATCTATTAATCCATACATTCATTAATTCTCAGTCATTCATTCATTCATTCATTTATTCATTCATTCATTTATTCATTCATTCATTTATTCATTCATTCATTTATTCATTCATTCATACAAGGTTTCACATCGTATATTTAATTAAAAATTAAAATAATTAATTTAAATATATTTCTATTCCAATCCATCAAACAGTTCGAAGAATTAAACTATTGGGCATGTACTTTTAAAATGCAATGCAAACAACACTTAATTACAACACGATGTGAATATACAAACCACACACCACACACGCACACCACACACAGTACAAACACACACACCCACACACATACAAATACACAAAGAAACAGCCACACCACAGACATATAAGTACAAACACAAACATTCAGCAGAAGTGAGGGATCAAATCGTAATTCATCGCGTACATTTGTAAAAACGCCTTATCTACACGCATTGTCGCATTTATAACTATGTATATACATTTACACACACACACGTACACACACATACACACACACACACGTACACACACATACACGCACACACATATTACGTTCCTCTGAAAGTGTATTTATAAAAGAAATTCAATATAGGCAATTCAATCATTCTAATTAGCACTAGCATTCTTTCATTCAAATAAATGAATGAATGAATGATTGC
>NW_008703981.1:501248-505636 GCF_000326865.2 Helobdella robusta
AATAATAGTAATATGTTAAGACATATCAACATTTTATCTTGAAAATAAAAAACAAACAAATAAATAGATAAAACACACACACACACACACACACACACACACACACACACACACACACACACACACACATACATACACACACATGTACACTTACATGGAAACAAACAAAACACACACACACACACACACAAATACATACAAACAATAGAATGAGTGAAGTACCACTATAAGATAAAGATTATCTAAAACAACGCAGCAGGTCAAGTCTAGTATTAAACCGATCCAACAGAAACATGATAAATTGAAACATTAATGAACTGGGCTTTGAAACTGGACAATCTATGAATGAATGCAAGCATGTATGTGTGTGTTTGTGTTGGTGTAAATAAGTATGTATGCTAAAACCAAAACATAATGAATGACTCTGAACACTCAAACATCAAGTAACGAATGGATTAACACTTTGATCTAGTAATGTAAGTATGTATGTGTGTATGTATGTATGTATCTATGTATGAATGTATGCGTACATGTATATATATGGATTGTTAATGTGTAATGTGTCTGTAAACTGTGTAGAATTTTCATGCGTCGATGTTTAAGATAGTGTGTATTAAATTTTTTTATAAGTATTTAACACACAAGCACGCTCACACACAGAGCAACACTGGCAACATTCAGGAATATTATTTGCAACATTTAGTGGCGTATCTGTGTGTGTGTGTGTGTGTGTGTGTGTGTGTGTGTGTGTGGGTGATTTTTTGATACACTACACACCCCCAAACACACACACACACACACAGAACAGAAACTACAATAACAATAAGTAGAATAGCGAAAAATGATTTTGTCCTGTGACAGAAAAGAAAATGAAGAGAATTATAACAAAGTTGATGATGATTGAGATATATATATATATATATATATATATATATATAGATAGACAGATAGATAGATAAATAGATAGATATATAGAAAGAGTGAGTGAGTGAGTGAGAGAGAGAGAGAGAGAGATGATGATAACGTTGATAGCGATAGCAAAGACGATAGACAAGAAGATGATGATGCTGATGTTGAAGGATAAGACAAAAATGATTGGGAGATTAATGATAACGATGATAATGGTGAAGGTAAGAGATGACCATTACAATGATGAAGAAATTCAAGACAGTGATTATGATGATGGTGCTTGCTCAGGTAACTGCGAGTAAAAATGATCGTTGATGTAATGAGATGATGTAACAAAGACATTATGTCATGTCTTATCATCTAACATCATCTGTAACAAAGATGATGTTAGATGATAAGAGAGTGTATAAACTATTTTTATGTTACAATACAACCGATAAAAAAATTCCATTGATAATAATAATAATAAATAATAATAATAACCGTAAGAAAGCCAAATTAGTGTAAGAAAGATAAAATTTCGGAAAGCAAAGGAATCTAAAGAATGAACCAGACAAATAAATAAATGCTAAAGACTGGATCATTGACTAGCATACATACATACAGACATGCATACGTACAAAAAAAAAAAAAATTTTTTTTAGAACAAGAAACAAGCCTTTAGCAATTTATCGCAGTCTTTGTAGAAATAATACACAATCTCTATTTAAATTTCAAATGTTTCAACAGCCTCGATGGACGAAGTAAATTTTCCGCTAATAATTATCAAGAATTACTCTTCTGTAAGCAAAAATTGATTGCTGAAGTTGAAATCTCCGACTAAGCAAAACTTTAAATATAAGCCGTGTGATTTTTGATACCTATCTCCAACGAAACCACATCACACCCCACCCTATAATACACGCACACACAACAAATTTGTATACATACACACTTGTATGTATGCGAAACAACACACATACAACAAACGTTTGCGAGTGACCATAGAAGCTTTTTATATATATATAAGACAGAATCTAATTTATTAATTGACAGACAAACATTCTTTTTACCTTTGAAATTTTTTTTATTTGCATAAAACAGGTGTGAATTAGGAGAAATGAATTATCTCCAAAACTAAAAATAAAAGACAAAAAAAAAAAGTAAAGAAAAAACAAAAAAAACATAAATATGTCGTTGAACGATGAACTATTCTTTGCTGAATATGGTGAAAATTGATTGAAACAAAGCGATGGAACAATAAAGGATAGATGATATATATGAAAGATAACTCTCTCTCTCTCTCTCTCTTTCTCTCTCTCTCTCTCTCTTTCTCTCTCTCTCTCTCTATCCCCTCTCCTTAGATAGATATACATACATACATCCACAAATTATTTAAGTAAGATATATGAATTAAATAGTCAAAAATAATCAAATAATGACTCGATGTAATGTAATAGTTATATATATATATATATATACATACACGCGCACACACGCACGCACACATACATACACAAATACGTGTGTCTGTGTTAATATAAACGAATGCTGGCATAAAGACGTATAAACATACAACGAGATACAAAGATACGAACATTTATGATACAAAGATACAAACATTATTATACAAAGATTTATTGTATAATACGAAAAAAACTGATAAATAACAAGCTAAAAAAACCCATCAAAATTAACTTTATTCCTAATTGATTAGTTAATTAATAATTAGTTAGTTAATTAATTAAATGTTCAATTTTATTGTTAGATAAACTAATTATATAGCACATCATTGAGAAATTTTTTCAATCAAATCATAGTGCATCAGGCCTTTAATTAAATTGCTGAATTAGTAAATTATTATACTATAATCAATTAATTAAATACATACAGCCAAAATGTTTAAATGATATTTTCCAAAACTGCTACAACAACAGAGTTAATTAATCAATTAATTAATTAATTAATAAATAAATAATAATAAAAAGTCGAAGTGCGACATCTAGCTAGCTCTACGCATAAACACCCAAAAATTGGTAAAAAAAAGTAAAAACAAACAAAAGCAGAATAAATGAATAATAATATTAAAAAAAAAATATGAAATATTGATAAGATATAAATAATAATTTTTTTTGTCATTTTGTCAAATAAATTCAATAAATAATCCAATCTAATGCAACAAATAAGAAACGCAGAAAATACTGTTACACACACACACACACACACACATATATATATATATATATATATAACGTACAGCAACGTATAAGCATACGTAATACTCATACAGACGTACACATATAAATACAAACACGTGTATGTGTATATATACAAAGTTTATACAACGTACGATACAAATTTGTATACACTCACTCTCCCTATTTGTATAAACTCTCTTTGAAAATAATCGATAGATATTGAATAACGGCGATGGTTATGAGGAGTAGCACACATACAAAAGTGTACGTGAATTAAATACACACAGATACACATACAAAACATATACACGTGTATTGCGCATTGCCTTGTGTGAGTGTATGTACATATATGTACACAAACTATTATCCATATTGGTGGACACTATATTAATGGAAAGTGGTTGGTCTATCAAAAAAATTACATTAAAAATTTACATTTATCTATGTACATGTGTGTTGTTTGTTTGCTTGTACTCGCGGAACCCTAATCTCTACTGTTCATTGCATATGACACTGACACACGTACACACACATACGCACACACACACACACACACGGTTAGGTATACGTTTATTTGTACATTATATGTTATAGATGCATACGTATATATACATGTATGTGTACAATATATTATATATATATACATTTATACACACATATATATGCAATTATCGATAAAAATCACCAGCATGTTCCGTGTTACTTAGCTTTCTATTTAATTTCCACCAGGAGAGATATTAGTAAACAATACTGGTATAATATACGGTAACAAGAACCACAGCCATCTAAGAATTGCTGAAGCGATCTTCCGTGACCTAAGAAAACCGCCAACCAACAGGCAGCAAAGATTAGCAACAACATTACCACCCAGATGAATTTTATTGGAAGACTTTACAAAAGCAAAGAGAAAGATATAATAAACGGACAGAACCAACGGAGAGGACAAAGTAGAGTAGGAGCAATTTGCACACACAGAAAACTGTAAAACCATGGAATATCACTATATAAGCGCTGATGATTAGTAAAATCGAAATATAACCTACATGCTTCACCATGAACACCAACGATTTTCTTAATAATTTTAATAAATTGGATAATAATTATAAAATTACTATTAGAAATATGGAAAATCTCCATTGCAAACTCTCAAAGGCTAAAAATTCGGTAGATTTTATCAAACATTGCATCAATTATGGTCTTCTTCCAGCCTATATATATATATATAACAATATTCTATAAATTCTACCGAAAGTTTGGCGTTAATATGTTTGTAGTTCGTTTTTTTCTCANTAAAGTTTTTTG
>NW_008703981.1:505895-525895 GCF_000326865.2 Helobdella robusta
GGAAAAAACGANCNACAAACATATTAACGCCAAACATTCGGTAGAAT
The DNA here is from genome assembly GCF_000326865.2 of Helobdella robusta. NCBI lineage: Eukaryota > Metazoa > Annelida > Clitellata > Rhynchobdellida > Glossiphoniidae > Helobdella > Helobdella robusta. Next base: position 505,943 of record NW_008703981.1, read on the forward strand.
TTATATATATATATATATATAATTTAATTAAATCAACTGATACGTATAATAACATGAATGTAAATAATACAAAATGGAATAAATCATCTGAAATAATATTATTTGACATATATGGATACATATGAAATAGTTTTAATATTCACTTATATAATTATTTTATTTTTGTGTCTATTTTTTCTATGCCTGAAATAAGTTTGTGTAAATATCGTGACTATAATCATCACCACCATCATCGTTGACTCTATAGTCTTCTTTATCATAAAAGAAGAGATCCCATCCAACCATGTGATCATCACATATAGGATGCAAAATATCATGTTACTATTTTATTATTCATCGTTATTATCATCCCTCTTGTAGCTTTCATTATCAGTTTCATCCTCACCGCCACGCCAGCACCATCATCATAAGTGATCTTCCTCATGTCTTAGGAGTGAGCGCAACATTATCGTTATTGTGATCCTCGATGGATAGTATGACGTCACCGGAAGTTCTCGTGACGTCATCGTTGTCGCCGTGACTGATATGGTCGTTGTCGTGGTGGTGGTGGATCTGGTTGGCGGCTTTCGACTTGCCATCGTCATCGTTGCGGGATGAGGAAGAAGCTGATGAAGATGTGGCGTCGAGGAGTGAATTTTTTTGACTGTACTTGAGGGAGGGATCGTTCTTTCTACTGATGTTCACCACGAAGTCACCACCTCCACCGGAACTTCTTCCCTGCGGATGTCTGCTCACCTCCCTCTCTTCGTCGTCGTCGTCATCATCCTCTTTATCTTCGTCGTCATCGTCGTCATCCGGATTTCTACTTTTATTGATTTCAAGTCTTTGTGGAACTGAATTACTGGAGCAGCAGCAGTAGTCGCACTGCGTTAACTTTTGAATGATGCACCACACGAGACCAGGAATGCAAATCAACATTCCAAATCCGATGAAGCCAGCCCCGATGATCATGGCCGAGCCTTTCGTGTGTGTGGCGGTCGCGACAGCCACAGGAACTGCTCCGACGACCATGAAGCCGATGCCGATGGCGACGACGATCAGTGGACCTCTGTAGTTATTGAGGAATCGACCGCAGGCGTGGTCGCATTGTGACTTGCAACAGGCGCAACAATCGTCTGAGTTGACTGAAGTGTTGTGAGCGTTCGATGTCGAGCAGCAGTTGCAGCAGTTGGAGTTGTTGTTGTTGTTGGTGGATGATGACGAGTTGTTGCTCGTATTGTCGTTGTGTCTCTCGAAACCGCTGTACGAAGGCATACTGCGTTCTCTTTGACTGTTCGTCTTACGGTGTTCTTGCGATGTACCAGAGCTAGATGTTGCCGAGGTGATTATCGTCTTCGTAAACGATGTAACTGTCGTTGTTGCAGCAGCAGTAGTAGTCGTAGCTGTAGTAGCTGGAGTGTCAGCAACGACTTCAACGCTACCAACCAATCAAATTTTTATTGATGATACGATATCAAATTGTTCCTGTTATCTGATGAAACGAATCTTTTAAAATCTGAAAATAGAACAAAAAACGATAATAAGCTTCGTTTGAGAATATAAATGCCAATCAGGTATCTAAATCAAAAATTCCACAAATGCTTCAAACTCTATTATTAGCAGCTCAAGAACAACAATTACCACAATACATCCAGTCCGTATATACGAACAATTCACTTAATAATTAAATACAAGGTCATGCTTTCCATCACTCACTGTGAAATAAATTATTCTTAAAAAAAAAAAACTCTAAAAAAATTATACAATGATCTAAAACATGTACTCATTCTCATGCCTTAAACTCAACTGTAGCACTTTTTATAGTACTCTGGCTACTTGACGATGGCCAGCTATGTATATGACCAGCTATGTATATGACCAGCTATGTATATGACCAGCTATGTATATGACCAGCTATGTATATGACCGACCATAGCCAATAAGTTAATAGTAAATCTCTTTTCTTCCTCTTCTTCTTCTTATTTATTCAGTTGAAAACTTTCCAAAACAGCCACAGGCCTGGATTTAATAAAAAAATATAATATAACGAATTACGTGTAAAACGTAAATTAATAATACATAAATCAAACTTGGAAATAGGTTGGAAATTATTTCTTAGAAAGAAAATTAATAAATTATCACTTCAAATAAACCTCCAATAGGAATTAAAGTTATTTTAAGACCAGTCGATATAAAATAAATAAATGAATAAAAACGATCTGTGTTGTCTTTGAGAAAAATATTGTTAATAATAATATTATTACAATTATTAAAAGAAATATTAGTAAACAAGAAAAACATAAAGAAAGACATTCTGAACTCTGGGAACATAAAATGATGGCATAGACGAAGATGATGATGATGGCAATGATGGTACAGTTAATTAATTTATTAATTAACAATTAATTATGCCGTTAATGTTTATGGTTTCAACAGCTTCAATTATCTCGGATGTGGATATCAAACGAAGGATAGCTATGGCGAAAGATGCATATTCTAGAATGAAAAACAACCTCACAAACAGTAAAATCAGAATATCAACAAAATTAAAACTGTTAGGGTGTCTCACGTTTTTCCTGTACTAACTTAAGGCTCTGAGTCCTGGACAATTTTTAAAGAAATGGAAAAAAAATAGCGCTGCTGAGATGTGATTTTTGAGAAGAACTATGAAAATTAGTTAGACCTCTCATTCTCATACTTCGAATGAGGTTGTATTAAAACAGCCCGGTTACGAAAAGAGGAAATTACTACAGATAATCCGACGGGGGCAGTTAAAGTTTTTTGGTCACATCATGCGGAAGGAAAGAATGGAAAATCTAACAACTACTGGAAAGATTGCAGGAAAAAGAGATCGCGGTCAACAACGAATCACATCCGTGAAGTCCTTGTGTCACTTGTTGAATATCACCACATTTCAACTCTTAAAAAGTGTTAAAGATCGGGTTTTGTGGAGGTCGATGGTTGCCAATGTCCCGAAAGGATAAGGCACGAGAAAGAAAAAGATACCGTTGATATTATTTTTTAAAAATAAATAAATAAGTTTTTCAAACGAAATTCAACTATGAGATGTAAGGATCGAAAAAAATAATTGCAAAATAATAGTAAAATCAACAATAACAATAAAAAAATAATATTATCTATAATAATAGTAATAATATTAACAAATATTATTATTACTACACACTTATAATAAAAATAAAAAAAGAAAATTTATATGAAAGAGAAACAAAATAAAAAGATGATGATGAAGATAAGGAGGATGAAAGAGAGAGAGAGAGAGAGAGAGAGAGAGAGAGAGAGAGAGAGAGAGAGAGAGAGAGAGAGAGAGAAATGATGATGTTTAGAACAAAAATATCATTGACCTAGTCAGACATGAAACAATAATAATAATAATAACAACAAAAATAATATAAATAATAAAAATAGCAATAAGTGCTATAAAAAAAGAAATCTACACAACAGAGAATTTTTTCAACAAGGGCAAACTAATGAGTGAGTAACGAATAAAGGAATGAACGAATAAATGAATGAAAATTGAATAATAATAAATAAATATATAACTAAATATATTTATAATAAATAAATATGGAGATTTATAACTAAAAATTAGGCAATAAAAACAGATGAAAGCTGGAACAATCAAGGCAATGATGGATTTATACATGCATACCTTCATTGCATACATACATACATACATGATACAAACATACATACATACATATATACATACATACATACATGATACAAACATACATACGTACATACATACATACATACGATATGACCTTTTATTTACTACAAAAAAATGAAGTCAGGATGACAGTGATGAAGCTCATGGAGAGCTCATCTAGCACAGTCACCTGAACTCAAATGTAAACAAATTAACGTTTGTCAAACAGAAAGTAATGAGAAATCTGATTTAAATAAAACAGCATCTCTCTTTTTTACAGATTTCTTCTCTCATTAAAATTTAACAAAAGCAACTTCTAATTCTTTTTGATCATAGCAAGTGACGTTTCATTACAGGAGAAAACATTTTTTAAAATGTAAAATGTCATTCCAAGTCTTGGTCCTCTAAAGACGACATGAGAGTGCAACAAATTTGTTCTCGAATTGTTGGTCATCAGATAATAATTGACAGACACTTCTAGGATTGTTGACTATTTTAAAATATTCGTCAAATGTTGGAGGTAGCTTTTTGAAAGTTGCTTGCGGACAAAAATGGCTGCGAAACATTTACCGATCTTACCAAAATTTAAATTATTAGTGGAGAAGAAAAGTTGACTTGAAAGGATGAGTTGTTTAAGACTTGTAAGGGTGAGGTGTTTAGATAGCGTTATAACCCCAACTGCCTGCTTCATCAGAGTTTTTATTGAATTTGTAGTTGAAGGATAAGCTCCAGCCCACACAACGTTATAATAATTTACGTAAGGTGCCGAGATAGCATTATAAAGGAAATTTTTTTGGAAGGAGGAATTGTATTTTATTAATTATGCCTATTGATTGAGCCAATTTGCTGAATATGCGCTTTGAAAGTTATCTAAAAACACTCCAAGGAATGTAACTGTTTTACTTTCTAAGATTCCATACATACATACATACAAACGTACACATACAAACATACATACAAACATGCATACATACAAACATGCATTCAAACGTACATAAATACATACATACAGACGTACATACAAACATACATACATAGGTACAAACAAACATACACACTTGCGCTGTTTATGCGCGCTTGAATCTGTTTAGTTCTTGTTCAACAACGGTTTAACATATACATAATATGTATGTGAAACTTTCAGAATTGATGCACGCAATGATATAGTAGAAGTGCATTAAATGTAGAAATAAATCCAATCTAAAACCATCAAAAACATGGTGATAAATAACAACGATAATAATAATCTTTCTATACTGATAAGAAGATAATGATAAAAATAATTTCGTAGAAACGTCAAAGCACACGCACACCACACACACACACACACACACACACACACACACACACAGGTACACGAACGCACAAACATACACAGACGCACATATATAAATACGTACATACAAAAAAAATTATGAGTGTGTGAAGATTTAAGAAATATAAATTTATAATAATATAGACAGAACTTGTAGGATAATTAGAGGATGATAATTAGAAATGAAAAAAAACTACAAACTGATAGAAAACCAACAGCTGCCTTTTAAAATAAGGCCACCGATAATGATGATGATGAGGACTAACTAAGAAGATAAAAGTGATGATAAATGAAATGATCTGATAACATCTAAAAATAAAACTATGCAACGCTGTTGCTAGAACCTGCTGCGTTGCATTTGCATATACACCAGTGACTAACACTAACGCTAACCAACAACACATCGTAGCATTAGCACAAAACTCAAAATCGTCATCATCATCATCATTATTTATCAGTGTCGTCATCATTATCGAAATCTACATCATCATTATCAACGTCATCATCGTTAACAACATCACTCCACAACCATCATCTTCATTTGTGATTAACTACTGCTAATCAAATTATTTTTATTTCAGATTTAAGAAAAAAATGGAAAGAACTTTAAAATGGAAACCTAAAAAATGGAGATAGGAGTGAGTGACAAAGGACAGCATCATTTGATGATAGATTATAAAACAACGAGGACAACAACCATCACGAATTAATGACAACTGACTTGACGTTGATGATAACATGCCATAAGAACATCTCAATTAGGAAAAACAAACCAAAAACAAAACAATAACATGACAAAAATATAAAAAACATTAAAAAAAACAAAAACAACTCAAACAACAACTAAAGCCAAATTATCTCCAACAACCACACTCTGACAACATCCAGACAAGACAATCGTTTAAAAAGTTAAACCAGACATCCAATCAATAGTAACCAGAAAGCCAAGCATACAGTCAAACAGACAGAGCAAACATACGAACATACATACGCGTATTTACATACACAAACATAAATGTTTAAAAAAACAAACATGCAAAGACACCAATCTAACTCATAAATACATATCTATACAACACAAATACAAAACACAAACATATAGTAGTATCACGAAATAAATACATATGCAAAACAGCATTCAGACACAATTGTACTTAACACACGTATACAAAGGCAAACATACTAATATACCATAAACTAACACAGACACACACACACAAACACACACGCAAACATGCGAGCACGCAAACAAACGAACATAGATAATTTCATTTCATTTAGCCAGAGCTAAACGTGTTTCATTCAATTTGCATGTTGTTTACAGCCGGTCATTATACAAGTCTCATCTATCTCATCCATAGATCAATGGGTGATTGCATAGCTTCCAAACATTATCACCATCAGTTACATCCTCATCATCATCGTAGTCTTCGTCATCCTCTCAAATATAACTATACATAGCCCGTGTAGTTGGCATTATATTGATACAATAATCTTCTTAAGTGCCCAATCTAGGATAAGCAAACACACACACACACACACACACACAGATGTAGAAACAAATAAACGAGTTGGAACAAGCAAGCAGTTAAAGTTAATATACAAATGACGTTCATATACAATTTTTAAGATTCAACCAAAGTTTCAAGTATATAGTCATAAACCTAATGAGAATGACAGCCAAGTTTGAAGAGTATGGTGCACGTACAAACAAACATGCTGTCATGCACAGATCCTAACATAAATACTCCCACATAAACACGCACAACACACACACAAACACATACACACGCACAACACACACACACACACACAAGCATACCAAGCTATACATATAACATAAACATGCAAATTCAAACAGACACACAGACAAACAAACAACAAAATCAACAACATTTAGTATGAGGCGAATGAAGGTGACAAAGCAAACTGATACAAAACAGTTTCCTAGCTTAGTTTCAGTATTGATTTTGTATTTAGACATCAATACAATGGAAATAATGAAAAATAAAAGAAATAAAAATGTCAATAACAACAACAACATATACAAGCAATAAACTAATTAATTCACTCATATATAATAGATGCATATTTATACACACATACACAAAACATACAGATTTATTCATTCAATCACACATAACACACATACAGAACAGAAAAAGGTTAAACAAAAGACATGCGTCATACTTAATTAAGACACATACACATACATAAAGAGCAAGTTTAATGAATAGCTCTGCTGGAGGCCATTAAAGGAATTGGTGACAAAAAATATTAAAAACAATATTATTAACATTTTTCTTATAATCTGAAGATACACAAGTGAAAAACTATCCTTTATTGATTACTGACAGCTCTACAATAATAATAATAATAATAATAATAATAATAATAATAATAATAATAATAATAATAATAATAACAATATGTATGTTTATAGCAACAATTTATCATGTAAATAATGTATTTATATGCAATGTATAAAATGTATTTAAATGTAAAAATGCATGTATGCTTGTATGGACAAAACATACATAAAATAGATTAAACATAACATACCTACACATATCAACACATACATAAATATATATACTCACAGCTACGAATATGTAGAATTAATTATTGCGTGTTATGTAAGCAAAAGCGGAGATTATCACTAACCGAACGTGTTAAACATAATTTAAACAACATGTTTACCATTTAAACGAGGTGCAGGTTGGTTTACGTTAGGAAGACTGAAGACTGGTAAGGGGTCATGTGAAAGAACGAAACATCAAAACATAGATCTGTTACCATCTTACACTTAAGAATAAATGAATAAATAAATACGTAATAAACAAACAAACAGACAAACAAAACTATAAACAGACATACATACATACATACACATATATGCAGGCATGTGTACATACATACATACATACACGTACACAAACATTTATACATACAAACCATACACATACATACCAAGAGATACACACATAGAAACACACAGACACACACATATAAGTTGTCTGTCGGAAAGATATCATGCAACATGCATGGTATTTTCAAAGAAATGCAGTTAAGTTTATTGGCCCAAATACAAAATCATAAAATGAAAATAATAAGCTGATAGGGTCATAAAACAGAAAAGAACCAATTTATGGATAATTTATATATAATAATAATTATTATTATTATTACTGCTATAATTATTACTACTTTTATATTATCATCATCACTAAAGCGAATTAGATTAACAATAGAGCAACATTTATATTATTTTTTATCATTTCATCATCATCATCATCCTTATCAATATTATCACTACATCAATATGTACTGATTGATAGAGTAATAACTACTAGAATGCAATTATTATCGATACTATGTATTTATTAATACTAAGGCATAACGAAAGACTTTGGAAGCATCATAGAACAATGAAACATCAGCCTGATCAAGGGTAGGAAACGGAGATGTTATTAGGACATTTGAGTCTTGAAAAATTGGATCAGACGCAATCATTCCATGGTATTTAGGACATGATTTTTTTAAAACTAAAGTTACTTCAAGACAGTTATTGCACTACGTTACGTCCCATGGCAACTGTTTTCAGTATTAAAGATCATTGTGTAGCATATATCTTTCATAGAAACGCCAGCTTAACGAATTATTTTTTGAAAAATACAAAAAAAATCTTCAAATTCTAATCAATTTTCCGATATTTTGGTTAAAATTAGGAGATTTTATGTCTTATAGGCTATACTAATACTACAACTATTATTACTACTACTACTACTATTACTACTACTGCTACAACTACTATTACTACTACTTCTACTATTAATAATAATAAGAAAAAAATAATAAAAAGTTTAACTCTTGAAAATAAAAAATGAAAGCCCAAGTACAAAAAAATTATTCATTTGCCATAATCTGAACCTGGTTCAATTATTATTATTATTATTATTATTATTATCATCATCATCATCATCATAAACATTTAATCATCATGCCCATAGCCCTCATCACATACATGTTCATAGTCATTAATCAGAAGCAGGCAACAATCACCAACGTAAAGAAATGTAGACAAATAAAAAAAAAGAGTATACAGCAATAAAATTGAAAGCTACAACGCAAAAAACCCAACCAGACAAAAATGATGAGTTGTCTAGGAGCTGGTTACTAACACCAGACAGAAAAACTGAATCATCATAATAAGATAACAGTTTCTAGGCTTGAAGATTCCATGATGCCATCATCATTTGCAGCTGGTTAACATAGGCATTCATAAAAATTTCTTTCGTAGTTTTGGGGTGTTGTGCAAAATTAGTTAAAATAATAAAATTAATTTTTTTTACAAAAAAAAACTTTCAAAAGTTCTGTGATCTTGCTTTCATATCTGGATGATGCATAATGCTCTGCAAATTATAAAGACATTGCACTAAAGTAACTAGAGTAGCACATAAACAACAACAACATCATCATCAACAACAACAACAACCTGTTTGACAATTAGCAACAATGAAAAACAACAATAATATCATTATGAACAACAACAAAAAAACCGAGAAAATTAGTTAAAAGAATGTACGTAGCAATGGTAAATAGAATCAGCAGAGCTGGAAAAAAATTTGCTAATTATCAACGGAACTGATATTTCAATGGAAAAGTGACAGATCATATGAAAATCTTACCAAAAATAATAAAATAAAACAACATAATGATAACAAAAATTATATTATTTTTATAACCAGCTGGTATTAAATGAAAGGCCTGAACAAGTAAGTATGTAACTCAAGAATGCATTGAGATATAAAATGGTAGGCTGACTTGAATGAAATGCAATACATAGCTTGGGGCAGGTTATCGACACCAACATCATCATTACCATCACCTCTCCTCATCATCTCATCTTTCAACGTGTCATCATCATCCTCATTATCATGATATCATCTCATGTTTCAAGGCTATTGTCATTACCAGCATTATCATCAGATACTGAGCAGATTATTCTGGCACTACCATCATCATTCCGATCATTGTTTTTACTCTTTATTATCATTTTCATGACTCAGGCTTGGTATCATAAAGTATCAGGCAGAAGTATCATAAACATCAACATCATCATCTCAATATATCATCATAATACATCAGCACCATCATCGTAATACATCAGCACCATTATCACAAACCTCACCATCAAGCTTATAATAAGAAGCCTGATTCATGACTCATATAAACATTTCAAAATCATCACACCATCATCACAATCAGCCAACAGCATCTTTATAGTAGGCCAACAACACATCATCATAACCAACAAAGCCTTCATCACAATCGTAACGTCATCATCAATCATAATTCTTCACGACCTCAATTTCACTTATCATCATCTTCATTCTTCACTGGCACACAATCAACAAATATTAAAAGCATTATAGTATAACGGTATTCATGAAGGATAGAAGAAGATGGAGGCTCTTTGTGGCTGGCTATTGCCGCCCTGAGCTGGCAGACAGCAGATGACGACGACGATAGTGGTATTCATAGTATAGCGGTAAAAAAACATCGGCAAACAATTGCGAAGCTTGTTCAAATCTCATCCAAATCATCTACATATTGAATTCAACTCATTAATTCACATCCTTGCAGTAATTAGTGCAAGTGATTAAGAAATATGATGACGTATTAATTACAACAAAATTTTAATCACAAATAAGTTTAAATTAGAGTGCCGAGTTGAAGAATTTTACCGGAGTTGAAATTTTCTGGAGGGATCGGAACCGGATATTTTTCAAGCGAATAATAACGTCGGATATATTTCATCCGACAACCAGCCTAAAATTCATAACTACATTTTAAATGATCCAAGATGCAACACAATAGCATGCAATGTGAATGAAATCAACCAGGAGTAGAGAAAAACATAAAAAATTCAATAGGTATCAAAAACATAAAATAAAAACGAAAAAAAAACACTCTACGTTTTTATTATTACATCACAATCTATATAAAAAGAGAGATTAGCAATAAGTTAAACATAAAATATCCTAACAAACAATACCAGGTAAGTATACTGAACAAAGGTTGCCCAAGAACATAGTCATCATCAACAAAAACATGGGTATGACAGTATCACTATTTACTTGTGCATTGCTAACAATGGATAATGATAGATGATAGGTAGATAAAAGGATGGACTGGCAAATAGATAGATAGATAGTAGGATAAATGGATAACAAGGTTGATAAATAGATAGATAGATAGATTTAATATAATTAAATAAAATAAGGCAAATAAGAATAGATTGAAATTGACACAATAAAATAAATTACCACATATGGTCACAGATGTTTCAAATGAAGTCTATTATAGTAGAATGCATGTGCAAAATGTACAAAGGCTTTTGTTATCACTAGCAATCCATCCATCCATCTGATCTATCTATCCATCTATCTATCTATATATCTTATTTGTCTATCTGTTGTCAATCTCTCTCTCTCTCTTCCTCTCTCTCTCTCTCTCTCTCTCTCGGACATAGGTTTTTAGAAATCATCAACTTATACCCATACAATGCATAACATAAAAACTTAACTATAAAACAATTAACCTATAATTAGGTAATTAAAAAAAAGGAACATAATATAATTAAGATAATTATTACATAAAAATTATTTCTATAATTATTTTTGTTATTATATATATATTTTTTTATTTGCACTGGTGCCAGTTTATTATACTATGTTGCTCTGTCCTCCTGTTTAAAAATATAACTATTTATCAACAAAAATGGCATAGATAAAAATAATAATAACAATAATAATAGTAATAAAAATAATCTGACACGTAATAATAAAATGGAAATAATAACAAATAAAACCACCAATGAACCAATACAAAAAAGAAGAAGAATGAATAAACAAGCAAATAAATAATCTGTACCTAATTTGGTGATTAAATAACTGGCAGGATAATAGTGATGATGGTGATGGCTGAGAAATGATGATAGAATTGATATCATCGTCAACCCATCATCATCACTATAAACATTTTTGAGATACTACATCAAATCAACTACCCAATGGTAGGTGATAAACATAAATGTCTTACATGTAAGATACTTTCATAACATAACGCATTCTTTACCGTATAAACATTTCTTTTACTTATTTAATTCATTTTTTACAATTCCTCCTTAATATATTTAAGAGGCATCAATCAACAACACACACGCACGCACATACCCTACTACTACTACTGCTACTACGATGATGACAATTATAAATAAAAGAAACCAATTAAGCTCTCCATCATGTTTAATGCTATATATAGTAACATTACTAGCCAGTTAATTCTTGCATAAAGTACTAAAGATTAAAACACACACACATACAGAGAGAGAGAGAGAGAGAGAGAGAGAGAGAGAGAGAGAGAGAGAGAGAGAGAGAGAGAGAGAGAGAGAGAGAGAGAGAGAGAACACATACAAGTGTGCTTTCGAAAAAGTAAGAGCAAACAGGAATTTGACCGCTGTAGTAGTGGTACAGTTATTAAAGTGAGCTTAAAAGATAAAACGAACACAAACCTGCACACAGATAGACAGATACAAATAGGCATACATAAACAAAAAATATTTTAACATACCTTGATAGGAAAAAAGACAGCTAGACATAATAAGGCATAATTGACTAATAAGTATTGAATAGATAACATTATCAACTGTTTACAATTTATCTCTAGAAGGTTTTTTTCTCTAAGTTGTTAGCACACATCACATTTCACTATCAAACTCACTGATAAGTGATAACTGATACACAGCCGTATTAAGCTACATGTACAGACACACACACACACAAAATACACACCCTCACATATATAGACAACAAAACACACACACAAGCACACACATAAACACAATGATTAACATATACATATCCACATTCAATAGATCTTGACACATCTAGATCCAGCATCCCAAATTGGCTAATCATTTATTTATATAACAGCTATCTAACATTTAAATCAACTGTGAGCATGCATACATACAAACATACATGCAAACACACATACAAACATACACACAAACATACATACATACAAAAAACAGAGAGCAACTTACAAGCAAACAACCTAAAATTATGTACACACATTTGAAAGCTAAGATAACTAAACTCAATGAGACATTATGAATAAAGGACCAAAATAAACTATTAATTAAAACAAATAAATTCAACACAGATATGCATCACAAATTTCATTCATTCATTCATGCACTCATTTCATTCACACATCCAGCAACTCATTAAATTCATCTCTTCCAATTGATATATTAATTCGATCATTTATTTATATAACACCAATCAAGTGAAATAATTAATTTCAACTATTCTCAACAATTAATGATTTTGAATTCAAATGCTGCAATTTTTAACTTTTTTCAAATTTTATTCAATTGACTGGTCGTAACTACTAATCCTACTACTACTGCATACTACTACTACTACTACTATTACTACAACTTACCATTACTACTTACCACTACAACTACTTACCACTACTTCCACTACTACTATTATCAGTAAAACTTCTACTATTGCCACCACCACTACTACTGTTAATAATTGACGTTACAATTATAAGGACATAAATGATTAAAAACATTACTAAGTTTATAGTTTTCATTCAAGTTATAGCTACAAATCTAATGTCTAATGGCTCTCGAGTTAGCCAGGATTTGTTTAGAAACCATTTTATAAGTCCCATAAACGAAACACCTGGGTAGGTGCTTACTTTAGGAAAGTTTTACCAAAAGTTCCGTGCGTCCTAACTAACAAGTACAGTACAATAATATAGAGCAGTTAAAAATAAACAAAAATAGAAGAATTACAAATTTTTTTAATTTGAAAAAGGAAAACTTATTACAGCAATAAACTTAAAAAAACTATTAATATAAAAATTATGATACAAAAGTTTCATATAAAATAAAACAAACAAAACAATACAATATAAATACCCAACACAACAGAACTATCTATATCAGGTTGTGTAATGCCAAGGTGTGATGATGCAACAACATCAATATGTTATCATATGACATGAGAACAATATCTATATAGCATAAATATAGGAACAAAGTATGGCATTTTATTATTAATATTATAATTAAATTTATCATCAGATAAAGATTTATCTATATATCAATTATTAATTAACAACTATCCACTTCTTCACATGCTTAATTAGCCAAATCAAATCAAATCAGCTATAAAATGATGATACATGTATGTATTGTATGTATATGTTTGTATATATTTATTTATGTATGTATGTATTGTATGCTCATGTTTGTATCTATTTATTTATATACATAAATAAATGTTTGTTTATGTATGTTTGTTTATGTGTGTGAATGTATGTATTTACAAGGGTCTATATGTATGAATGTGTGTGTGTACGTACATATATTCCCCACAAATAGGAAGACTAACCAATAGAAATCACAATCCTAACTTATGAACCTCAATCAAATTATTTGCTCCCTGATTTTTCTTGTCTAAAATTTCAAACTTTAGCATTTCAAAACCACCAGACCACAAAACACAGCAATTAACCTATCTGACATCATCAACCAAATGAATGACAACAATAAAAATACCAATACAATTAATAAGAAAGAAACATACAATTATGAAACCATTGCTATCAGCAATAAAATACCTGAAATACCTACGCGAATGAGTATGTTTGTAGCATGCATGGTGCTTATTTGTACATACAAATAAAGGTAATTTTGTTTTATTTATTATCGGATGACTAAAGCAAGCCAACATGTCACACTTGGTTGAATGTATGTTCATTATAGCTATCAACCTTACTATAATAATTATTTTATATTTATTCATTTATCATAATGAAAATAATCTTCCCTACAATCATCATCATCATCTAAAACAATCACAGTCATCATCTCCACCACTACAAATTCACAAAAGACAATGTTAATAATATATAATAATAATAGTAGTAGTAATATAAACTATCACAACTCCAACTCACCATCATCATCATCATCATCATAATCACAGTCATAATTATCATCATAATCATCAACAGCACATTTTCAATCAACAGTTATTAATATGGCTGTTGTGGATATTTCACATAATCTGATATGGGCATTTTATATAAGAGTAATTAAATTTCTATTATTTGTTAAACATCTTTCCAAACAAATTACTGTATTACAATAGAGGTAAATATTTAATTATGTGCGTGCGTGCGTGTGTATGTGTAAGAGTTATATTCAATACATACATTTAGCTATAATATTATGATGAATAAGAAACTGTTCAGAACTGTATTGAATGTATTTAATCACTTATGGTGTATGTCACTACTATTTATAAATAAAAATCACCACACTACACACACACATCCAACACTCACATATATATACAAGAACACATAAACAAACACACATATTTATTCAATTAAAATGTTATGTCTTATCAGTGCATGTGACAAAAAATTATGTTCACACATTGTAGTTGTGCCACTAAAATCTGTTTTGCATTGCAAAAGTCTCAGTAACTAATTAACTAAAATAAAAGTAGTTAATTGATTAGTTTATTTATTAACTTGTTTATGCCTATATTAGAAATATTCATCTATTTATTTATTTACAGGGGTTCATTAATTTATATTTTCAGTGTAATCTTATGATTTACTTATTTATATTATAAATTTTATAGGAATCTGAATTGTAATTTGAATGGCTATGGAATTAAAAAATGAAGAAAGTTGCAGATTTTTGTTCCCCCGACTGAGTAATATATTAGCCATGTTTGTTATGTTTACCTAGTTTAAAAAATTTCTCAGGCTGAAAATTATCTATGTTGAAAAATTACTTGCACCAAGTTACAAAAACTTCCAAAGGAATTATCTAAAAAAAGTGCCAAGTAAAACATTTTTTAACACGTGGATTTTAGTTTATTGCAAAACAATTTTTTTTATAAACTTTTAAGACGCCTTAAGCTAACGAAAAGAATGGATAAAATATAAGTTTGTTTGCTTTTCTTACTGTTTTGTTATTTCTATTGTAGCCTTTTTTAATAAAATTAATTAAATTAATTATAAACAATGCTTCTGGTAGCAAAAAACTGAATAATATAAAATAATAATTTAAATATTAAGGTATTAAAAAACAGAAAAACTGTTGTATTGCATTTTGAATTCTGTATGTAGGTGTAATTGTAATTGCAATGTAATCAATGTAATCGTAATGTAATTGTTTGGTTGGAGAATCTTTCTTTATTACTAGTTAATACTTTTTTATTGTAAAGAACAAATGAAATAATATTTAAAGAAATTCATTCCGAAAGTTCTCATAAACTAACTTAATAACATCCAATAATTGCAAATAGATACTAAATTTGATAGGAAAGAATGTGAACAAAGAAACCGGGAGTGAAATTTCAAACAAAAACAACACATGAAAATTGAATTTGAATAAAGTTTTATTTCCACAAGTTACGAAGCAATTAAAAAATTATTAAAATAAATAATCAATAAAACAATATAAATAAAAATTTACAAACCTTTTTATCTGAATTAAATAAACAGAACAACCAGAGAAAATAACAATTTAGAATAGACGACCATTGAGATATCCTTCCATTCAGAGTTCTTGTATGCAAATGATGAACGCGCACAGCAAGCGTTTCATATATACGCATTCGCTTTGTTTGTTGATAGGAGCCAAAAAGAACCTTAGCCCCTAACAATTGTGCTTGAAAATTAAACTTTGGACTGTGTATTATATCACATACTTAGATTATATAGAATAACATTTAGATAATATTTGTTATTAATTACAAATTTTAATCTAAAGTGATTGAAAAATTCGACATATTTGGACTCTAAAGATAATTTAGGAGGTATTTAAACTATATTCAAGTTTGAACTATCTTCATTAGACGTTGCAGACTTTTATAACTAAGTGATTCAACGGATATAAAGTAATAAAATAAATGCTTCACCTTAAAATTTTTCTCCCATTTTAAAAATTATATAATTCAAAACGGTCTCACATTTGATTATCGGATTTATGGTCATAGTTTTTCCATTACACTTTTTCCGCTACTGAGAAAAATTATGAAAATTAGTTGAATTTATCAAACTTCGCATGTGGATGTATTAAAAACAGTCCGGTTATGAAAAGAGGAAATTACCGACGCGGGCAGTTAAAGTCAAAGTCACATCATGCGGATGGAAAGAATGGAAAATCTAACAACTACTGAAAAGATTGCAGGAAAAAGAGATCGCGGTCAACAACAAATCACATTCGTGAAGTCCAAGTGTCACTTGTTGAATATCACCACATTTCAACAAATACAATGTGTTAAAGATCAGGTTATGCTTATATATATATATATATATATATATATATATATATATATATATATATATATATATATATATATATATATATATATCTATGTGGCAGACGCTTCAAAGTCAGCGCTCAGGTCAAGCGTGAGTCAAATGTTTCTATGAAATCCATAACCGTTTAAACCATGCTTCTTCTAAAAGTTTCAAGAAAATCAAAATTCAACTAATTGAACTTTAGCATTTTCAACCAGGTTGAAAATTTGTGATAAGATTAAATGTTAATGTCATTTATCGTAAGGGTATGGGATTTGAATTTGAATTGAAAAATAGATGAGTAGAAACATTTTTCTTTGAATACGAAAACTAGAAACAAATTCGAATTGATATTTATTCAATCAAAAGTGGTAAAACTTTTTGTTATAAAAAAATGCGTCTCCACAAAATATAACAAAGAAAAAATTTTATATTTGAAAATCAAATCGTTCAACACTCAAATTGGACGAACGGAGTAATTAAAAATTATAAAAATTAAATTTTGAAAGATATTAACCCATAGAACGATTAGTGTCAGAATTAAAAATAAAACACGTCAATCAAGTAACTAATAAATCCTCTTCTTCTTGTTCGTTATTTATTAACGAATTAATTATTTAAATAAAGTTGATTATCATTTCAACGCATTTAACAAAAAAGTTACGAAACACGAGCAATAAAAAGATCAGTGATTCATCATTGAATTATAAAATGATTGGTCATCGAAAAACACACACACACACATATACACACACTCACGTACAAACACACACACACACACGAATTTATATAAACAGATTCACATTTCACATATACACAAATGTACACACACACACACACACACACACACACACACAATGTGCACACACACACACACATACATACACACATGTATTAAATCACAAACGCACGTACACACGCGCGCACGCACACACACAGACATGATTTCACAAACAATTAATATACATGCTCCTCAATGAATTTTGCAAACTGATGGGTCTTGAGATCCGCTCTGAACTTCTAAGTGATGGAGAAGTAGTCAGAGAAGGAGGTAGAGAGTTCCAGAGAAAAGGGCTGAATTCGCGAATGCAGTTTTAGCAAAAAGAGTGTTTAATACGAATTAAAAAGAAGTAAAAACAAGAAGATGATCGTAAACCGGGGCGTGTAGTTTTAATTAATATATCTGATAAGTAGGGGGGGGGGTATTTAGGAAATAATTTAAATTGAGACTTTTACATAAATGTGCAAATTTAAAAAACTATACAGTATAAATAGAAAAGAGCCAAGGATAGAGCCCTAAGGTACCCCAAAAGTTAGAGTAGAGGAGTTAGAAGTATTTTTGTACACTACATTTTACCGAATTTACTTATATGAAACTGCAATAAAATTTTCCAAAAGATTTACTGGTTCAATATTTATTGACTTATTATACAATGGTTTATTTTCAACTTACTCACTTTTTTCTCTATCTCTCTTTCTCACTCTCTCTCTATCAATATATATATATATATATATATATATATATATATTGATAGAGATATATATATATATATATATATATATATAAATATTTGTTACCTTTTTCATAAATATCATAAACACACTATATATAAATGAAAAAGTTAATTAATAAATTACGTTAAATTTAATTGATTGATTAAATTAGACATTGAATAAATTAAATTTAAGGTAATATGTAAAATGCGGCAGCACAGACAAACACTCACGCGTACAAAATGCGATAGAATGGAATGTTAACTAAATTAATTACAGTTAATTGATCAATTGATTAATTTACCAATTATTTAATTAATTTAATTAGTTTATTAAGTTAATTAGTTGAAAATTAGGATTAATAAAAAGGTTCTTCATCGGTGTCATGGTTCGCAATAAAAAGGCTCCAATGAGGATGATGATGAAAAAGTTATGATAACAATGATGATGTGGTGGTGAGGATGATGGTGAAAAAGTTATGATAACGATGATGACGATTATGAGGGGTGGTGGTGATGATGGTGGGGAAATGATGGGGATGACAATTCTGAAATGATTATGATAATGATGATGCGAGGACGATAATGAAGAAATTGATTCAGGTGTAAATGGTCAAGCAAGGATGATACTGGAGATGATGGTATAGCAGTGGCGTTGGTGATGATTGTTTAAGGATAAAGTTGATGTGATGATTAAGATGATGATAGCGAGAATGTCACGCCTGACTTTTCATGTTACGTATCTCTAAGTTTCAGGTTTTATCATAGTTAATGCGTTTGGAATGTATGCAAGTGTGTTGTCGGGGTTTGAAAAAGAAGTTTCATAAAATTAAAATATAAAATGTATCAAAATCTTCACATAATGCAGTGCAGTTTATGTAGGAAAGCACAGACGATCTCAAACGCACATGTACACATCTACACAAGCAGCGTACAAACACAAACACACACATACATACACACATACACATACGCACATAAACAAACACAAACGTAGGTTTATGAATGATTATTTTTTAATTTATAACTTTCAGGTGGAATCGATATGTGTAAGGTTGAATAAGAGGAAAATAAGTCAAGAT
>NW_008703981.1:528395-535366 GCF_000326865.2 Helobdella robusta
TCTCCAAAACAGAAGCAGTAGCTGCAGAAACGACTACAACAACGACAACAACGCTGCCACAACGTTACTACAACTACAACAACGTCACCACAGCGGCCACACGACAGCCACCCTACCTCAAATCCGACCCTATGTAGGTGGCCACGCCATAACCCTTGGAATCCAAATTGTCACCAACTTTCATGGTGTTGCACGGTTTCCTCTGGTTGGCGTAATCATTCATGGTGGACTCAACCAGGAATGCATATTTTCCTTTGGCGTTTCTGACCCTGGCTATTCCTTCGTCGGTGGTTTTCACGAAAACACTCGGCCGACTGTACATAAAGTTCCACATTCGCTTGTAGACGTCAATTTTTGAGGTCTGTCGGGTTTTTAGGGTTAGGGTTAGTGAGTGTGTGTTTGTGTGTATGTTTGTCTAGGTGTGGATGTGTATACTAGTAGATGTGTGTTTGCATATGTGAGGGTGTGTATGTTTTACTGGTGTGTCTTGTGTGTGTGAGTGTGTATTTGAGATGTGTGCGTGCAACCAGAGGTAACCGTGCAACAGTCCTATGTGTGTGTATGTGTGTGTATGTATGTCTGTGTATGTGTGTGTACGTGTGCGTAGGTGTGAGCGTGTGGATGTATTTTCACAGTTGTGTTTGTGCATTTGATTGTGTAGGTACCAAAGTAAGCATGCATGTATGTGTGAGATTATTTGAAGAAGGGCTTCAGGTGCTAATGTAACAAAAATTATTTCTATTTGGATTATTATTTTCATTGCATACTTTTGCCTATGTACAATCCAACATCACTTCACAGTTACTATGATTATCATCGTCATCATCTTTATAATCAATATCTCCTACTTATTTCATCCTCATCTTCATAGTCTTCGTCGTCATCATCATCGTCGTCATCATCATCGTCTTCATTATTAGCACTACAAAGTCATCCTCTCCAATGTTGTCACAGTTCTTGCTTGATCCATCCCAATCTCATCTCTCCCACTTCCACTGAGTTCTGGCAGAAGCATCACGTATAACACACCATCAAAATTTTTGTTTCTTCATGGCTGGCTGTGTTTATTCATGTCTTATTTTGTTTGCTCATGACTCCCAACATAGCATGGTCGATGGATGGTGTAATGGTTAAAGTGCCTGGCACCGTCGTTGCAGTGGCTGGATTCGAATGCAACAAGATCCCCGACTATCACATGAGTTGTGTGTTTGTTGTTGATACTTTTGAGAAAAAATTACTAAAAAAAAAATTCTGAATGAAAAAATCATTTTAATTGTATACAAATGGACATTCTTCTGGCACTGACTAACTCTGAAAAAAGTTTGGGTGGAGCCGGCGTCCAGCGTTCCGTAGAGAATTTCCGTCTGTTTCGAAAGGTCATCGGCATTTTTTATGGGAGTCAACATGCGTTCGATGGTTAAAAACGCTGCCAGGTTAGCTGTGTATGAGGAGATGATGATGAGGGTGAAGAACCACCATGCACTCCCAACTATCCTCCCTGAGAGAGATCTGGTAGTGGTGGTCGTGATGGGGTGGGTGAAAATGATGCAGAGGATGAAGACGATGATGAAGAAGATCATGTCGATTAAAACAAAACCATATTAAAAAGAATGGTGACACTCTGAGCTTCTGAGCTAACAAGCCAAAAATAAATGAATGTTTACTTGACCAAGCACCACACACACACACGCACAACACACAGACGCGCACACATACACGACACAGAGTGACCAACCTTGGACAAACCTCACACCCCCTTCTCATAAAGGCACCAAGAGCGAACCAGAGACTGTTGAGGATGGTGAAGTCATTGACGTACGTAGGCCCGTGCACGCTGTCTTCTATCTGCCATTCGTTAGGGCTGAATCTGTGTTTTTTGGTTTTTTGGTTTTGTTTGTTGTTTGTTTGTTGTTTGTTTTGTTTGTCGTTTGTTTGTTTGTTTGTTTTGTTTGTTTGTTTGGTTTTTGGAAGTTAGTTTACACTTTATTTATTACTGATATTTAGAATTACAAATACACATGTATCATAGATAAATAATTAAACATACGGATAAATACAAACAAACACAAATAAAATACAACTAAATACAATTACAATACAAACAAAAACAAAACAAAAAATAATTTGTTTTTATTACCTGCTGACGAAAAACAAAACCATCGAGACAGCCAGGTAGGAAAAAATTATACACATCCATATCTTGTAGGAGAGTGGGTCCATGAAGGAGAATACACCTTTGTATGAGTTTGTGTGTGTATGCCTGTATGTATGTGTTTGTATGTGTGTATGTATGCGTGCGTGTGTATGCGTGTATGTATGCGTGTGTGTATGCGTGTGTGTTCATGCGTGCGTGTGTGTGTGTGTCGATGTTTTGATTGGAATCATATTTTCAATGCTTGATTTATGGGGAAATAAATTGCACGCGTCTCTAGTGATGCGTCAATCGTGGAATACGATCTTCATAAATATGAGATGGTGACGTTGGTGAGAGATGATGACGTGGATAAAAGATGATGACGTAGATTAGGGATGATGACGTGGACAAAAAACGTGACGATCGCCTTAAAAAAAAATTAATCAAGAGACGACCCACTCCAAGCAGCTTTTTTATTGGCGCCGCTCAAGAAATATTTCGAGAAGAGGGGCCAATCGTCATAACTCATTCCTCAATAACGCAGTTTTTTGTTTTTGTTGTTATTGTGATCGTTCTCTGACGTCATAATTTGTTTTTGTTGTTGTTGTGATCGTTCTCTGACGTTAAAATTTGTTTTTGTTGTTGTTGTTGTGGTCGTTAGTGGAACCACAGCCGTACGTTCTGCTTAAGAGCGTGCGTGGTTGTATGCTTGTTCTTGCGTCTGTTTATTTAAGACGGGCAGCTTGGGCGATTATCGCAATGATGATGTTGTTTATGATGACGCTGTCGGTGGTGCTGATGATGGCGAGGATGTTGTTGATGGGAACCATGGTGACGGTGATGTTGGTGATGATACAAGAATGATAGAATGATGGTTAAACGATTAAAAAATGATGATAGGGTAAATTATGGTGACTGAAAAAGATGTCTTTAAAGGTCAGGCACTCTTTAACGAGACCAATACAAATTAACCAAACGATACAAAACTGGTCAAAGTTAAGAATTAATGGAAACAAGAACTTCATTATCATCATCCTTATCATCAGCCTTATAATGGCCATCATCATTCTCATACTCCTCACCATCATCATCATCATAACTACCATCATAATCATCATCATAACTACCATCATCATAACTACCATCATCATCATCATCATCATCATCATCATCACCAACATCATCATCATCACCACCACCAGCATCAACGCAAACATTTTCCCCTCTAAAATGCTAAATTGAACGCATAAAACAATTTACGACTGTTGCTTGGAAAGGAAGCATAAAAAAAAATTTCCACTTTGGTTGCGCACAAGTGATCCAACCGTTCCCGGGTTCGATCGCACGCTGGTCATGAAATATTTAAGAACTCGCATATTTATTTCGATGGCTTGTATGATATTTTTTTTATTATTTCATTCGTGTTTTTGATATATTTAAATTTTAAATTCGACTTTTATGAAAAATATTTTATGATTTTTTTTGTTTTGTGTTTGCTTTGCCAACCAAAAAAAACTAAATTGATAAATAAAAGACAAGACGATTGTGATCGAGCTCTTAACGAGTTCATCTAGCACAACCTAGACAAAATATTGCTAATCATTAAAAACGATTTAACCTTTTTTCAAAAATCAACAATCGATTTCGTGTTATGTTCAAATCCATTCATAAGAATATTATTCCAGTTCCTAGGACCCTTACAAAATGTCTGTGAATATAAAATATTGGTTCTAGACTTATTTGACAGCAAATAACATACCACCACTCTCTTAACTCTTGAACTGCTTGCGTACTTACAATAATTATTGAAAGTGGCAGGCAATTTATTATTTGGTTGCCTGTGAACAAGTAGCAACGTGACATAAAAATTTAATTGACGACAGTTGAGATAATTTGTTGTGCTGAGTGACTCATTGGCATGCGACCCTCCTCGACGACACGCTGAGGCTTATGAGGGCTCTTTTCATCACGAGTTTGACAGGATCCGTGTCTTATAGTGGTGTGTGCCACCACGAACGACGTTGCGATAGGTGACAGGCAGATTATCTCAGCATTTGTTTTCTTTTAATTGCTTGATTGTCGAAGTACGCTCGCGTATTTGGTCCATTTTCATGTTCCGGCAAAACTGCAGTTTATCATTTTACACATTTTAGCAATCTAATTACACTAACAGTATCGTCGTGACCTTAAAACCCCACAATATTATTAATAAACGACCCTTGTTCTAATAAGCAGCAGTTACTTTCTGAAATGTAAAAGAGTTCGTTAGTTACGAGCGGCCTGAGTGCCATTGTTCTTCTACGTGAATGACAAACAGTTTAACTTTCGTCCGTGGTGTGTGATTTTGAAGCCTGCCTTAAAATAAATTTTAAATTTTTGCAAAAAAAAACTTGAACTCTAAAGTCATTTTTTCTTTCGTTTCTCTCTCATTTGTTCATTTAATTTTTTATAATTTTTCTCTTCCTTTTCTCAAAAGTTTCTCTCGCTCATCAGCTTCTTTTCATCAGTCCATCCGTCACCCCACCGTGTGTCTTGCATAATAGATTGCAGAATTAAAAAAAATCTTTCTAGCAGAGGAATGCAAATACACACACGCACGCACCAACACGCACAAACACACGCACAAACATACACACACTCATCTGTACATCCACATTGCAACGCCAATTCCTAACAAAGAGGAGCACATATATTAGGTCATCATGACGTCTTCGTTACGTCATACATTCATTCATTTATTTTTGTCATTTACCGCTGTCATTCGTCTGGCTTGAGCACGTAGACGTATACGGATGTTTGGATGAATGAGTGAATGAGTGAATGTTTAGATGAATTAATGCATAAATGTAGGAATGAATGAGTGGATGCATATATGGACTTATTTGAATGAATAAAAGAATAAATTTTTTGACAAACATAACTATGTGAACACATGAATGAGTGAGTGATAAATGGATGAATGAATCCATGAACAAAAGCAAGGATAAATATAAAAATGAACGAACAAACGAATGAACGAACAAACGAATGAATGAATGAATGAACAAATGAATAAATGAACAAATGATTCTTTTTTCAGATTGTTCTAAACTTATTAATATTTACACGTTACATTTTTGCGCCTTGCTTGCTTCAATCCTTCTGAAAATTTTTTTTGTAACGTTCCAGTTACATATGAAGTGTGAATGGCTGTAATTATAATGAAAAGATTTAAAAAAAAACAAAAAGTTTTACCTTTTTTACACTCTGTTTCTCTCTTCTCTACTTACTCTCTTTCTCTCTCTCACGTCCGCTTTCTTTTTTCATATTACATCCTTCTCTCTATCTCACCTTCTTTTTTCTCTTTCTATTAAAAATTTCTTTAGTAACTGTCGTTTTTGATTTTTCATTATTCAGTTGTTTATTTGAAATTTCACTACTTATGTATATATGTTTAACATTCTCTCTCTCTCTCTCTCTCTCTCTCTCTCTCTCTCTTTCTCTCTCTCACTCTCTTTTTTTCTGTATTTTTTTGTTTTAGTATTTTGTCATTTTAATTTGCTATAACTTAGTTATTTTTACAGCAATTTATATTTTAGCATATATTTCTGTCTAATCAGTTTGTTTTTCAACGACTTTGTTAAAAAAAACCAAGCAAGCAAGGCATGTTTGCCGGCATCGTGCATGGAGGATCCATCCATGAATGTCTTTCTTCATAACGCCGTAAAAAGCTAGCCAGGGAAAAGACATATGTTCTATTGTATGTATGTTCACTCTTTGAGGTGTTGTTTGTTGTTGTTGTTATTTGTGTTGTTGTTTGTGTTGTTTCACATTCACGTTTGTTTCCTATTTCTCACATTCATTGTATTCTTTTTACATTTCCCTTATTTGAGGTGACGTTTGTTGTTGTAGTTGCAGTTGGTGTTGTTTTGTTGGTGTTGTTTTGTTGGCATTGTTTTGTTGTTGTTGTTTTGTTAGTGTTGTTTCATATCGTTGTTATTTTTGTTGTTTTGATGTTGTTTATATTCTGTCTGTTGGTTGGATGTTTTTTAAGATGATGTTGTAATTATGCTTATTTTATGCCATTATTATGTGTAACAGGAGTATTTTTAGTAGTAGTAGTAGTAGTAGTAGTAGTAGTAGTAGTAGCAGCAGCAGCAGCAGCAGTAGTAGCAACAGGAAGATTAGTATTCCTAGGTTAATGTGGAATTACTTGGATGCCACAGTTATTTTTGCTAGGAAAAAATTTAACAACAGACATATCTCAAACAAATGTTCCGTTTAATTAAATTTACAAGAAATATATCATACTAACACGGAAAATATGATTTTTTTATTTGCGAATTACAATTTAAAAGTGAATTTTTGTGTGATTTGTTGTTTTGTTGTTTATAATTCATGCTACGACACGTTATATTAATTTATGTGTTTAAAATTATTAAATTTAAAGTAATTAAATTAAAAGGAAATTAATTTATATCTGGAGTATTGTGTTCGTTTGTATATGTTACAGTTTATATGTGAGTGTGTTGATATGTGCCAGTGTGTATATAAATATGTGTGAGTGAATTCGGGTGTGTGTGTTTGTGTTGGTGTATTTATGTATGTATGCATGTATACATGTATGTATGTATGTATGTATGTATGTATGTATGTATGTATGTATGTATGTATGTTTGTATGTATGTATGTATGTATGTATGTATGTATGTATGTATGTATGTATGTATGTATGTATGTATGTATGTATGTATGTATGTATGTATGTATGTATGTATGTATGTATGTATGTATGTATGTATGTATGTATGTATGTATGTATGTATGTATGTATGTATGTATGTATGTATGTATGTTA
>NW_008703981.1:535637-565183 GCF_000326865.2 Helobdella robusta
GTGCAAGAAAAAATAAATAAGACAAAAGAAATAAAGTTGATTGTCACTCAGTTAAATGTCAGAACACACATATATTTAACACAAAATCAATAAATAAATAGATGACCAAAAAGAAGTAATACTAATTCAAATGACGATTTTTAGGATTTATCCACACAAGTTACTAGTTATGTACAAAAATTCAACGCAATAATCAACAAGCCTTACAACGAGTTATTAACCGACACAAGAATTAAAACAACATAATGATAGTACCGTACCGACTAATAAAAAACATAAAAAACAAAAAAAAACAAAAAAAACAAAAAAAAATTTTTATTTTCATAATCACATTTAATTACAAAAACCGAAATGCTGCTTAAAAGCAGCAACTTTAATTGTTTACAAAATAGAGGAAATGATATTCCAGGTAGACGGAGTGAGGTTGGCAAATTATTCCACACCATCGGTCCAGCAACAGCAAAATTTTTTTTACCAGTCACCAAACGGGTTTGAGGAACGTCTAGCAAATTCCTATTATTGGATCTCAATCTTGGATAACCAGACGTTGAATCACGTTTAGTCAATCTACCGACCAAGTACGGAGGAGCACGCCCATTTAAAACTTTGAACATCAAAACAGCAATCTTGTGGATAATTCTCTTTTCAATCGGAAGCCAGTGCAGATCCTGTAAAATCGGCGTCACATGATCAGATCTAAAACCTCCGACAACTAGCTTGGCCATGCAATTTTGAATTGACTGCAGTTTGGAAATTTCCAACATGGAGACACCGTAAAAAAGGCTGTTGCAATAGTCCAGCCTCGAGTGAATAAACGCGTGAGCCAAACTCTTTAGGGTAATCTCATTAAGTGAATTTTTTATAGCCCTCATCATGCGAAGTTGTCGATGACATTCACCAGTTAGCGACTTTATGTGGCACTCCATTGTCATATTATTATCGAATACAACACCAAGATTACGAGCAACTTGACATAATTCAATCTTACTGTTGTTAATCTCAATCAAAGTGAAATTTAATTTGTTTATTTGCTGCCACGTACCAATTGGCAATAACTGGGTTCTGCATTGTTCAATTTGAGTTTGTGCTTGATCATCCAAGAATCAATCGCCTCCATGCACCGACCGAATCTTTCAACAAGAGCTTGAAATGAAGTAGCTGGACCACTGACGATGATTTGTATGTCATCTGCAAACCCATGATGCTTGAACCTGAATGAATCAATGATGTCGAAAACGTCAGCAGTGTATAGTAAAAACAGCAGCGGTCCAAGTACTGAACCTTGTGGTACACCATGCTTTACTTCCTGAACAGATGATAAAACATCTCTGCGTAATGCCTGTTGTTTTCGCGCAGAGAGATATGATTCGAACCAAATAAGAACAACACCTGAGATTCCAAAACATTGACGTAGCTTTCCAAGTAAAATCTCGTGATTAACACAATCAAAGGCTGCACTAATATCAAGTAATGCCAAGATTGAGATATTTTGATCATCAATAGCAGCAAACAATCAGTGCTGTCTCAGTTGAATGGAATTTTTTAAATCCTGACTGACATTTTGGTAGCAGATCATTATGATTTAAATGACAAATTAGCTGTTTGTGGAGAATTCGTTCAATAACTTTTGACAAAAATGTTAGATTTGACACCGGTCTATAACTTGATAAACTATTCTTGTCTAGTGTCTGCTTTTTTAACATCGGAACAACAATTAAATATTCAAAAGCCATCTGGAAATGCCCATAAGTTAAACATGCATTTACAAAAACAGTCAAAAACGGGAGAAACAGATGAACGTATTTTTTAAGTATTTTAGTTGGCAAATCATCCAGTGGGCACGACTTTGTAGATGAATCCAAAATAACTTGACGAATCTCATCACTGGAACAGCACTGAAATAATGAAAGTTCAGCACATTCACTCATCCGATTGTTTGAAACAATAGGCTCTTTGATACAAGGCATCATCTCTAGTATGTTGTCAACCATATCTTTAAAAAATTGAGCAAAATCATCAGAATTTAACTCATCTGACATATTAAGCAAATCAACAGAATTCATCTTGCATAAAACCCTGTTAATTGTCATCCGGAGTTTCTTTGGATTGGAGCCATTTATTTCAATCATGTTTCTCCAGTAGGCTTTCCTTTTTTCTGAGAGCAATGACTGTTTTTTCAACATAGCATCAACGAACCTTTTCTTGCTAACACCCCCAGGATATCTCACTATTCTCCATTGCCCGACCACACCTCTGACCCGATATAAAAAATGACCATTTTTAGATTCCCGCCTTTTTGCCTCAAGAACCAATTTTTTAAGCTGCAGACGCTGGTCCGTTGTAAGGTCATCACTAATCCTCACTTCTCTCATTTTTTTATCCAGCAGCGCTAATCTGAATAATCTTCTCATAACCAGGACTTTTGCAGAAAGGTTGATAAACTTAACAATCACTGGACGCGGGGGAGACGATACGCTTGGCTGTTTACCTTGTCTGAATATTTTCAATATGTCATCATCTTTCAGAGACTCGTCTGTTAGAGACCTTAAAAAGCCAAGAACATTGCCCCTATCTTTAGCAACATCCAAGTCTTCGCTGAAATTAAAGAGAACTATGTTGTTCTCACGGGCCTTAACTTCATTTGCCACTTCAATTTTTCTGCGAACAGAGATGACCTCTTTACTAACTACGTCGAGGTCCTTTTTTACCACATCGGAAAATGAAGTACTGATCATATTTCTCAAAGAAACAGCCTCGTTATCAACAATTTTAGAATTACTCTTTACCACGTCTGACCAAGACTTGGTGATATCGTTTTTCAAGGAATTAATAGACTGGTTAAGTTTCTCGTCTAGTTTTTCTAACTGTTTTAGGTTCTCATCGCTTGACTCAAGCCTCAACTGCAGATTTTTCATCCCAATATCAATGGAATCAAACGTTTTAAGACGAGAATCAATGGATTCAAATTTTTCGTTAAGCATCTGCAAAAGACCTTTGAAACCATCAGCATGTTTCACGCAATTATCACAATAAAACTTCATGTTTTTACTTTTGCTAGCATATTTCACCAATTCATCATATAAGTCCGAAGGCTCAATTTGAACCACCGCATCACATGCACAACATAAAATGTTATCATCCTTTACAGATGCAGGTTCCGTAATTGATTGACTTCTCTGAAATCTTGTTTTAGACATGTCTTAATCGAGCACACAAACGAAGTCTATGGAGAAAATGCAGTGGTAGATACAGGTCTTTAGCACGATGCAGCAGCTGCACTGTCGAAGCCGTTTCAGCGACAGCCAAAGTAGTTTTATATTCTGCAACAACAATGAACAAAATTTTCTTTCAAATCACTGTTGATATTCCAGACAAAATAAAAATGTATGTATGTGTGTGTATGTGTGTGCGTGTGTATGTATGTGTGTATGTATGTTTGTTTGTATGTATGTATTTATTTATGAGTGTATTGGAGTGTGTTGGTGTGTGCGTGTGTAAACATAATTGCATAAGTGGTGTCCTAAAGAAGGAGAGTTTATGTTGGGCTAGAAGGTGTCACTGTCCTACAGTAATTTTGTTTATGCGACTTTGTTAGCTGGAATGTGTTGTTTGTAGGTTGTGGTAGTAGCGTTAGTAGTTACTGCAGTAGCTGTAGTAGTAGTAGTATTAGTAGTAGTAATAGTAGCAGTTGTAGTAGTGGTGGTAGAAGTAGTAGTAGTAGTTGCTGGAGTAGTCAGTCAGTCGGTCGGTCGGTCGTTCGGTTGGTTGGTCGGTCGGTCAATCAATTAATCAACCAACCAATCAATTAATTAATCAACCAACCAATCAATCAATAAATCAACCAATTAATCACCCAACTTATCCACAAACTGACCAATTAACCAATCAGTCAATCAACTAACCAGGTTTTTGTTTTTCTGGTTTCTTGATCATGATACTTATTCCGAGGTTCATGAATGGCTTGCTGAAGTCGATAACTCGTTCTCTTATTGAGGTGATTGTTAGTGGAGCTACAGCTATGTCTGCTTCCTTGTGTGTGTACGTTTGTGTGTGTGTTTGTGTGTGAGTACGTGTTTGTGTGTGTGAGAAATTGTGTGTATGTGTATGTGTGCGAGTTTGAATGTGTTTTTGTGTGTGTGCGAGATTGCGTATATGTGTTTGTGTGTGTGAGTTTGTAAGTGTTTTTGTGGTTGTGTCTGTGTGGATGTATATATATATATGTGTGTATGTGTATGTTTGTGTCTGTTTTTGTCTAAGATTTTATAAATTAGTCTTTCCTTAAATGTTCGGTCAAATAAATTGTTTCAACTTTAATCTGAGAAAAAATGATGTTTGGATGACATTCACTTTGGGTTAATCACTCAGTTAATTATCTTTAAAATCATGCATCATCTGCTGCGGTCATCATCATCGTCGTCGTCATTAACAAGATGCCTCATCATCAGCATTGTCAAATGAAACATCATCAGCTTCATCATCGACGGTTTTTCATTATCATCACTAACAACAACAACAACAACAACAACAACAACAACAACAACAACAACAACAACAACAACAACAACAACAACAACGACGACGACGACGACGACGACAACAACAACGACAAAAACAACAACCACGACAACAACAACAACAACAACGACAACAACAACGACAATAACAACGACAACAACAACAGCAACAACAACAACAACAAAACAACAACAACATCATCATCATGAGGACTCACTTTCCTGGTCAGCTCTCCCACCATCCCATTCCATGTACCATTCACCATTTTCTCCCCGTACTTCCCGTCTGCCACCAGGCGGATCTCGTACTGGAATTTCACCTCTTTCGCTATTTCGCGGGCTAAATCAACGCAATAACCTGTTGGTGATAATAATAATAATAATAAAAATAATAATAATGATGATGATGATGATGAGGGGGAGAATGAAGATGATGATGATTAAGCAATGAACAAGCTGTGATAAAAATTTGTAAAGACGACGATGATGGTATTAAAGAAAATGACAACAAAACTGTCAAGATGAAGAATGGCGATGATGAAAATGACGATGATTATCACCAGATAAGAATGATTATCCTTCCCAAAAGAGTTCGTAGAAACTAGAAAACGAATTTTTTTCCAAATTATTCTTTATAATTCAATTATAGTTTCACATCAAACCTTTGATGTTATAATTACGCAGCGGTTGTACGCCAGAGAGTTTTATATTTTATTCTTACCTAATTTTCTCTCTTTTTTTCTCTCTCTCTCTCTCTCTCTCTCTCTACCTCTCTCTATCTCTGAAATATTTTTTTTGTAATTTTCATTCTCAATTGATTCTGAATAATATATAATGTGTAGAGGCATACACTCTTTCTTTTAATTTAATTCGCGCGTTATTAAATTTCATCTGTAACAGAAATAATTATCATATATATCCGAATATCCGAAATATCCGAATATCGAAATATCGAATATCGAATGTCCGAATATCGAAATATCCGAATTGCGAATTGTTGAATCGTTTGGAAGAAAGATTGTCGCTGAAATTTACTAGTATTTGACATATATTTTTGTATATGCAATGGCACACACACACACCACACACACACACGCGCGCTCGCGCGCACACACACGAACACGAACACAAAAACAAACACACACATACAAATATACACACTTAGAAGAATTAAGAAAATTGATAATGTTCAAACATCGATCGATTTTAATTAAATAATGGGAGAACTCTCTAGCGAACGACACTAACACATACATGCATGTATGTGTGTAAATACACACTACATACACAGACACACATACACAAACATAAAAATGCACACAAACACACATACATATACAGATACATTCATACACATGGATTTTACACAAATGTTTATAGATACACAAATATACAAAATTATACCTACGGTGATAAAGAAATACTGGCAACCTTTCAAAAATTATATTTTACACAAAAATTTCAAGCCAAAATTTGGCTTACACACTTTTGATCAAACCTATACACATGTTTTTGTATTGTTACAGCAAACAAATATAAAAACAAACACAAACATACCCAAATGTACAAACAAACATTTAAAAACAAACAAGTATAGAAAAAAAACTACCAGAAATACACACAGACAGACAAGCATTAGCACACAAACAGATAAGCTCATAGACATACAAAAAAAAAAGAAAAAC
This sequence comes from Helobdella robusta, assembly GCF_000326865.2. Classification (NCBI taxonomy): domain Eukaryota; kingdom Metazoa; phylum Annelida; class Clitellata; order Rhynchobdellida; family Glossiphoniidae; genus Helobdella; species Helobdella robusta. The sequence goes on from NW_008703981.1 coordinate 541,837, forward strand.
AATATGAACGTAATGTCGTAAAGTCGCTCAATAGGTGTCCCATCTAATTAAATTACTTGCAAACACACACTTACACAAACAAACCCATACACGTATAAATACACATACACACAAACCACACAAACACCACACACACCACACACACACACACACATAGAAGAAGCACACATCAACATTATATCCACATTGACACACCCACACAAACACTCACTCATACACAAAGACACAGACACACACTCACAGACACACACACACACACACAAATATCCAACCACCTTCATATTCAGCTCCAACACCATTAGCATCACCCTTCTTCTTGATGAACAAGTATGGCTGAGACTGTTTTGATGAAAAGGAAATAAGAACAAATGAACAAAATGAATGAATGAATGAGTAAATGAATGAATAAACAAATGAACGAATGAATGAACAAATGAATAAATAAATGATGAATGAATGAAAGAATAAATAAAAGAAGAACGAATTATTAAGTGTATTGGTTGTATTGATTATTGTTGTTACTATACTGCAATATTTTTGTTCAAGTGTGTTGCAAATTTACGACGATACTGAAGATAGAATAGATCGTTTGATTTGCAATTAGTTGGTTTGATTGATTGATTGAATGAGTGAATGATTTAATGAATGAATGAATAATAGATCGATTGAATGAACAACCGGTATGGAGGTGATGATTCTAGTCCGGTTGGCCATCAGTTCGGAGTTGTTTGTGTAGCCGGAGGATTCATCAAACGTCAGCCCATCCCTCGAATGCCATGTTCCTATCTTCAGCAGTTCAAGGAATAATATAATAACTATATTAAAATAATAATTATAACAGTAATACAGAGAGAGAGAGAGAGAGAGAGAGAGAGAGAGAAAAGAGATAATGAAGAGAGAAAGAAAGAGAGAGAATTCAAATATAAATTGTGTGTGACATTTTTTATATTGATATTTTGTAGACTATGATGTTTTGATACATTGATATATTGAAACAATGATAGCATACTTAACTTAATGTAACTTAGTACTCTAAGAATTGACAGACCTTAGTTTAGTAGCCCGTTTATTAATTTTTCTACTTCGTTGAACAGTTCTGACAAATGAAGAAGAATGTTTATTCATTGTTCTTTACCCAACTTGTTTATTACCCACCCATATATCCTCAAACGAGGCAAATAATCACACCAAGGTTTGTGTGTGACATCAGACTGTAGTAGCAGGTTTGAGTCGGAGTTGGAATTTTTTTTGAATGGCTAAAGTCAGATTTTTTCATTCGATTTCGGAAAATTTTATTAGTCTATAACGAATTTAAAATTGCTTTGAGATCGTGTTTCTTAAAAGAATAATAATATGTGTGTGGCACTAAGCAGTTATCTCTTTAATACTAAAAATGAATGCTGCTAATAATGTTGATGAAACCACATAATTTTTTTCATCAAGTAGTTTCACTATGAAAAACAATTACGTTGAATGGATTTAGGTTTTTTTTTCTCGAGTATTTTTGATCTTTTACAAAACATGCTAATAATAAAAGTAATTACGTGAATATAAACATAACATATGGCAGGTCTGGTAAACTTTTACGGGTTAAATGTTTTGTTTATTCATTTCTAATAAATAAAAAAAGGTGTTTAGAAACGAAATAAAATCAATTCATAAATAGTTAATTAATTAATAAATAAATTAAATAATAAATTCATTAATTCTTTGAAATTCCAAATAACCGTAAAAAAGATATCATTGAGACATGTCGTGGTTATTAAAGATAAAAATAATATTGTTCGAAGGATTGGATAGATAGAAAAGTATTTACAATGTTTTTTTTTTTTTTTTTTATAAATGTTTATTTTATAAACTGTTTTCAACTTGCTACAAACATACTATAGAGACAAACACAGACACACAAACACACTCCCCCCCACACACACATACACAAACGCAAACACACAAACAAACACAAAATAACAATTTTTAACATTCAAATTTAAACGTAATAATTTGGTTACTGAAAATTTAACAATCGCATAATAACAAATTTGACCAAAAAATAAATTAGCAAACAAAACTCAACCATGATATGTGTGTATAAATGTATGTATGCATGTATGTATATGTGTATGTGTGTGTGTATGAATGAATGTATGTATGTATGTGTGTGTGTGTGTGGTGTGTTTGTGTGAATGAATTTAGGTATTACTAAAAAAAATGCAACTGCGGCAAAATGAAAAAAAAATAGACAAATGTTAATTAATAACACTTATAAGAATGAATAGTAACCACAATAGTCTGAAAATGTACAAATCAATAAACCAATGGTTGTAGAATCAATCAATAGAAAGAACCAAGCTAACTGAATTTGCAGTTAACTGACGTTTCAGTGGAACATTTAAAGACCGGTGTTATAAACTTCAGAGCCAATATCAAACTAACTAGTAACTTTTAATAAACAGATTGTCACGTTACAAGTAAGTGACAGAAAACTTCGAAAATACTCAATGATAAGTTGCGAGTTTGTTGTTGTTGAGATGGTGTGTTGTTGTTGTTGTGCTGTTTTAATTACGTTTTGCCTCTTCAATTTCCTAATCTTCGAGCATCTCATATTCCTGATCGACTTCAAGGTCGTCAGCAGCAGAAGCAGCAGCTGCAGCAGCATCAGAAGCGCCAACGTTATCCTTGTGACATTTTTTTGCGATATCTTTTATCAAACCATTATACGTTAATTCTATCATCTCCCATTCTTTTTCGATATCATCGTCATCATCATATGCCGATGCACCGTCCTGTTTTTTCTCTAATTTTTCTGTTTTATTTGCATTTTCATTTGCCGAAGAGCCTGAAGAGCCCTGTTTGACTTGCTTCCTGCGATTCTTCATTAGTTTCTCAACTTCGGACAGGCGCTGAGCACCGCCTGAATGATGTTGTGTCGTCTCATCTAAGACTTGCTTCTGACGGAGTGTCAGTCTTTTGCGGAATTCAGCATACAGTTTGCAATCCGGTTTGCCAGGCGGTTTTTTAACATTTGCAGTCTGACTTTCGGCGCGATTTTTTTCCTTGCCACTAGCCCCAGCGGCAGATTGTACATTAGCAGCAGGGAATTCTTTCTTAATATCAATCACCTCAAAATCGTGTTCGGGACAGAGTTTTTTCACCTTTCTAGCTTCTGTACGAGTTATTACTTCAAAATCCTTTTCTATATCATCGTCATCATTAGAAGCTTTTTTTTTATCATCGGCATCCGGAGGCAATTTTTCAAAATCATCGTCACTGTGATCCTTACTGCAGGCCATTCTCACGCAAGAAACGTTTAAGTATTAATTTTAAAAGTTTATTAATTAATTAATTAATTAATTATAAGATAAATTATCACAAGTGTATTAATTTAAATACAGTTTTTATTTTTTGTAAATTTGAAATTATTTTAAATTTGAAAGCTGTAGCGTGAGTTTTTTTTATCATCTGAATAATTGAATGTTGTTGCCGGCTCAGAATCGAGTTTTATTGCGAATTTCCCGCGATTTCTATTTTGAAGGAGTGTGCCCTCTCTTAAATAAGGAATGGGCGAAGAAACGCTCTGATATTATCATTTTACCATTCTTCCATCATTATAATTAACTATAACCTATCAAAATTTAATTATTTTAAGATCGATAATGCTGATAACATCATCATATTATAATTATTATAATTTAATTCTATTATATTATTAATTCCAAACAAAAATTCAAAGCCCAAGTGTTGTTTGGCTCATTTAAGAATATCCATTTTATTTTACTAAACCGGTATTTTGAATTAATGCCCTTGCTAATATTGCACCACTGCTTGCTTTGCAATGAAAACAAAACTAAACCGACGATAATTAATAATATTTATTCGAATAAATAACTGGAAAAAACATTATCGTCTGTAAAATGTTCAAATTTATAAACTTGGGTTACATAGAAACAGTCAAATTAACTGAGTTAACATTTTAAAACCAATTCACTGTTACTTAGTGAATGAATGAATAATAGGTACATCTTAAAATAACGCGAATGAATAGAAAAACGTCAAAAAATTTAACGAAAAGTTGGTTTGTTGTTGTGTGTTGATGTTTTCGTGATGTTGTTGTAATCTATATGTTGTGATGTTGTTGCTGCAATGTTGTTGCGATGTTGTTGTTGTGATGTTGATGTTAATGTTTCGCTTTCGCCTCCTCAATTTCGTCGTCTCTGATAAATTCAAAGCTGTCGCTACTACTATCATGTTTTTTCCGAGATTTTTCTTTCCTTACACTTTTTTTGGCAATTTTTTTTTCATTTTCTTCAAGTTGTTTTTCTAAGGTTCTCAATCTTTCCTCAATAAATTTTGTATCTAAGGTCTGTTTTTTAACATGTTTGGCGCGAGTTTTCATTTTTTTACCAATCTCAGCCTGAGGTATATCAGCCAGTTCTTTCTTTATTGCCTCCATGGTGAGCTCCTCAATTTCAGGACAATCTTTTTCAACCTCAGAGCGAGATATTATCTCAAAACTTTCTTCTTCGACATCAGCACAGGAGGCCTTCGTATCAGTAAAATTTTTTTTCCTAGCACCAAAAGCAGCATTATCAGAGACCGGAGCCATAAAATTAGGAACTTCATTTTCAACATCATCCGCATCAAGGGGTAATACTTCAAAATCGTCGTCACTGTATTTCGAGTTTTTAAGTTTATAATTAATTTCATCAGCCTGCGCCTCTATAATCATTTGTAACTTTTTCGTCAATTCTTCCATTTTTTTCACCATATCATCTAAATCCCTGTGGCTCTGTTTCACTTTTTTAACCATTTTTTCTTTACGAGCCTCCGTCAGTTCCTCAACTTTAGCCAGACGTTGGTCTTTGAAATTTCTATCAAATACCCCGTCTAACATTTGGTTTTGACGTGCCGTCAGTTTTTGGCGAAACTCAGAAAACAGTTTGCCTTCTTTTAACCGTCTTTTAACATTTTCAGAGCAATTTTCTTTTTCATCATCATCATCATTATCAGCAGCAGCAGCAGCAGCAGCAGCATCAACCACAAAGTCGTTGGGGGGCAGTACTTCAAAATCGTCGTCACTGTAATCTTTACTGCAGGCCATTCTCAAGATACAAACGTTTGAGTATTTTTAACAGTGATACAAGTTTAATATTTTTAAATTCGTATCTTATAAAAATAATTTAAAAATGAAAAATTAAGAAAAAAAAACAATGGCGGGAACGTTTTGAAACAAATAAATTTTTTTGAGGGTCCGGTCGGTTGAGAATGAAATTTAGCTGCCAATTTCCCGCCAATCTATTTTTTTACGGGAATGTGCGGTTTCAGGTTTTTTGAGAATGTGTAAACCTAATAATCAAATTAATTCAGAATTGTAGAGATTTTTGTCAATAATTTCAACTATAATTATTATAATATTAAAGTTATAATATAATATTTTTTGTTTGTGTATTCACATATTATTCAATGTAACAAATTAGATCAAAAATTCATAACCAACTCGTTTGGTTTGACGTTTATCATTATTTTTTTGAATATTCATTCGTAAAATCCTTATCTTTACTATTACTTCTTTATTGGTAATGGTTTGTTTTTTTGAGTTTGCGTAGCAGACAGTTGGTTTTTTATAAATTGCTTTAAATAAAAATTGATTATCCAAGATATTACGAAAAAATAATGAAAAAGATGGTGATAGTAATAGTGATAATGGTAACAATAAAATTATAGTTATAATTATGATAATAATAATAATTATAAATGATGCTACCTTAACAGGATCATTATCAAGACGCTGTTCGATGATGTTGATGCTGAAGTTCTCCCTATAACCCCATTCGTTGAAGGTCACCTGACCGGTGAGGCCAGTGAAGTTGACCTTGACAATGATGATGATGACAACGATGATGATAGTGATAGTAGTTTTGGTGATTATTGCAATCAGCAATGATGATGATTATGGTGATGATTATGTTTAATGATGTTGATGGTTTTATTAACAATTTAATTCAGTGCTTCCATCTCTTCAAAGATTTTTTTTGTCAAATTTTTGTTAATTTTATTTTATTATTTTATTAACTATTCTAATTTTTGTTTTGTATTTTTTTGTCATTTTCATTATTTTCCCAACATAATTTGTTGGCTTACTGATTAATTTTTATCAGTATTTGTCATCATCATGGTTAGGGTATATTCGCTACCTTTGATGATGCTGCTATAAAGAAAACAACATCACCATTATTACGTCATGGTCTTTAAGCGATTATTCTAATTTATCTTGCTAGCGTAATAATTATTATTATTGCTGGTCATTTGTTCTCTTTAAATTGCTATTAATTAGTTAATCAGTTCCATGATTTCTTTCGTATATAGGCAGTTTAGATACAAAATAGGATAAAAATGGATGAACTAAATATATCAATTTAAATGTATCAAACCTCAAAAAAACTTTTCACGATTTTCTCCCCTTTTGACCAGGCCCAGTTGTTTCCGGCGCGACAGGAAGAGGATGACGTAATCATCATCTGTTTCCGGTTTTCCTGGAAGGGGTCTCTGTCCCTTTCCATGGCCCTCGTCAGACCCTGCACTATGGCTGTCACTGAGTCTATTGTTAAGGCTGTGTTTAGCTGGGATGATGATGAAGTGGATGATGATGAAGATAATGATGAAGATGTGAAGATGAGGACGATGAAGAAGAGGAAGGTGATGATAATGATGATGATGATGGATGTGAAGAAGATGATGACGGTGATGAAGTGATGATGATAATGAGAAAATAATGATAATGAATATATGATAATGATAAATTTTAAGAATTTAATGATGATAACAATTGCTACATGTACAATCAACCTTACACATTTTCATACGTACGCATAAATTGTGTACACACTACTCATAAAAACAAAACATGATACATGATGAATGTATATATATGTTTACCAGTTTATAGGTGTATGTGCGTATGTTTGTTTACGTATGCGTACACGTACGTTCGTGTATATGTGTTCGTGTATATGTGTGTCTAGGTGTGTATTTTGTAAAATATCTAAGTCAGAATACCCGGATGCCCAGGGAAGTCACATAGAAGAACTATAAAAATAAAGCTACTGATAAAAGCAAGAGAGTTAATAAAATTTGTATTTCAGATTATATGTGTGTATATGTTTGTGTGTGTTTGTATGTATGTCTGTATGTAGACATACATACATATATGTTAATATCACATCTATGTATATGCGGGTATATTTGTGTTTGTATATTCAGAGGTATCAATCCTACAAACAAACACAAGAACAAAAAAAAATGCACAAACATGACGACCGTAAGATGGTTCTTACATTGTTAATAACGAATCATTATTGACACTTAACCGCCAACACATGGATTAGTATTATAGTTATAATTATCATTAAATGTACTATCATTGCTACTATTGGTATTGCTTATCTACGTACTACTATTACTAATACTTATTAAAACTTTTGTTGTATGTTAATACCACAACTATTTTTATATATTCTCAACTAATAATACAATAAACAATTATCAGGTGTATAAAAACACACATGCATACTCACACACACACACATACACGAATATATATACACACACACATGAATATACACACGCGCGCGCGCGCACACACACACAATCATCGTTCTATAAGATAGTAGGCACATTGAATATTTTTTGCAATCTTTATACTCATGTGCTAGGCGGAGATTTTCCCTCGTTCGACGAACTCTGTCACTGCATCACGTATTAATCATAACATCATCTCACGCCAAATTTTTTACTGCCAGCTTCCACTGATAATTTTGCTGTTGATTCGATACTGTATGTATCAATATATAATATGAAGTTTTAATTTAAATAAAACAAACTAATTAACTAACTAATAAAACCGACAAATGACATTATATGCAAATATTCGTGAGGATGTGTATGTGTACGTCTGTTTGGGCGTATGTGTATCTGTGCGTGTTGATACACGTCCAAATCTGGATGTGTTGGATGTTTTGTTTGTGATGAAAGCAATTTTATATTTCATGCGTTGATGAATCGGCAGCCAGTGCAGGTGAACAAGAGACGATGAACTGGAAAACTAACGAGGTCATTCTAGAACAAGTTTAGCTAGTCTGTTTTGAATGAGATGTAGAAAGCTGTAATATAGAGCTTTTATTACGACTGTAATATAAAAGAATGAATGAATGAGTGAACGAATGAATGAATGAATGAATGAATGAACGAATGAACGAACGAACGAATGAATGAATGAATGAATGAATGAATGAATGAATGAATGAATAAATGAATGAATGAATAAATGAATGAATGAAGGAAGGAATGAATGAATGTACACATCTATATTAAAAAGTATGTATGTGCATGTGTGTGTACTTGTGCGCATGTGTACATAGTTCACCGCAGGCCTATTAAAAGACCGTCACTAGTACATTGGCACGTAGGCACATTCAACGTACGAACATTGGTAGGTAGCCTCAACAGTGAAGTGCACATGTAGACGTCATCATGAGCAGTTTGTTTATAAATAATCTATGACGTCATTATAACTGGAAAACACCGTGCCTCAGTCGCTCTTCTCCACTCTGCAGGAAGTTCAAGCGAATTGTTTGCTATGGTGTTCTCTCTTTTTCTGTTACTTTCTCTCTCTCTCTCTCAATTTTTCTGTCTCTTTCTTTTTTTCTCTTTACTTTCTCTCTCTCTTTTACAGTCTCTCTGTCATCCTCTTACTCTTTTACAAGCTGTCTTTCCATCTTCTCTCTCTTCCTTCTTCTCTTTATCTCTTTGTCTTCATCCCTTTTACATTTTTCACTAACCTGATCTTTTTTTGTTGTTCTTTTTTTTTGAATAAATTACATTTTGAAATTTTGTCCAAAACATCTCGCCATACATTCTTATTTTGAATTCATTTTTAAACAAAAACTGTCATAAACATGAGAACGAGCCTGATGTATCAGTATAAATGCAGATGGGAGCGGTGGAAGAAGTGAGCAGCAATCAAATGAATGAAGAAAAATAAATGAATGAAAATAAAAATATAAAAAAGTACATAGCGAAACATTTATTAACATATGCAGGCACACACACACACATATATATATATAATATACATATACCAACCAGTCAGTCATAACGCCTAAAAATGTTCAATACAATCGACTAACATCTATCTTCTGTTTCGAACTTTCATCATTTCCATCACCGTCATCATCGTCGTCGTCGTCATCTTCATCCTCATCGTCGTCATCGTTACTGTTGCTGGAAGTTGTAATAGTAGTTGTTGGGAAGTTGTATCGGGAACCTCGAGTCCGAATTGATTTTATAAATTTATCATCAATGTTGTTGTGATGGCTGTACTTGAAATTTCGATTGTTGAAATTGAAATTTTGATTGTTGTTGTTGTTGAAATTGTTGCTGTTAATGCTGTTGATGATCTGGTTGTAGTAGTTGTAGTTGTTGTTCGTGTTGGTTGTGCTGTTGTAGTGAACGATGTCGAAGCCTGTTATGTTTGAACCACCGTGCTGAAACTCTGCTATCGAAAGTTCGTAGAAGTTCTGTGGGGAAGGGTTAGAGAGGGAGAGAGAGTAAAATGTTGTTATGAAGTTGTTATGTTGTTGTTGCTGCTGTTGTTGTTGTTGTTGTTGCTGTTGTTGTCGCTGTTGTTGCTGTTGTTGTTTTGATGTCGTAAAAGCCATTTCGAAGCCAGAGTCATGTAACATTGGGCCCCTAACTTACCAAAAAAAACTACTACAATAAACAATAAATTTAATTTTTGATCTAATAAGTTGATTTCAATGCTAAATACGCTGGTACGTTAAAAAAATTAATTAAATCAATGGGTGACCTTTTTCAAATATCCTTAAATGATCTTCCAACACAAAAATGATCATGCCAAGCAGATAGAACAAGAACACACGCATGTGAGTGTAAATATTTATATTAAAAAACTCGATTGAACAAAATTATTTTATTATTTAATTTTAACTTTAATGATACTTTTTTACATTTTATATAACATTTTTATAATAATTTTTAAAATTTTATATCACTTTTAATAAAATTATTTTAGAGGTGCATAACATTGAAAGGGCCCATGCCAAATTATCTTCCCTTCAGCTTTTTCTAGGACCTGCCAGCCTCCAAGTATACGTAGCATGTACTTGTACATACACAGTCTATTGTTTTCTTTATGTCGTCGTAAATACAAATGTTGAAATGTTTTCAATGTGTTTTTTTATGTTTTTCCTTGGTACTTAAAAACAAAATAAAATAAAAAACAAAATCAAATAAAATAAATTAATTTTCAGTTAAAATAAAAATTTACATCTTTTTAGCATTTGCGTATAATACTGTTTAAAATTTCTAAAAAAAAAATTTGAAAAACTGCCAACAAAATCAAATGAAATAAATTAATTTTCAGTTAAAATAAAAATTTACATGTTATATACTTAAAATTTTTATTTTAAAAAAGCACACTTGGTGCATGGCCGTTGTTGGTGTGTGTGTACGTCAGAGACCCACATGGCTTATATTTTTCTTGCGTGCCATTTCGACATACATTCTTCGTTTTTTTTGCAAAACTTTTAAAAGTTTTTCTATATTTTTTTAAAATATTTTTCCCTTTAAGAGGAAAAAACTGCACGCTAAGACGAAGAAAAATAAAGTTGGACTAAGGATTTCTTCCATTGTAATGTATGCTAATGTATCAGGAACATTGCAGAGGTACAAGTATAAAGTGTGTTTAAGGTGGATATTGACTGATTTACGACGTCCAAGAAATAATTTTCACCATCCGAAGTAAGACTTTAACAGAAAAAACTTTCAAAAAAACTGTGAAAAATAATAGCGACACGCTCATCTGAGTTAAAATCGTCGATAAATATTATGAAAGTTATTGATAACTTTTGTAATAAAAATTATTTAGGATTTTTTCATTTTTATATGGGCTGTGTTTACGTGCGTGCGTGCGTGTGTGTATATGTGTATATGTGTGTGTGTGTGTATGTGTGTGTGTGTGTGTGTTTGTTTGATAGTGTGTATTTATAAAACCTCGGAGAGTTAATTGAAAGAACATTAATAATAATAATAACAAAACATCAACAACAAACTAGGACAACAACAAATACATCAATACAACCACACATCATCACATATATAAAAACACACACACACATAAACACACACACAACACATGAACACACACACAAAACACAAACAAGCACATAGTACTAACAAGTGTATGTAATAGATAATGATAATTAGCCCTATTCATTCCGACGTTTTGGATCTGTGGTTAAAAAAATTATTTATTAATAATTTTATATAACTTTATTAACAATTATTAAGTTGTATAATAATAATGATTATGTGTGTGTGTGTGTTTGTGATGATGTGTATGTTTGTTTGTATGTATGTTTTAGAGTATTTAGTGGAAGGTTTCAAGTATGTCGCATGAAAATTCTATTAACAGGACGGACCGTGGGCAGTAGGTTTTTGAGAGATGTAGAAAGTTATATTTATCTGCGTATGTTTGTGTTTGTTTGTTTGTAAGAGTCTGCACGTGTCTGTGTGAGTATGTGTATGTGTGTATGGTGTGTGTGTGAGCTGTTTTGAAAAAAATGATTTTGAATAAAAAGAATAGATGGATATAAACAAAAATTCAAACAAACGTCATAAACACCGACGTAAAATGAAATCCAAGAAGAACCAACATATAACTTGATAAAAAACAACTAGCTGCTTGATGAGTAAGGTGCCTGGTTCGACTGCAACAAAGTCCCCGCCTATCAGCGAGTAAGGTTATTAAAAACATGTACCGCAAAACATAAAATGACATCAAAAATTGCATTTTATAACACGGAATTATTTGAATAACACAAACGCCATGAGAATCTACAATTATGTCGAGACTTACAACAAGAAAAGTTGAAAAACGTTTGAAAGAACATCAAAAAATAAATATAACCAAAGCAGCCGGCTCAGTTACACAAACGCCGTCTACAACAATTACAACAACAATAGGCAAAGCAATTACAGGACTGTACCAACAACAACACAACGACAACTGCAGCAACAATAACAACGACAACAACAACAATAACAACGACAACAAAATCAACGACAACAAAAACAGCAACACAGAGTTGTCCGTTAAATGTGCACTTGTCGTCGAGTGGAGCACCGCAGTAGTAATTAAATTTTTCAAACGCACGTCAGAGAGTGCCTACATTTTACTGTTTTTCATTTTTAGTTCTTTTTTTTTGTTTTATTAATGTTATTTTTATCAACCTAAAATTTTTTCATTTTTTTCTTGGTGCCAAATTATTCATTCGGGATTGGATTGCTGCTGCCATAAAAACGTTTGTTTCATTCATTCATTCGTTCATTCGTTCATTCATTCATTCTGATTTCACACACACACAAACCACATACATCACGCACATTGCATGTGATAAGTAGAAAAGACTTCCTTGCGTTCAAATCCAGCCAATGCAACTATGATACCAAGCATCTTAACCGTTACACCAGTGCGCCACTCTGTTTTTTTTTCTCTAGCCCTCATCCATTCATCCAACTTTCCGTACTGCTCTCGTGTTTTTTACAACTTGGATTAACATAAATGCTTCCAGTTTGATGGAGACAGAACAGTGGTTGCATTTTCTTTCCTTTACACAATTTTCAACTTTATTGAAGTTATATACATTTACTAAGCTCACTTGTATATATATATATACTCAAAAGAAAGAGAAAGCGAGAGAAGAAAGAGTAAGAATGAAAGAGAGAGAGAGAGAGAGAAAGAAAAAGAGAAAGAAAATTTTAAAAAGAGTATAAGCAGCGTACATCTGCAGAATTTCGCCACAGGACGAGAAATGGGGAAAAAAATTATTTTTTGTTGTGTCCCGAAAAAATTATTTTTTTCCTAAATTTTTTTTTTCTAAAGAAATAAAAACGGACAGTAGAATGCTTATTTATTCTACGTCATGCATAAATTTTTCCGCTCTTCAAAAACTGGAAAAGGTTTTGAAGGAGATGAAAAGGTAAGTGTAATGAAAGCTCGAAGGAAGAAATAAAACTCACAAAGCTTCCTTCTTTGTCTCACTTCTCTTTAAAAAATTGAAAAGTCTAATGCGATTTAACTTTACAATTCAATCCACTCTCGTAAATTAATTGTTGCCTGAAAAAATTTTTTTTCTTACAATTTTTTGAAATGTATTATTCTTTGCAACAACACTAGTGAAATTTTGATTTCAACTGCAAACCAACAACAACAACAGTAGTGAAAATGAATTTTTAGTAAAAGTAGCAGTGGGTAGAAGTAGTAATAGAAGCAAAAGTAGTAGCAGTAGTATTAGCAGCAGAAGCAACAGCCATAGTAAGTTAAGTAGTAGTAATATTAGTATTAGTATTATTATTAGTAGTAGTATTAGTAGCAGTATTAGTAGAAATAGCAGTAGTAGTAGTAGTAGTAATAGTAGTAGTAGTAGTAGTAGTAGTAGTAGTAGTAGTAGTAGTAGTAGTAGTAGTAGTAGTAGTAGTAGCAGCAGTAGTAGTAGTAGTGGTAGTAGTAGTAGTAGTAGTAGTAGTAGTAGCTGTAATAGTTGTATTAGTGGTGGTAGCAGTAGTAATGGTTGCAGCGTTTATGGCTGGTCGCTCGATGATACAAACATCTAATTAACTGTTGACTATTTAGCAAGCTAATTAATATTAATGTGGATTCCAATTAATAATAAATAGTAATATAATAAGGATTTATTTAGTATCTAATTAGGGGCCTAATTAATATTAATTAGTGGTCAGATTAATATTAATTAGGGACTCATTATTATTCATTGAGGAAGGTAGTTGCTGCTTTACTAGGCGTTCATCATTATTAATGAATGAGGTTTGGTGAGAAAAAGTCAGCTGAAAAATAATTTCCGTGACAATTTTTTTTAAATTATTAATAAAAAAAAACCTTTTACAATTTTCATAAAATTGTTTTCAAATGTAATCGCGTTAATTTTTTTTACAGTTATTTAGTGGGTTAATGTTTTCATTGTCATCTTTTCATTATTTTTTGATGTTTCAGTCATATTTATTATTCTTTGTTGTCATAGATGTCACCAAATAATTATGAATGTTAATTACAATTGATATTAAGTTATGATCTTCGTTATCATCATCATCATCATCGAGTGTGTGTGTATGTGTGTGTGTGTGTGTATGTTGTGATTTTAATCTTTCATCGTCATCATCATCATGGTCGTCATCCTCGTCGTTGTCATCATCGTCATCACTACAAATTAGAGCAATCAGACAATTGCGACATCCTTCATTGTTTAGTGCAACTATTTGACGGTGAATAAGCAATTTTCACTTTCTTATCCATCACCATCATCATCAACCTCTTCTCCTCCTTCTCGGAATCATCACCATCATTCTCACCATTCTTGTCATCATCATCGTCATCATCGGCATCATCATCATCCACGTCATCTTCATCATCGTTGTCTTCATCATCTTTGTCATCATCATCATCATCATCCACGTCATTCACATCGTCGTCATTGTCATCATCACCATCACCATCATCAAAAATACACAACAGCAGACATATAAACAAACAAATTAACATACAAGCAAATAAATGAACAAGAGCCGAAAAAACCAATAGAAAACAAACAAAGAAACATACCCCAGAATTAAAACAATAAATTTTAATCCAAAGAATTAAAACAACAAACAGCTTTTCTTGACAAACAAAGATTAGAAATAATATTTCAAACGCGCATCCCCTGAAAAACGTCGGCCACATCGCCGGCTACTTCCGGTCATTTAATGGCGCGAAAATAATGGCGTCGTTATCCTTGAAGATTCCGCTAATATCAAACATACCCGTTGATATTTTTTCTTTTTTTTCTTTTATTATTTTGTAGTTAAATTATTTTTACTGTCGTGTTGTTATTATAACAATTATTACCAATATAATTGTCTTTAATAATAAAAATAATTTTTAATTAAGTGTAGTAGTGTAGCATTAGTAGTAATAGAAGTAGCAGTAATAGCAGCAGTAGTAAAAGTGTAATTATAACAATTAAATATTATTATTTTCATTTATTATTTTCTTTTTTCGTATTTTTACTATCAGGTTTCGTATGCTGCTAACTACATGGCTAATAATATTGGCACCATGATGGCATTTATATTGCATTCATCTAGCATGCTTGCTGCTTTCTTATGAAAAAATATATAGAGGGGGTATATTTGAGTATTACACCACGCACCTAGAGGACGCACCTGAAGGACGCACTTGAAGGATTCCCCTAAAGGACCCCTCTAAAGGACACCCCTAAAGGTCCCCCTAACGGATGTCCTATAAAAGGAGGGTATGCAAAATTTTTTTGAGATTTTACAAGGTAGTGGAGTGGCGTTTGAATTTTGGTATGTGGTTAATTTTTACGTGGAATATTGAAGCATTTAAAACAAAAACTAATATAAAGACTGATTGGAGATAATATAATGTAGTCGAATTTCATGGTTTCCCTACGAAATAGTGTATGAAGGAATACGTGTATGAAATTGTATTTATTTTTTATTTGAAACAGTTTTTTGTTGAGTTTTTTGCGTTTTTGCTGAGTATAATGCCTTGAAACTGCTATAACAAAAAGTGAACGTCACCCATACACAGTACATTAATGTACAGTAAGTAATTGTAGTTATTGAGTAATAATACAATTTATATTTGTGTTTAAATTAATAAAACTTAAATAATATAATAAATTGTAATAATAAATATTGTAACAATAACTAATAAAGAATAATGATAATAATAATTATTATTATTGTTGTTTTTATTATTATTATGCATTGATATCTTGAAGCATTAAACGGTCGTTGTGCCTTACTTATATACTTAATGGTCTCGAACGACTGCTTATATCCATCCATACTACCTTTGCATACACACACACACGCACACAAACAAACACATCAACACATGTATATATACAAAACTAATAAAAACAGGCACAGACACAGACAAACAAACATACTAGCAGCTTCATCGGGACAAAAAAATATATAAGGTGTATGTGTACATTCTAAAAACAAATACATACATATGTATGCGTACTATTCCCACATATACACAAATCTCCGTACATACATACATTCAAACGCTATAACGCATTCAAACGCTATATCGCTATTCAAACGCATTCAAACGTACGTACATACAATTGTACAAACAAACACACGTATACATGACACATTCATGCAAACATTCCTTCCAGCAAACATGCAGGCATACATTTTCGATGACTTTCTAGAAATCAATGGGACGGTTAATTTATTGTATTAATCAAACGAACTAATTGATTTCATCCAACTAATAAATCTGCCCAATCTTCTCTAGCGAATATATACGAAATTAATTAATTAGATAATTAATCAATTAGCCAATCAATTAAATGTAATTGATAATAATAATAATAATAATAATAATAATAATAATAATAATATACTCCATCACATCACATCACACCCCGCAAAGCCGCATCATACACAATATCACACGATAACAGATCTATTGACGTCACATCATATCTCATGACGTCACATCAAATGACACGAAGCGTGGGCGCATTCGTGGCTGGGTCGCATATTGTTTGCTTAATACATTTCGACCATCTTCCAATGTATGTATGTATGTATGTATGCCACGTTTGTTTGTATGTATGTATGCAATGTTTGTGTGTGTGTATGTCTGTTTGTTTTTTTTATTTGTATGTATGTATGTATGTATGTATGTGTGTATATATGTATGTATGTATGTATGTATGTATATATGTATGTCTGTATGTTAAAACCAAATCAGCGATGAGTGACACTAAATAGTCAAACATCTGAATAAAATCGGTTAACATATGATGTCACGTGATTTGAAGTCATGTCGTAATATATTATTGTATGTATGTATGTATGTATGTATGTATGTATGTATGTATGTATGTATGTATGTATGTATGTATGTATGTATGTATGTATGTATGTATGTATGTATGTATGTATGTATGTATATATTGCCCATGGAATGTTTTTAGCGGAGTATCAAATGAAAAGTTTTTTTGTTGATTTTTTCTTATTTTTCATTTATTTTGGTTAAATTGTTTAATGGATTTAAATAAAAATTATTTTATAATCTGATTTTGTTTGAATTTTTCAAATTAATTAATGTTGATTTTACTGTATAATTTTAGATTATTTTTAAGCCGTTTAAATATACTTTTCAAGTTTGACAATGTCTGTGAGATGTAGTTGTGATCTTTTTAAAATTTGCAGTTTTCAATATTTTATTATTAGTTAAAATATCGCACTATATCGCGACACATCAAGTTGAATGACTTCAAATCACATGACTTCAAATCACGTGACATCATATCACGTGACATCATATTACGTGACACCAAATTATAAAAATGACATCAAATTACATATATGACATCAAGTCAAGTGACGTCAAATTACGTGACATCAAACTAAACGACATCACATCCAATCAACAAACCTCCAGTCATATGACGTCGAGTCACACGAGACCACGTGATATAAATTTCAAATCACGTCACTTCAAATAACATCAAATCTAGTTGACGCACAGAATAATTTTTGAAAAACAAAAAAACAAAACAAATCTGACCTGTTTGATGACGTTTTTAAGGTCATCTGTGGTTTGAAGGTCAAGGACAAAGTGCTTGTCATCGATTGGAATCTTTGCGTCAAGCTTGCGAAGGGTTAAGTGGCAGCGAGAGGTGTTGGCTATCCGGAGTAAGTCGATATTTACGCGGTCCTTCAGTCGGTTTAATCGGTTTTTAAATATTCGGCTCGAGATAACCCTGAAAGAAATATAAGATGTTGAGTGAGTAAAATTTGATGCTAATGATAAGGTTGGCGATAATGAATGAGTAGGAAAATGGCGACAGGTGTATTAATTAATTGTGATTGTATATGTCGGTTTAAAATGAGTTTAGATGAATGTTGATGTTGTTGACGATGATCGTCTTTGTAGGACGATGGTAATAAAGATGATGATAATGAGTGAGTGAGTAAGTTAGTGAGTGAGTGACTTTGAATGTTTGGCAGATCATAAATTTGATTTTGAAAGATATGATAATAATTTGTTCAGCTATTGATGAATTATAATAATAACGATAGTGCGTATACGAACACATACAGTACACACGTACATACACACGCACATACACACGCACACACACACGCACATACACACGCACACACACAAAATATGCATGCACACGCAAATGATTTTATATTCTAGAAGAAAATGTTATTTGAAAAAAATGCGTGATACAATTATGGTGTTCATCGCTCACTTGATACAACAATGACGCACGTGTTGAGAGCAAACGCGCGTTAGAAAAAAATAATATAATTTAACATAATAAAGTATATGATGATTCAAATAATGGAAAATATTGCGGTCAGAAAAAATAAAAACATCAACAAAAACAGCAACAACAACTACAACAACAACTACAAACATCTACAACATTAGCAATAGAAACAACATCAACAGTATCTATAACATCAACAGCATCTATAACATCAACAGCATCTATAACATCAACAACATTTATAACATAAAACATCTATAACATCAACAATATTTATAACATCAACAATATTTATAACCTCAACAATATTTATAACATCAAAAACAGCAACAACAACATCTATAACATCAAAAACATATCTAACATCAACAAAAATATTTATAACATCAAAAACAGCAATAAAAACAACATCTATAACATCAACAACATTTATAACATCAAAAACAGCAGCAACAACAGCAGTAGCCACAACAGCAACCAACCTTCCAGACCGTTATAAATGTAATAAATATAAGTCCATTTGAATGCCACAATCACGTCTAAGATCGCTTTATGTATTAAGGGTTTAAGGAAGAATGTAAAAGTAGTTGAATTGTTATTATTGTTGTTATTGTTGTTGTTGTTATAGTTGTTGTTGTTGTTGCTGGAATAAGTTGCGTCGTTGTATCCATCGGAGTACATGGTTTTATGCGCACTGCGGTTGATTTTGAAGTTGTTGTTAT
The DNA here is from genome assembly GCF_000326865.2 of Helobdella robusta. NCBI lineage: Eukaryota > Metazoa > Annelida > Clitellata > Rhynchobdellida > Glossiphoniidae > Helobdella > Helobdella robusta. The sequence goes on from NW_008703981.1 coordinate 560,969, forward strand.
TGTTGTTGTTATTATTGTTGTTGTTGTTGTTCATGTTTTTTGTAAGACTTCGTTTCTTATTTAATATATTATTTTTTAGAATGTCACTAAGCTTGTCGCTGCTTATGTAAACAACGTTGCTACTTTTGTTAATGCGATTGTTGTTGATGTTGTTGTGGATGTCGTTGTTGTTGTTGATGTCGTTATTGTTGTTTGTGTCGTTGTTATTGTTAGTTAAGCTATTATAATTTAGATTTGAACTTTTCGAATCAACATCAGCGTTCATGTTATTGTTTGAATTGGACCGTCCAGCGTATGAATAAAATCTACCGTAATTCTGGTTTAAATTCATTCTATAAATATTTTCAAAACCGTAATAATTTCTGATGTTATTTTTATTATGAAAATTATTGTAAGGTATGTTGTTGTATTTGTAGTAGTAGTAGCGGTTAGTGGTGTTGTTGTTGTTGCTGTTGTTGTTGTTGCTGATGTTTTTGTTGTAGAGAGAGTAGGAAGGACTACGGACCATCCTTCGCCGAAAAAATCTCAACATTTTAAAATTGCTGTTACTGACGATGTTGTTGTTGTTCTTCTTGCCACTGTTGTTGTTGTCTTTGTTGTTGTTATTATGGTCGTTGTTAGCGTCGTCATTATCATCATCAGCTCGTCTGTTACTTCGAACGATATCGTCATTATGCTTGCTGTCGATATCAGGGTACGTAAACGGTTTAATGTGTTGACGTATCTTCCCGACGTCATCATCATCATCGTCGTCGTCATCGTCGTCCTCGTCGTTGCTGGAGCCTTCTTTCCGCTTCAGCTGCCGCTCAAGTTCGAGAATTTCGTAGGGCGTCAGCGTAGACGCGCCATTAATTTTCGTAAATTCCGTCAAGTTGGAGTCGAGATATTCTCGCCAGTAGCTGAGCTCAGGCGACTGAATGGTGACGTAAGGCATCTTGAATTTGGCGCTGACAGTTCTGATGATGAATGGCGTGTGGTGGCGTGGGTGTCGGCGGTGCGGAAGTCGCGGGTGGTGGTCGGGAAGGCCACCGAAGATGGCGAAGATGTCGTGGTTCACGTTCTCGCAGACTGTTTGGGGGGTGGGTGGAGGGTGTCGGTGGTGGTTCGATCGTTGTCATGATGATGATTGTGGCGATTGTGTAATAGAAATAATTTCAAATAAAAGTGTTATCTAGAACATTTTTGATAACATTTTAACGTTAGCCCGTCAAAATGTACGCACGCAGTAGTACTTAAAATCTAAAAATGTTGAAAAAAAATTTAACAACGCCCTGAATAAACATTGCAAAAACTGTAACAGCATCATAAGTGTTGCAACATGCATTCACACATACACGTACATCGTTTGTTTATGTATTATGCATGAAACACATAAACACAATCTTTTTAAATGACCAGATATACAAAAAGTTATTTGCTATTTATAAGAAACACCTATAAAAACAAAAACTAGTATATGCACAGGTGAACATGAAAACCAGATAAACTACACTCATGAATAAACACCACACACACACACACACACAAACACACACACAAACACACACAAACACACACACAAACACACACAAACACACACGCATAGCCCAAAAAGAATCCATGATTTATTTGCAAGTTAGATTCTTTTGGATGTACGCATGTACGTGGATAAAATAACATGGGCAACACGATGGTGTAATGGTTAAGGTTTCCGGCACTTCTGTCTCAGCGACTGGCATCAAACGCAAAACGATCCCCGACTATCACGTGAAATATATTTGGGAATGACTCACGCCTTCTTACAAGTTTTTTCATGTTTGTTGTTGATACCTCTGAGCAATATAAGCAACAAATCACGGATAGCAGGGATAAATCGACGGGTCCATGTTATGTATGTTGTGCTGCTGCTTGCACGACAACCTTATTTATCTGAGGTGTTACCGGAGTGTATATATTTAATTGTTTGTATGTATTGTTGATTTGTATTTTTGTTTGTTTGTATGTTTGTTTGTATGTATGTTTATTTGCATGTTTTTATAAATTGTTAATTTAGTTTATTCTAATTGTTACTGATTTTTACGATTTGTGTGCATGCGTGCGTGTGTGTGTGAGAGAGAAAGAGAGAGAGAGAGAGAGAGAGAGAGAAAGAGAGAGAGAGAGAGAGAAAGTTTTTTCAAAAGTAAGTTATTCTCCACTTATTTGATGTTCTATGTCGTTTTTAATGATGACGTTGGTTTAATTAAAGTCGTTGTTGGTGTTGTTGTTTTTTTCATTTTACAACCTAAGCGATGCTCTACCTATTCTGGTTTGTGGTTTAGTATATCTTGTTCGTTCTATCCGCTGAAATGAAATGAACATTTATCCGTGAATAATGTTCGTTTAACATTCATTCAGTCATTCGTTCGTACGTTTGTTCGTTCGTTTGCTTGTTTGTCCTTTCATTCGTTCGTTCGTTCATTTATTCATTCACTTATTTAAACATTCATTCATGCATGCATGTTTAACATTCAACTTTCACATCAAGCCGTTTAGTTTAAATATATGAACCAATAAATTGTTTCTGCCGAATTCAAACGTCAGCCATGAGAAATGATCAAGCATGCATGTCTGTCTCTGTGTGTGCTTGTTTGTGCGTCTGTGCGTGTATGTTTGCATGTGTGTGTCTGTGTTTGTGTGTTTGCGCGTGTGTATGTGTGTCTGTGATTGTGTGTGTATGTGCATGTATGTTTGTATGTATGTGTCCGTATGTGTCCGTGTTTATGTCTGCATGTTTGTACGTATCTGTTTGTATGTCTGTGTTTATGTTTGTGTTTGTGTGTTTGTATGTGTGTGTTTGCAGGAATATGTTTGCATCTTTATGAATATTTATTTCACCGCCATCCTGCTCATTTTCGTCATCATCATATATCATAATTTTTATTGTCAACATCATCATCTCCTTCCTCCTTAGATTCTATTTCTTCTTCTTCATCATAACTAATATCATCATCTTCGTCGTTATCATCATTTTATCATCGTTATTATAATCAAAATCATCATCATCATCGTCATCATCAATAACAACAACATCAACAGCAACAACATTATAGACATCATTACCGACAAGAACGCCAGCAAAAGACCAACAAACCAACTCCATAAAACAACAATATAACGATACTAAAGACGGTGACGACGACGACGACGATGATGATGACGATGGGGATGATGATGACGATGGGGATGATGATGACGATGGGGATGATGATGACGATGGGGATGATGATGACGATGGGGATGATGATGACGATGATGATGATGATGATGATGGAAGGCATCCTAATAAAAACAGCCATGATGACGACGGTGATGGTGAAGATGATAAAGATGACGATGAGGACGATGATGATGACGACGAAATGATGATGATAATATTCATCAAGATGCTCAGCATCATCAAGTCAGAATCAATGTATCGATCCAATCTAAATTGCAGAGCGCATCTAACCGACTAACTATCCAACCAACCAAACATCTAACCAACCAACCAACCAACCAACCAACCAACTAACCAACCAACCAACCAACCAACCAACCAACCAACCAACCTACCAACCAACCAACCAACCAACCAACCAACCAACCAACCAACCAGCCAGCCAGCCAGCCAGCCAGCCAGCCAACCATCCAACCAACCAACCAACAAACCAACAAACCAAACAATCAACCAAAAATTTAGAAAAATACAAAATACAACAAAATTACTCGAAAACCCAAAAACAAAACAAAACAAACAAAACTTAGCAATCGCGTGCAAACACTAGTGAGCCTAAACAAACATGCACTCACACATTCAAATACAAAATTCTGTACAGAAATGTGTATAAGTGATTTGTGTACATTGTGCAGATATAATGAAACAATACAAAACAATTTGAAATGAAACACGATAACACCAAAGACCTTCCTAGTTAGCAGGAAGACTAGATGTTTTTGTTGGAGGTTTTGTAGAATTTCACCAAAAATCTTTTGAAAGTTTGAAGTCTAAATTTCTGTGATTCCCTCATAGCAAACTCGCAAACAAATTTTGTTTGGTATTTTAAAATTTTATTTATTTCAAATTTTTCCATCAAAATATAATTACTAAAAATGACTGGATTTTGTTGGAGTAATGACAAAAGAAAACAAAATAACATAAAAATCAGTAAAAAAAACTAGGACAAAAATTAATTTTACTCTAACTTTTTAATTTAATAT
>NW_008703981.1:568189-600547 GCF_000326865.2 Helobdella robusta
ACGTGTTTGTAAAAAGAACAAACGAGTAAAAATAATAAAATAATTTATGAGCATTGTTTCCTCGTATAGGGAAAAATTTTTTTCACTGGCGCTTTCTACTGTTGTAGTAAAAGTTAGCAAATGATCATGTATGTACATGTGTGTACAAGTACATGTACGAGCAAAAATTGTGCACAAAAATTTGTACAATGTACAAACAAAACGTTACAAAAAGCATCAGGGTGGTTCCTGATGACAGAGATGCATGACTCTCTGTGAATGACAAAACATTCTACGTTAAAAATAGTGATACTCGTATACATAAAACATGTTCGAAATTTCAAACAAGAAAACAAACATACGCGTGCACACACACAGACACACACACAAACACTCACACGCATAGCACGCACACGTCTGCGCATTAAACGCCAATCAATATTTCAAACAAGGCCATAGATCTGACGCACACTGACTTACACAAAAGTTTACTTTCGTTTTACTTGTATGAATATTTTTAAAATATGCATACAACAGGTTCTAAAAATTCATGAGAAAGTGTACGCACATGTGTACGCTGCATGTTGTACAGTACGTTTTCCGTGCTCTATCTCGCATAGATAGATGCGTGCACTCGGTAATGTGCACACGAAGGCGGGCATGCATATAAAGAGTATTTCATTTGAGCGGCACGATGATTGATGATGTCATTTCATTCATCCATCCTACTTTCTGTCCATTCATCCCTCACACCATTGTTCGTGTTATTGTTATTAATGTCGGGGCTGGTTGTTGTTGCTGTCGTCTTCGTTATTTTTTTATGTTGCTGATGTTTGCATTGCTGTTAGCGTCGTTGGTTGTTGTTGTTGTTCATGTTGTTGCTTATAAGGTTAATTACGTTGTTTAAGCTGTTGTTTACATCATTGTGTGTGTATGATATATTTTTTCTCTGCAAGTTCACACATATGTACCATAGAAAATGCCATTCGTTTACATGTTCTTGTTTAAAAAATTAAAAATGTAGTTCATATTTTTTAAATTTTCATCTATTTATATTTTCATTTCTTAAGATTTTCTCTTTTAAATCTTTTAAAGGACGGAACAACAAACACATATTGCATGTAAATACCCGTGAAACAACACGTGTGTGTGCATGTGTGCGTGTGCATGTATATGTGTGTGTGTTAAGAAGAAAAAGGAAAAAAAAGAAAGAGATCGAAAGAAAGAGAGAAAAAAGAAATAAAATGAATGAGAGAAAGAGAATGAGAGAGAAAAAGAAAAAGAAAGAAAGAAAGAAAGAATGAGAGAGTGCGTGCATGTGTATTTTTTTCCAAATATTGCGTTGAAGTCCTCAGAATGAAATTTCTCTGATGTTATCGGATTTTTTATTTCCATCAAGAAACTGAAAAAAAGTCTTTCCTGTTTCAGCTGTCAATATTGGAAGAAATGAACAATGTGATGCGTAAGATGGAATGTGTGAGGTTGCTCGAGGCTACAGCGTCATCAACGTCATCATCGTCGTTGTCGCCATCGTCTTCTTCGTCATCATCATCATCATCATCATCATCAATCCCACCATAATCATCATCTGCATAATAAATCAATGACTCCATCATATCACGAGACCAAATTTAATTTCCAGCAACAACTTTTTCTCATTACAATTTGTCAACGAACGAACTAAAAAAACCTAACGCGCGCGCGCACACACACATACACACTGACACACACACGCACGCACACATAAGCACACCCACAGACACACACACACAATTTATTGAGACAACAAACGAACACAAAATCACAGAAACCAAACGTAGATTGTTACATGATAAATGATTTTTTTTAACGGAAATGAACATAAAATGCTATAAATTACAAAAATATATACAGTATTAAAGAAAATTTATAGAATACAAATATAAATTTTTTTCAACATACTCACATGCAAACATATTTACACAAACAAAAGCATAATCAAACAAACACACATACCACACACACACACACACACATACACACAGACGCATTAATAAACACACGTACAAATGTACAAAACATCATCACGTACATCAAAATATACAAACAAATTTCGCTATTTTAGAAAATGGAGAAAAAAAAACTATTTTTCACGTAATTTTCTTTCCACTACTTCTCTGAGATGTGTTTTTCTCCTGCTCGCCAAACACAGCAAATACAATTTGCACTGCATGTTGAAACCTTAACAAGCTGGCTCGTCTTGTCTCCACGTACACATGAGTGTACACATGCGCGTGTGTACAAACGTTTGCGTACAAACGCACGCATACACGCACTTGCATAAGCACGTACACGCCATACACATACAAATACATACAGCATTGCAGAACCCACATACAATTTCTAAATTATACACACATGCATTATATGCAAACATATACACATAAACTTAGTCGCGAATACAAACAAACACACACTAACATAGAAACATAAGTGGTTGTAGAGGTTTTAGAGGTACATGATAAATTATATTTGGCTGGATTATAGTATGCATGCAGCGAAACAAAGTTATACACACATACAAACAAACGAATATGGAAACATACAAACATGTGTGAATACAGACATACACACATGCTCTGTTTTTTATATTTATTTGAAAAAACTATTTCAATGTTCGTAAAAGTTGTGATTAATTCCATAAAGTTGATCCAGATATAAGTGAAAAACAAGTGAATTTTTTTGAAATATTTAAAAAATTAACATAATATTTGCCAAAAATCTAAAATAAAATATACACACACACACGCACACGTACAATCGCGCACACACGCGCGCGCGCGCACAGACAACGAAAGAAATACGATTAGAGGCATCTTATGATTAGTGAGATTAGATAGTTAGCAATGCAAGCAAAACCAAGTTCTTTTCAATTTGATTTTTATCTAGAGAAATTTAAACAATAAGATCTCTTTCTCTTATTTTTTCAATGAATAGCCCAAAGTAGTAGAAACTTAAATTTTTTTATTTTAAATATTCATTTGTATTTGGGTATATTTATGTCTGCGTATCTTTTGTATTTGTATATAATTGTATATAACTGTATATAATTGTATATAATTGTATGTATTTTTTTGTATTTATTTGCCAGTTATTTCTGCGTTATGATTATTCTTTTATGGTCAGGCATATTCAACCGGATTTATACATAAGTATGTGCGAGCGAGTACCTGAGTATCTTTACAATTTCGACAGAAGCCAACATTTTGACGATTGAAGATGAAGTTGTACTGACTTTAAATAAAAAATTCTAGCCACCCATCCATCTCCGTTAGATCCGCCACTGGATATTTGGTCGGCAAGTTAGTTCAAACAGTAGAAGTACCGCGACATGCGTCCGCTAATTGCCCAACGACCTGGTTCGAGTACCATCTGTCCGAAAATCAAAATCTATTATACGAATTGCGTTTATCAGAAGGTGCTTGCGCGAGCACGCAAAGTATAGAGGTACGTCGTTAATGCACTATGATTTTATATTTACATGTGTGGAGTTTGACAAGAGGGTTTTCTGCTTGAGGTTGAAGTAACTATTTACTAAAAACTAAACCACAGAGAAACATTTCTTAAGTATTCTCACAAGTTTAATTGAAAACTAAATAGAAAAATAGAATTTTTTTAAATTTATTGACTATTAGAAATACAAAAGAGTGGGAATGAAACTACAAGTTTAATATTATGTGTAAAAAACAAAATCAACAAAATCAACCACGAGTAAACTATAACAATAAATTTTTTAGAGATTTCAGAAAGAATAATTCAAACAAATTCATCAGGATTTGTGAAAGTTTCAATATTCTTCTAGCAGCATATTAAAAAAAGGTCCTATGATTAATTATGCTCGGAAGGAATAAGAAATATTACAACAGTAAAAACTTAAAAATTGAATTATATTTTGTTGTTTAATGTTACCTGACGTATTTTTCAAAAGCTATTCATGCAAATATCATCATTTTTATTCAATCAAACAAATCTGTTTGAATCACATTAGTTGTGCCTCGCTTGGAATAATCATTATCACCCTCATCGCCATCATCACCATCATCGCCATCATCATCATCACCATAATCATTGTCATCATCATCATAATCATTGCCATCATTAACGTCGCCATCATCGCCACACTCATCTTCACTGCCACACTCATCTCTATGTGTCACATCAATCATATGCTAGAACATAATGACACAGAGGTTATCCATCTTTGCTGACACACACACACACACACGCAAGCGCGCGCGCACACACACACACACACACGCAGATACATCCGAACACAAACATATACAATTGTTTGACATATACAAACGCCTATAAAAATACACAACACAAACAATTGTTTGACATATACAAACGCTTATAAAAATACAAAACAACAATCATTTTTGCCCATCCAAATAAATACCCACTCATTCAACCATATTTCAGGGTTTACCTTCTACATTTAACTATTTATTTGTATATATGTGTGTGTAAAATACTTATATAACACACAAACACACACATATATTTATTTATATATTAACAAAATAAGAAAGAGAGAGTGAGAGAGAAGGTGAGAGAGAGAAAGAGAGAGAGAGAAAAATAGAGAGAAAGAAATAATAGACGACAGAATACGCCTGGAAAGATATTATAATTGATAGATGGGGATACAGTATTTATGCATTTCTTCAATGTGTGTGAGTCTGTGTTTATGTGTGTGTGTGTGTGTGTGTGTGTGTGTGTGTGTGTGTGTGTGTGTACAAGTCTTCTAAAAATAAATCTACACCATCTAAATATACCGCATAATTTGTATGTATTAATACGTAAAGACTCAATGCAAACTTTATGAATGTGTACACACAATTTACATGTACATATGTACTGTACATACACACACACACACACACACACACACTAATACATACATACTGGCAAACAAACTCCTGCAAGCATGATTACATAAACATATACACACAAATAAACACACGCATACGCACGAATGCACACACATGTACACGCCATTTTAAAATTCTGATTTCGTTCAACGCGTTTCGAACGACAAACTCACTGACCACAACTCCACTCAATCAGCAAGTCTCAAATTCAAATTTTATTATGACCTTTACCTTTGAACTCCGACCTCGTTGAGGTCATTTGTTAGGAGCCCGTGGACTTAATCCGGGTTGATGTTGTTGTAGTTGTTTGATACTTTTGATGTTGTTGTTGATGATGTTGTTGATGGAGTTGATGTTTTTGTTGATGTTTTTGTTGCGGTTGTTGTTAAATTGTATGGGTTTGTTATGTAACAGGTTGTATATATATATATTTTAAAAAATACGTCTTAGGCTGGTAATTTATAAATTTTAGATTTTTGTTCTACTTTGAAGGTATTTTTTTTCAATTGTAATACTTTTTCAATCCATTCATCTCTTCATCCATCGGTCCAACAATTTACTCATCTAATCATCCAACCATTTTTCCATCCATTCCTCCATCCATTCCTCCATTTTTCCATCCATCCATCCATCCATCCATCCATCCATCCATCCAACTTACATGTTTTAACGAATCCGTCAATTTCCATATCGTCAACGACATTATCATAGGCGTAGAGTTGGAAGAGTATCCCGGATCTGTTGTTGTGGTTGCCCACCTCGAGTTTGAAGGCTGTTTGGGTCGTCTGGGATGTGCTATCCAGTATTGATCCTGAAGGTATATGTGTGTGTATTTGTTTGTGTATATGTATGTATGTATGTATAAGTATGTATGTGTGTGTGTTTGTGTGTGTATGTATGTGTTTGTTTGTTTGTGTGTGTGAGCGTGTATATATATATATATATACATATATATATATATATATATATATATATATATATATATATATATATATATATATATATATATGTGGGGAATAACAATTCACAATTACCCGGGAAATTCCTCGACAGCAACCCCCAAAGTATATACCAGAACAGCAACTACACGCATCTTAAAATTGCAGAAGCAGTCCTAATTGACATCAATAAACCAAAAATAAATATACAACAAAAAATGACAACCTCACTTCTAACCCGGCGCTTAACCAACAACGAAAACAAAGAAGTAATAAAAACTAGCATCGTAAATAGTGACAAAGAAGAATATGATGCTATCGATGAAGAAAAGGAGACCAAAGAAGATGAACAGCCAATTAAGAAACCTGACACCTAATTCGCATCAAAGTTCAATTTTACAACACCAAAGTTAATTTTTACAACGTCAAAGTTCATCTTGACAAAGTCAATATTTCCCTATATATACAGCAAGGAGCACTGATGACGATTCATTCGGAATCGAAATACGGCCTTATTTGCAGCATGAATTCGAAAAATAAGTTTATTTTGAATTTTAATAAACTAAACGTTCACCAAAAAACTTTAGTGAGAAAAATCGAAAAAACGAACTACAAACATATTACCGCCAAACATTCTGTAGAATTTATAGAATATTGTAAAATATATATATATATATATATATATATATATATATGTGCGTGTTACGTCATAGGTATGATTAATGGACGCTAAATGTTTTAAAGAGGGAAAGTACAATGGCAATGAGGATTATGATGATAAGAAAGATGACGACGACGACGACGATGATAGTGGTGATGATAATGATGATAATGGTGGCGATGATGATGATGGTGGTGATGATGATGATGGTGGTGATGATGATGGTGGTGATGATAATGATGAAGGTTATGATAATGATGATGGAATTCTTAAATGAGGGCAACTCATTATGGCGGGAAGCTTGGCTGTCTGATTTATTGCTTATTATGCTAAGTAATGCACGTTGCCCGGTTATGATGAGGCAAGGAATTTGGTGATGAAGACGATGATGATGATGATGATGACGATGATGATGACGACGATGATGATGACGACGACGATTATGACGCTAGAAAAATGATGATGACGGCGTTGGTGACATTAGGATGATGACGATGAAGATGATGATGAAGATGGTGATAATGACGACGATGATGTTGGTGATGATGGCGATGACGTTACGATGATGATGAGGATGATGACGTCACGATGATGGTGCTGACGATTGTGACGTAATGGTGAAGTCAATTTTGATGTGATTAATGGTGAAAACCAAAAAAATATGGTATCCACAATAAATCATGATGATAATTTACGCGATGAGTAAATGATGAGTATGATGATGATAATATGTGATCATTTTAGACTGTGCAAGTCATCCTGGCGTTCTTCAGTTTAGCTAAACAAACAGTCAATCAGTCAAATCGTCCAAACGATCAATCATTATAACTAATTGCTCTCCAATTATGATGAGTCATTCATTTTTTTGCCCATTCATCAATCAATCTTTTATTCATTCATTAATTCTTTTATTTATTTTATATATTCAAAAAATGAAGATGATGTCTATGGTGATGACGTTGTTGAAGAAGATGACAATAATGATGAAGGTGAATAGTGAAATGGAGCAATGGAGAAAATGGCTGAAAAAAAGATGAAGATGAGGACAAAGGGATGAAGATGATGACAAAAAATTGACTGTGGCAATAAAAAATATGATGATGACAATGATAACGTTAAGAAAGTGCTTTTAAAGACAGTATATAGAAAGCCTAAAATGCCCATTCTAGATCGTAAAATAAGTACCATGTGCTGTTGTTTGCGTATTGTTTGTATGTGCCGCTTGTTTGGTGTTTGTTTTTTTCTATACAAAACATAAAAATATACAAAACATTTTTTTTACATTGTTTACAGACAATATACAAAGCCTTTTTAGTAGGTTGTTTACAAAAACATACTAATCATACAGAAATGCACAAGCATACATTACATACAAAAACAATACAAAACATACAAAGGCATACAAAAACATTACAAAACTTACAAAAGCATGCAAAAACATACAAAACATACAAAAACATACAAAAACATTACAAAACATACAAAGGCATACAAAAACATACAAAAATAAAACAAAAAACTGGCAAAACTAGAATGTGTATTTGTTTCATATGCAAATGTCCGCTACGTTTTATTTCATTTTCTTTGTTTCAAGCACAGAACGTCTTGTTTACGTTTGAATGTTAAGCAAGAAGTTGTAATTTTATAATTTGTCAGTTTATTTTTGTTTTTATATATAGAGTAAAAGTATTGTTTTGCTTGTCTTTGCATATTTGAATGTACTTTCTGTATATTTTTGTATATTTAGTATACCTTTTGTCTATTTTTTTGTATTCCTCTTTTTATTGTCGGTGTTTATGATAATTTAGTTTATGTTCTTGAAAGGTACAAATGTATGCATGGCATTTTTTCTTTTTCTAATCATACCCATATACAACTTTTTGTTTTGTTTAGTTTTTGTTTTGTTTTTAGTCTTTTTATTCTTTTAAAATCGGATGAATGGACGGAACATAAATTGTTTAGTATAAAAAACCACAATTGTTTTTTCTATACATACAATGCCATAGTTTATTTTCTAGGCATGGAGGCGAGTATTTATGTTTGTATATTTGTTTGTCTGTCTGTTTGTTTTTTGTTTACGTGAATGTGTTTGTTTGTTTGATTGATTGTCTGTCTGTCTTTCTGTTTTTTGTATGTCTGTTTTTGTATGTGTTTGTTAGTTTGTTCGATTGATTGTCTGTCTGTCTGTCTGATATACAAAGTAAGTTGTGAAATTAGGATTGATTATCATTGCAAATATTTCTGCGGCAAGGTGTGTAGGTTTTTATTGCAATTGCAAATGTTTATAATAAATGAAATCACAAGTAAACATACTTTGCGAAGAATGTTTTTTAAACAAATTTTTAAAAATCAAGTATCTTGGATTTAAATTTATAAATTGTGTGTGTGTTTATGTGTCTGTCTGTTCTTGTGTGAGTGTATGTACGACTATATGTTTGTATGTACGTGAATGTACGTGTGTATGTATGTGTACAACAGCACATACATATGAGCAGTTTTTCATTTTTGCCGTCTGGATTTGAGAATATTGCATGCATTGGATTTGATTATTGTACGTGTCACGAATCTGCAAAAAATGTTTTTATTGCGTTTGCATTTTTTTTGGTGAGTTTGTATTTTGTTTTTTGCTTTTACTGGTAGCGTTTTTGATTGTTTGAGTTTTGCATTGCAACATATATGCGAGTGAAAGTTTAAATACTTATTTAATTGATTTATTGATTGATTGATTGATTGATTAATTGACTCAGTCATTTATCTTTTCATCCATCCATCCATCAATTAATTTTTTATTCATTTATGCTATTGTTGACAGAATTTTTATTATTCACATTTTGAAGAAGAAGTTGAGATACATGTCGTCTGTCGGTTGTGGTCACCAGCTGCCAAGAAATCATAAATGATGACGACGACGAAGATGATGAAGATGATGAAGATGATGATGAGAGGGATGATGACGACGATGAAGATGATAATTTATTAATATGATATCATGTAATATTCCATTAATTAATAACGGACTCATTGTAAAACGTCAATATGCCCATTTTGAAAATTCTACACTACTCTGAAATTAAATGAACCAATGATGGCGACGACGATTGTGATGCTGATTAAAAAGAACATGTACTGAAGGCTAAAAATACAAATCAACTTAGAAATACACCCACACTTAGAAACACACATAGGCATAAAATACGCACATGGGATCGTTCGTAACAGATGTGCATGCAAATGAAATGCAGTAAATCTCCTTTTTCTCTTGAAATATGTGACAACGATTTGAATTACAAAATAAGGGTTTAGTCATCAACACCCCTCTCCTGCTCATCATTTCATCGTCGTCGTCACTCTTATTGTCACTATTTAGCATCCCCAAACAATAACATAACCGCCACAAAAACAATGGAACAAAGCATAGAATAGAGGCATGAAAATAATAATTAATTTTTTTAAAATTCAATTTATTCTTTTTGTTCAAAGTCCAGAAGATGTCGGAAAGAGTTTAAAAAGAAATTAATCAGTAGAAACCACACAACAATGCTTCTTCATGTACAACGTACATCGGACACAGGCAATTAAACATACAAACGTATATGCAGCTTGAGAGTGTGTGTGTGTGTGTGTATTTATATTTATACATACATATATACATGCAAAATATACATACTTGTTTATACATATACGTACGTCTACATACACCCATACATATACACTCATACAATATTAACTTATGAACAGCTACACAGGCTAAGATACATTCTCCGCTAATAATGTCCAACATTTGCGTTGGCTTAAACGAAAACTGCAAGATTCGGCTATTCGACCTTTAAAAATGACCAAAGCAGAACGTCAATTTTGGCCATATATTCGAACATTCGATGCGTTTCTAATGTATCACACGTACAGAGTTGCACGTGCACACATAACAAATGCACACACACACACACACACACACACATGTGATATTTAAGACATGTGACGTTCAACCATAACACAAATCACCGACCCACACTACATATATTTTTACGTGCAGGAAACTTTCAAGCATATACACAAAAGCAAATGTGCAACACCCAACAACAATAACATAACAACAACAACAATAACATAACAACAACATATTATCAACATTAAGACAACCAAATAACACTAAGAGCACATAGCATCAAATGTAAAGTTATAAATTAGATCTTTAATTAAAAAATTTAACCATCAACAACGCGAAACTCATTGTTTTTACAACAACAACAATAACACCACCAAAAACAACAACAAACAACAACAACAACAGTAGCAACAAATACACTAACAATAACAACAACAATATAACAAACACAATAATAATAATAACAACACCAATAATAATAAATAATAATAATAATTCAAAAATAAAATCTGCACGTGTCAGTCTAAGATTAGATAAGAGGCATGAATGTAATGTGCGAGCTAAATTTAAATTAATAATAGTAATAATAAGGGAGAGAATAAGAAAAGGAAAAAAAAGTCTCATCATCATCCTCATCATCATTATCATCCTCACCATCACCAAAAAACTTTGAAATTTAAAAAAGAGAACGAATTCTTCCAGAGTCTGAGAATAAAACGTCACCAATACAATGATGATCACCACAAACGTTCGTGATGATGAAGCGATAATGATGATACTGGTGTTGGTAATGATAACAATGATGCTAAAGATGATGATGACAATAATGGTCATAATAATAAAAATATTATACGTTATACGTTGTTGTTGTTGTATCTCATGGAGATGATGATGGCGTTAGAGAGGATGTTGTAGTTCAGTGTTTGTTTGTTTATAACGAAGTTGTTGTTGTTGTTTATGTTGTTGATATTACTATCACTATTGATGTCGCGGCTGTTATTGATCCAATTATTTATTTATATCGAAGCGACATAGCCGTTATTAAAGGTCCTTCCTTTTCTTTAATCTCTGATCTTTTTCTTTCTTTCTCATCTCTCTTCTTCTATCTCTCTCTTTTTCTTTCTCTCTTTTTCTTTCTTTCTTTCTCTCTCTTTCTTTCTTTCTCTCTCTCTCTTCCTCCCTCTCTCTCTGTCTATCTGCCGCGATGTTAAAAGTCTTTCCTCATGATAAATATTCCCTTTATTTTCTGATCTCTCTCTTTTTCTTTCTCTCTTTCTCTTTCTTTCTTTCTCTCTCTTTCTTTCTTTCTCTCTCTCTCTCTCTCTCTCTCTCTCTCTATCTTCCTCTTTTTGATAGCTTGTGAGACACTGTTGAATACATTTAAAATGCCGGTATGGAGGAGCTTTTGTATTTTTATCTGCTTGGTTTTTTAAGGTGTGCCTATTTGTTTGTATGTTTTTTGTTTACATGTTTATTTTCTTCTATGTTTATTCGTTTGTATGTTTATTTGTTTGTATGTTTATTATTTGTGTATGTTTATTTCCGTAGATTTTATCTACAGAAAATGTTTGTTATTTATGTAGATGTTGTATTTTTTTGACTCGCTCGTTCAGCTATATTTATTTACTATACACACAATTGTTTTTTATCTGGTCAACTTTGTTACCCAAAACAAAAATATTGATACACACACGCCACACAAAAACATACAACACACACACACACACGCACGCACACACGCACGCACGCACGCACACACACGTACACACACACTACACCAGAACCAAACACAAACATATGAATAATTTGATTATGTAAATATAATATGACTTACTGTATTTTTCCTACATATGGATTTTTTTTTTATTATATCTTTCGTGAGCGGGCTTTGTGTGAGGGAGACATCAAAGTGGAGAAAAACTAAATAATGGAAAATAGCAAAAAGTAGAAGAAAGAAAGAAAAAAAAAGAAAGAGTGAAAGAAAGAAATGTATAAAATTAATAAGAGAGAAAAAGTGAGATGGAGTGATAGAGAGAGAGAGAGAAAGAGAGAGAGAGAGAGAGAGAAAGAGAGAGAGAAAGAGAGAATGAATGAAACGTACAAAAAGAGACGCAAAAAAAAGAAACAAAAACTGAGAGAAAAAGAAAATAAGATTGAAGAAAAGAAATCGGAAAATAAGGAAAAAATAGAAGAGGCAGAATAAAATATTGAGGTTCATTAATAATTCTAAGAAATTCTAACTTGCGGCATTATCAAAAAGAATAATAGATATTTGTTTGAAAACAATTTTGAAATGAAAATGATAATAATAACAATAATGATGATAAAAATAATAATAAATTATAATCACGTGATCATTGTTTATTTTTCCTTTTTTCCGAGGAAAAATAAATAAAAAAAAATTCAATTGAAATTGCACTCGTCAGGTCCGCGAATAGTCGAGCTGGAGAATTTTATATAAAATTTCAAAAAAAGAAAATGATGACGATAAGGTTGAATGATTATGATGGTGATGACGATGACGACGATGATGATGAAGATGATTATGATGATGATGAAGATAATAGGATGAAGAAAGAGGTGATGATGATAATTATGATGAATACAAAATTCAGACGATGAGGATGATGATGAGGTAGATATGATGATGATGACGGAAAGCGATAGAAAGAGAGAGAGAGAGAGAGAAAATGAGAGAAAGAGACGTGAATATGATGATGATGACGTCGATATAATGATGATGATGCAAACACATGATGACGACGACGAACGATGATGAATACAATCAAAATGGCATACAGGATGAGATGAATAACCAATGAAATAAATTGAAATCAACAATAGCGATAAAGATGATGATGTTGATGTCTGTATTATTTTAATGATACAAGGGACAGTAATGATAAGGATAATAGTGATAATGATACCGACGATGGTAATGATAATGATGATGGTGATGACGAAATTGATAGAAATGGAAAATGGAATACTGAAGTTTGGCGTTTTCGTTGGCTTTTTTTTAAGATGTCGCGTGTTGACAGCACTGTACAGTTGAGATGGTAAGCTTTCGTAAACATTTTTAAGTTCCCATTTCCAAGCTTATTTTTGTGTGCCTTTGTGTACCTGTGTGTGCCTTCTGTATCTGCGTGTACGTCTGCGTACGTTTTTGTGTGTACGAACATGTTCGTTCGTTCGTTCGTTTGTGTGTGCACAAGCATTCAACCATACATGTATCATTTTAGTGGCACAACTTATTCATATGCAGTGTAATGAACACACACTTATGAAAAAAAATAATGCAGATAAATAAAAGATAAAAAAGCACATACACATACACACACATATACTCAAACACATACATACACTCACATACACACGCCAATTACAGATCTAGGAGATTTCTTTTTCATCCACAATTTGGTTCAAATCATTTTTCCGGATTAATTTTGAACAGAGGAATGCAGAAATTTTACCGAACAAAAAAAATTTAAGTTTTTTTTCTTTATATTTGTATTCCTTTCTTTTGTACAAATGTTGCATTGTTGCTTTGGTTTTGGCAGTTTTTCTTGATATTTTGACAAAATTTTGTTTGGTAGCTGTGATGGAGGAATTCTGCCGATGACAGTTCAATATGTTTGTTTGTCGTTCCAAATGATGATGATACGTGCGTTGTTGTGTGTTGTTGTTGCTGTGTATGTTTTGTTGTTGCTGCTGTGTATGTTTTGTTGTTGTTGATGTGTGTGTTGTATGTGTATTGATGTTGTTTGTATGTGGGTTGTGTGTGCGTGTTGGTGCTGTTGTTGTTGAGTGTTGTGTTGTGTGTCTATTGTACGCGTGTTAATGTTGTTTGTTTGTGGGTTGTTGTGTGTGGTTTGTTGTATGCAAGTTGCTTTTTATATTTGTGTGTTTTGCCACCGTTGGAAAAGAAATAAAATTGACAGGATTAATAAAAACAAAAATACAACAACAAAAATAATAGTTCAGTTGGTGAAAGTGCAACAGCAATAACAACAACGACAACAACAACGACAACAACAACATTAATAATAAGAATAAGAATAAGAAGAAAAAAATAGAAAGAGGAAGAAGAATAAAAATAATAATAAAATCATAAAAAAACCAAACACGTTGATGTTTCGCCCTTGCCCGGCTTAATGTTACTTTTGTGGCTGTTTATCTTTTACAAGCCGCAATCCCACTAGTTAATGTCAGCTTATTAATGTTGGCCTGCTAAAGTGTTATTAAGTATTAATGTGTTTTTAATGTTACCAACAAAGAACGAAAATGAAATATAATACAAATGATTAGTAAATACATAAGCAAAAACAAAATAAACACAATAATAAATGAATGAATGAGTGAACGAGATAAAAACATACACAGATTGAAAACAAATCGGATGAAGAATAAAAATGAAGCGCTAGTTAAATTCCAATATGGCGTAACGGAGGGGGGAAACAACATTAGCATGGAATTAAAGTTGATATCTCAACGATATTCGCTACGTGAGATGTACCGATTTGAAATAAATTGTCAGGATGGAGAGATTGATTGGATGGATGGATGGATGTACGGATGGATGTATGTATGGATGGATGGATGGATGGATAAATGCGTTGATGGAAGGAAGAACATACAATGGAACGAAAAAATGAACGAACGGACGAATGAATGAATGAATGAATGAATGAACGAATGAACGAATGAATGAATGAATGAACGAATGAAATGAATGAATGAATGAATGAATGAATGAATGAATGAATGAATGAATGAATGAATGAATGAATGAATGAATGAATGAATGAATGAATGAATGAATGAATGAATGAATGAATGAATGAATGAATGAATGAATGAATGAATGAATGAATGAATGAATGAATGAATGAATGAATGAATGAATGAATGAATGAATGAATGAATGAATGAATGAATGAATGAATGAATGAATGAATGAATGAATGAATGAATGAATGAATGAATGAATGAATGAATGAATGAATGAATGAATGAATGAATGAAAAAAAACAAAATTTCACAACTCAAAAATAAATTGACAAACAGACAAACCGAGAACGACAATCTAAAAAAATAAAACAAGAACGACAACTAAACGAAAACAATCCAACAACAAACAACAACCACATCAACATCGTCATCGTCATCATCATCATCACAAATATCACCATCATCGTCGTCGTCGTCGTCCTCATCAGCGACAACAACAGCAGCAACAGCAGCTGCCGGCAGTGTCTAACAAAGACCAATGCAGATTAATTTATTTCCACCAGCCCCCGAGAGAGAGAGAGAAAGAGAGAGAGAGAGAGAGAGAGAGAGAGAGAGAGAGAGAGAGAGAGAGGAAAACAACGCAGAAGGTGCTGGCGGACAATTGTTCTCGATCAACCTGCAAAAATTACAACACGCACAAACACATTCATCTCTATTATTTGCACACACACCACACACGCACACACACACGGACACACACACACCACACACACACGCACGCACGCACACACACACACTCTTTCTACGTTGAAAACGTACACAAAACTGTACACTACTTATCTCTGCTTTTATTTCTCTTATAAAAAAAAACTTTTTGTGTGTGTATGTACGTGCTTACAAATCAGAATTGCACTGCAAATAGAGACAAACATCACTGTATTGTATAAAACGGTTGTATAGCTACTGCATATTCTGAGTTTTGGGTTTTGGACATGCATGCATGTATCGCATATACTTGAAAATAAAAAACTCATAAACACAGAAAATTTAAAAGCATATTTCAGAATTCAAAGTGCATTTCTGATAAAAAATGTACGACTCGTTAACATATTATAGCCGTAATAAACAATTTTTAAGAAACTATTTTAAAATTAAATTATTAAAAAAAAACAAAAATTAATTACATATTTTTAAATCCATTCATACAAAAAACTTTTGTAAATAAAGTCGAAACTTGAATTTCAAAATGAAAAAAAAATCATTTTGGTAACAGTTAAGAGTTCTTTGCATGCAAAGCAGAGCTGAACGCCATATGTCCGTTTGAGGTATGGTTCCTCTGTGTGCCATTTGCGTTAGTGGTGAAATTAATTTTTTTATCTTCTGCTTACTTGTTTTTTTTGGTTTTGCAATTAGGAGAGCGCTCGTGTCGTTCAAATATTTGACAGTTGTTTTTAGTTCAATTAAAGTTAAAATTGTTATTAAATTCAATTAGATTTTTTTAAAAATTTGTTTAAATATTTTTTAAACTGAATGGAATTAAAAGGGTTTTTAGTCGTCTTCTGCTAAGATTGCTCATGCTGAAGTGGTTTTATGTACAGAATACATACGTCTATATATTTTTGTGAGATCAATCAACCAACCAACCAATCAACTAACCAACCAACCAATCAACCAATCGATTAATCAAACGTAACGGTGAATTCAACAAACAAAATATACAGCCGATCTTTCAAACAATCAACTAACCGATCTATTAATCAATCAATCAACCAGCCATCCTTCCAACCCACCAATAAAAACTTCCTTCTCTTCCACACAATTACCATTACCAAAAAACACATCCATCCAATGTAATTCCATCGTCTCGACCAACAAGCTAGCTAATCAAACAATCAATCAACAAATTCAATCGACCAACTCTCAAACAACCAACTAATCAATCCATTAAATCAATTAGAAACATTTTCAAATCTTCCTATCAATCATACTGTACTAACAACAGACATTCAAGCCTAGCAAAAGTGAATTAAACACTCTGTGGCAATCCAATATTTTTGTTTCAATATTTTTCAATATTGTACAGTCAACCTGAAATCTAATTCTACTGTTTGTTTCCTGGTTTAAATACAGATGTGTGCGTGTGTGTGTGCGTGTGTGTGTGGGTTGGAAATTTGGGAGCAAAAGAAACCCCAAAAAATTTAATATTTTTGTTATTATTTTTGTACAATAATTTTTCTTTTATAATTGCTCAAAAATATTGAAAAATTTTATAAAACAATATTTACCCAAGTTGTCGTTCTCTGTTGATTATTTTGTTTAGATATGTTTGTAAGGTTGTATGTATGTATGTACATTAGAACTTTGTACATTAGAACACACTGTTTATATACAATTCTTTTCCTGACTGTAAGCCAATGGAGGTCATTTAAAATTGGCGTAACATGATCATATTTTGAACTACCTACAACAAGTTTGGCTGCTCTATTCTGAATAGACTGAAGGGAAGCAATAGACTTTTTTGACAATCCATAAAATAAACCATTGCAGTAATCCAGTCTTGAATGCACAAATGCATGTATTAAAGCCTGTGTTGTCGACTGATCCAGTGATTTATGTATTTTTTTCAATCTCTGCAGCTGTATGGAACACGATTTTGTCAGCATCTTTACATGATCTCTCATCATCAAACCTGAATCAAGAATGCAACCCAAATTTGCTGCCTTGTTGCAAAACGTAATACTCTCATTCTGTATCATGACTGAATCAATACTGAGTTTTGACATTTGTTGCCAAGTGCCAATGGGAAGGAATTGCGATTTATGTTGATTCAGTTTGAGACAGTTGTTTGACATCCATTCATCGACTCTGGTCAGACATTCAACAAGTTTGTCTATCTCTCTCTGAAATGTATCCGGATTACCACTAATTACTATTTGAATATCATCTGCGTAAGCATGGTACTTAAAACCAAAAATATCAATATTTTCGAAAAGCTCTGCAGTGTATAGCACAAAAAGTAACGGCCCCAGAACCGAGCCTTGCGGTACTCCAGAAGACACTGTGCCCACATCAGACAATACACCATTAAAAAGAGCTTGTTGAGTTCTTCCCATCAGATATGATCGTAGCCATCTAAACACAGAACCAGAAATTCCGAAATCATAAACCAGTCTGTCTAAAAGTATCTGGTGGTCAACACAGTCGAATGCTGCACTCATATCTAAAAACGTTACCAGAGCAACATGCTGTTTGTCAATTGCAGCGAACAATTCCGATGATACATACATCAAAGCAGTTTCTGTTGAGTGGTGACGTCGGTACCCAGATTGATATACAGGCATCAATTTACGTTTATTCAAGTGGGTTAGAAGTTCTGTAGCCACAATCCGTTCAATAATCTTAGACATGAAACAGATGTTCGAAATTGGTCTATAATTTGCCATATCATTTTTATCTAAATGCGGTTTTTTCAAGACTGGTAGAACAACCGCATGTATGTATGTATGTATGTATGTATGTATGTATGTATGTATGTATGTATGTATGTATGTATGTATGTATGTATGTATGTATGTATGTATGTATGTATGTATGTATGTATGTATGTTAAAACCAAAACATGATGAGTGACACTGAACCGTCAAACATCAAGTAACAAATGGATTAACACTTTGATTTGTCGTTAATTGCACGTGGCGGCATTCAGTTGGATATTTTCAAGCACACAGACACGCAGGAACCGCTGCAACAAGCACGAAATGTGGTTGGTTGCAAAAAACAGTTCCCTGCTGTCACCTGATCTGACACTGATCATTTTGCCTATTTCCTTAAGAAATTAAAGGGTGTTGGGGTCTATCGGGCCGAGAACCTCGATGCATATTGGCAAGAATTCCATCGAGGGGAGGGCATTCCCATATTTTTTCATTTTCTCGTCCGCTGCCCTGGCCGCGGCCAAACCGCATTCTTTACTTGTCAGGTTTACGTATCGTTCGGCGAGGGTGCCAGGGACCGTAACATCCCACGCCAAACATCTGCCGGCTCTCCAAGGTATTAGCGTGCATCCGTCCGGTCGCCTACCATCATGCGCAGAAATGCCGGATGGTTCCTTGAGAACCGGGATTGAAGCCTTGGAGAAGAGCCGACAAATGTAATCGTTTAGCGCTGAGTGACGTAGTTGACGGCCCCCACCCAGGCGACAAACCAAACCGTGGTGCCCAAACTTGTCCGCCTCAGCGCCACATCGGCACGTGTATTTATTCTGAATGACCAGGCCAAGTCTGAAGCCAATGGCAAATCTTACAGACTCGTCGTCAAGCCTGGTGCCCACAGAGGTGTTAGGCCACGATCTCAACCACCCACAGCTGGCAACGCTGGACATGGCCAACAAACGAGCGGTGGAAAAGTCGTCGCCGCATGAAGACAACAAATTTTGAAAGATTTTTTTATATTCTTCGTTCAAAATTTGGACGTGCGTACGGTCCCCCGGGGCGGACGCTGGGGGAAGAATATCGCGGCAACGAAAAAACCGGTGGAGCAGGGAAGACTGTAGGTCGAGAGTGGCAGCGGCAGAAGAATTATAAACAACGGGTATGTATGTATGTATGTATGTATGTATGCATGTATGTATGTATGTATGTATGTATGTATGTATGTATGTATGTATGTATGTATGTATGTATGTATGTATGTATGTATGTATGGTTGTTTGTATCTGTTCGAATGCGCTGGTAATAAATATCATTGTAGAAAGAAACATGAAACGAACATTTAAACATTTAGATTATGATGAAGTCCGGTGTAATAAGCCAAACCTTACATACACACAAAAAATGTTTATTCCTAAAAACCTCACACAGACACACGCACACGCTCACGCACAGACTAACAGCGTACACACGCACACACACATAGACAAACATGAAAATTCATACTTATATGAAGCTAAACAGCCACACACCTGAGTTCACAGTAATATATGATAAGAACTGAATGAATTAAGGAGGGAATAAAAGAAACGAATTTGAAGGAATGAAAGAAATAAATAAAAGAATGAACAAACGAATGAATGGGTGAATGAATGCGTGAATGAATGAATGAATGAATGAACGAATGAATGAATGAATGAGTGAATGAATGAATGAATGAATGAATGAATGAATGAATGAATGAATGAATGAATGAATGAATGAATGAATGAATGAATGAATGAATGAATGAATGAATGAATGAATGAATGAATGAATGAATGAATGAACGAAAAAATGAACGAAAGAATGAACGCTTGAATGATTGAGTGAGTGAGTGAGTGAGTGAGTGAGTGAGTGAGTGAGTGAGTGAGTGAGTGAGTGAGTGAGTGAGTGAGTGAGTGAGTGAGTGAGTGAGTGAGTGAGTGAGTGAGTGAGTGAGTGAGTGGGTGAGTAAACGAACGAACGAACGAACGAACGAACAAATGAATGAATGAAAAAATAAATGAATGAGTGAATAAATGAAATGAAATGAATGTAGAAATGAAATAAATGATTTTGAAGAAGCGAGCACTGAGTGGAGCAATAAAAGTTATGACACGTTCCTCTGAATTTCCATCTTTTGATTTCCTCTTCATCTTTCTTGCCTTCATCTTCGCCGTCGTTTTGTTTTCCTTTTCAGCTCTATATTTTTAATTATTTTATATTCTCATCAGTTTTTCTCTGTTTTTGATTTTTTTTAAATATTTAATTTTTTATAGTTAATTTTTCGCAGTATTTTTTGTTCGCTTCTATTTTTATTTTTCACACAATTTTTTCACTTTTAAAATTTTATACTGTTTTCATTTTATAACATTTTTTCAATTTTACTTTTTTGGGTTTTTATATTTTAACCGTTCATCCTCATTTATCCAGACAAATTTTTTACTGGCCTAATTTATTGCCTCATATTATCATATTATTTTCTAAAATTTTTTTCAAAAACATTTACCAATTGTTATTTCTGCTTCTTATTTTCACTCATATACTAATTTTTCTCTATAATATTTTCTCAGTATTTTTCTCTTACGCATTTATTGTTTTATGCATTTTTTTATATAACTTATTTTTCTAGTTGTTTTAAGGTTAAATTTGTTTCAAAAGTTTTGCCTTTTTTTCTATTTCGCTAATCCAATCTTTATTTTTTTTAGGTCGTAATCCTGTTTGAAAGTTTTTCTTCGCTTGTGTTTTGCAGATTTTGTAAAATCTAATCTTCTTCAAGTTTGTTTTTCTATCGGTTTTTTTCAAATTTTCTCATTTACTCATGTTATCATTTTTTTAAAATATAAACATTTCCTAAAAAATGGACATGTAAATAATTAGTTCATGTTTTGTAACAGAACAACGACCATGAATAAAATAAAATTGTTACTAAATAATATGCCAATGTTAATTAATATAAATTACATTTTAATAACAACAGCAACAACAACTACAACATCATCAACAACAACGATGATGATAATAGAAGTAAAAATAACAATGGTATAAGAATGGTACTTCATGGACAGACATTGATCGTTCTTACAAGTTTGGCCACTAGGGCCTCTTTTTATTTCAAGTTTGATTGCAATAAAGTAAGCTTATTTTGATACAGAAACGAACTTTATCATCATCATCAATATTATTATTAATATTATTATTATTTTTCATCATTATCATCATCTTCATCATCTGTTTGTTCACATGTTTGTGACATGGTTATATTCTTTTTTTATGAAAATTTAATTTAACAAGGACTGAACGAGTTTGTTGACTTTGAAAGGAAACCAGCAATGGCAAAAAAAAATAAAAACGTCATCGTTGTCGTCGTCGTCGTCATCAACTTCATCTTCTTCATCGTCATCTTTGATATTTTCATCATTGTTGTCATCATCGTGATTAACATTATACTCTTCGTTCATTATCCTTGCATTCCTCTTTGTAACTCCTCGTTATTAATATATCATTATATTGATCGGCACCATCATCTTTTTCATCTTCCTCACCGTCATCATCTTCTTCTTCTTTTTCATCTTCATCACCATCATCATCATCTTCTTCTTTTTCATCTTCATCGCCATCTTTATCGCTATCACCATCATCTTCATCGTCATCTTTATCACCATCATCATCATCTTCTTCTTTTTCATCTTCATCACCATCATCATCTTCTTCTTCTTTTTCATCTTCATCACCATCATCATCATCTTCTTCTTTTTCATCTTCATCGCCATCTTTATCGCTATCACCATCATCTTCATCGTCATCTTTATCACCATCATCATCATCTTCTTCTTCATCTTCATCATCATCGTCATGACTGTCGTCACCATCCTTCATTATCATTATAGGCACCATATATCGAGTTACAATTAAATCTAAAAATATGCTGATTAAAAGTTTGCAGGTTTGTGTTGTTGTATGCGCATCTTTAAGTGCATGTTGTTTAAAGAAAATTTATGTTCATATGTACGTATGTATATATGCACAATCATATACAACAAGCTGATACACAAACGCATACAAATATATAAAAACACATACAAACATAAACAAACACATACTGACATATACAATTACATACCAACCCATAAAAACATATACAAACACATACACAAATATACAAACGCATTCAAACACATACAACTACATACAAACATATACAAACACATACAAACATGTAAAAACGCATGCAAACACATACAAACATGTACAAACACACAAAAACATATACAAACACATACAAACTCATACAAATATACAAAAATAACACCCCACAAGTATCGGTCGATTGTCACTACGATACATAAGCATGACGTAGCAGGCACGTGACACGCAGTCAAATTGCTATTGGTCAGTTTTTCTAAGCATCTCTTGTCCTCTTTTCTTTTTTTTTCATTTCTTTGAAAGTAAAATTAAAACGTCAATTTGAATTAGGTCAAACGCACGTCAAGTTTGGGTGACGTCATATCTGGGTCGTGTCAAAACGGCAAGCGTCATAATTGTATTCCTGGTTGTGTTGGTGTAGTGATGTGTGGCGTGGCGTGGTGATGGTCGTGGAAATATGCATAAAAAAGGTTTTTTAACATGTATGACGACAAGAGAAAGAATGGAACAACGACTGTGTCGTTCATTAGCTAGGAAGATGAGCAATGCCGAACTTGAAGTTTCAATGATGCATAGAATATTAATACTTTTAATGGAGAATTATAATAATTAAAATTAGTTAACGAAATATAAATGATTGGATGAGAAGTAAAATTGAAATAAAACCACACTGAGAGGGGTAAACAATCGTACGAGTGAATGAACCAATAAAGGAATGAAATGAAATTGAATGAAACATTTGAGATGTCCCAGACGTGATATTCCGTTCTACTGACCAACCGAACGCTCTTAAACATCCACTTTTAGTTCGGATCCTTATACAATTGCATGTCTACCAAGTGTATTCTTCTGTAATTGTTAATATGTTTGTATGTTCGTGTATGATCATTATCTAATAGCGTTTCTATTGTTTGTATGTTTTCGCGTATGTTTGTGTAACTTTATGGTTGTTTGTCCGTGCGTATTCTAGCGTGTTTGTGGGTGTGTGTATTTTATTTGTGTATGTGTTTGTGTTTGCAATTGCGTGTCAACTGTTTTCAGCGTATGTCTGCTGTAATTGTAAGTATCCGTGTATATTACGTTTTATAGTATGACTGTATTTGTGTGGTGTGTTCGTGGGTTGTAAGTGTGTTTTTGTGCCTACAGTTGTGTTTGTATATCTGAAATTATGTTTACTGGTTAATTATTTTATTGGCTGTCTTTTGTTTTGTGTTTTGTGGTGAGCGTTGTCAGTTTGTTGTCAGTTTCCATGTTCTGTGTTTTTTTATCAACAAACACTTTTCTCCTTTTTTTTCTCACTTTCTTCTTTTCTTTTCTCTTCTCTCCCTCTCTCTCTCTCTCTCTTTCTTACTCTCTTTCTATCTATTTCTTTCAACACACGAACAGAAATTTTTTGATATATAAATAGAAGCATATGCATCGTACACTCGGAACCAACACGAAAGCAAAAAACCATAAAAATGACAACAAATTAAAGGTTCGATTTATCTACCCATCCATCCGTCCATCCAACCATCCATCCATCCATCTATCCATCCATCCATCCATCCATCCATCCATCCAACCATCCATCCAAACATCCATCCATCCGGCCACCTACTAACCAATTGGAATCTGTATTAGCGGTGACGTCAGCATAAACTCATTTGTTTTCATGGCAGAGAAGGCGTGGCGCGCATGAAGCAATATAGCGATCGTCATGACGTCACCGAGTGTTGGCAGCCATTTTCTTTTTAAAAACATCTTTCTGTTAGGCCGGAGTCTGAATTCTTTGCATCCGATTCTTTGCTAACGAGATACATCTGGTTATGTTTGTTTTGTTGTTGTTGATGTTGTTGTTGTTGTTGTTATTGTTGATGTGTTGCTGTTGTTGATGTTATAAAAGTTGTTGTTGTTGTTGTTAATATTGATGATTTGATTTCTGCTGCTGTTGTTGTTTGTTGTTAGTTGTTGATAAAGTTGTTGATAAATTTGTTGGTGTAATTTTATATGGTTAATGTTTTTGACATCTTTGTTGTTTTTGTATGTTTTAAATATTGTTGTTAGAATTTATGTCAGGAAAGGTGACAACAATTTTGTTGATGGTGTGTTGATGCTGTACTGTTGATGTTGAAGCAGTTGATGTTGTTGATGATGTTGTTTGGTGGTTTCAATGTTGTTGTTATCAACTCCACAACAATTTTTTACAATGAAGTTTGTAGGAGTTGTTGCTCTGGATGCCTTTTATATTTCGGCTCTGGTAGCTACGAAGTAAAATTTTTTTTATTTTTATTTTACGGTTTCACGACCTAATAAACATTTCAATTTTTCACGAATTTTTGTTCTGTTGTTTTTGATGTTGCTGGCTTGAGTTGTTGTTGTGGTTGTTGTTCATGTTGTTGTTCATGTTGCTGGCTTGACTTGTTGTTGTGGTTGTTGTTCATGTTGTTGTTCATGTTGCTGGCTTAAGTTGTTGTTGTTGTTCATGTTGTTGTTGATGTTGCTGGCTTGAGTTGTAATAGTTGTTGTTGTTCATGTTGTTGTTGATGTTGCTGGCTTGAGTTGATGTTGTTGTTGTTGTTCATGTTGTTGTTGTTGTTGTTTTTGTTCATGTTGTCGTCATTAACGTTGTTATTAAAGTTTTTTTTTATCCTATTTTGTTGTTGTTGGTTTGCGATGATTTATAGTATCGGGAAAGTAAAATGTGCTAACGACATCGACGATGACGTCATAAATGATGAGAACGATGGTGATGATGTTTTTTGATGACGTCAGAGATGATGATGAAAAATTTTGTCTTTGGAAATTAAAATGATGATGATAATGATGATGGTGATGATGATGATCTTTTTAGAGATAAAGATGACGACGACCAATAAGGGTAAAGATAATGAGACAATTTCTGTTATATTTTGTAAAATAAATGTATCTATATTTCACTTTCTTATTTCTAAAGTTTTAAAACGTTGATAAAATGTTTTTTGCTTTGATTATTAGTTGCATCGGTTGTTTGAGGTGTTTGGGCGGAAGTTGGGAGAATGCTTTGGAAGGTTGGAGCATTTGTTCTCCATGCTGTTGTTGTTGCTGCTGTTGTTGCTACTGCTGATTTGATCTGTTTGATGCTGTTTTGAAAAGAAGAAAAAACCTCGTTTTCATGGTGTGGCTGTGTTTTTGTTTGTTTGTGTTAATATTTTGCTGTTGTTTTTAGTTTTCTGTTGTTGTTGTTGATGAAGATTTTGTTGTTGTTTTCAATAATTTATAGGCCTAATCTTAAGTTTCTGTTGATAATGTTGTTTTGATTTAGTCGTTGAATTTGAAAAGTTTGCGCGGT
Source organism: Helobdella robusta (assembly GCF_000326865.2). Lineage (NCBI taxonomy): Eukaryota > Metazoa > Annelida > Clitellata > Rhynchobdellida > Glossiphoniidae > Helobdella > Helobdella robusta. The sequence continues at coordinate 594,200 of NW_008703981.1, forward strand.
AATTGAACTAGAATGTCGTCTGCATTTAGGCGTTCGTATGAATAATTAACGTTTCATTGGTGTGATTATTGTTGTTGTTGCTGACAACTGAACTGTCTTTGTCGCTGACGTCAAAGATTTTTGTTTCTTTGTTGACGTTTTAAATTTTCTTAACTGCTAATGGATTTTCAGGCTCCTGTTTTTTTGTATTAAAATGTCAGTGCAGTCGTCGTTGTTGTTGTCGTTGTTGTTGTTAATGTTATTGTTTTTGTTGCTGTCATTAGTGCTGTTATTTAGAGTGTATTTGTGTTGTTGTTTTGATGTTGTTATTTGTGACCATTCAACATAATGTGTTTTTTATTTAAAGCCACAGTGAATTTCAAGATATGTTTTGGCGAGTAATTAATCTTTTAAAATTTTAATATCAACAGAAAATGGATAAATTAGTATTGGATTGTAAATAAATTTGTATCCAAACACTTTTTTCGAGAAACATTTCGGCGACAGATTACGTATTATTTTTAAGAATTTCATTTTAAAATACAAATATTCATCTCCCAAACAGTTAAGTTTTTATTTACTGGCGATATTATTACTACAAATATTAATTTAAAATAGTTTTTATTAAACATTAAATTTCATTACTTTTAATTAAAAATAAATTAATTAATTCAAATTCAGCAGCCCTTCAACTGAACACACGTAAGGGAGCTTTCTATCATTCAAAAATACGCAATGAATCATTAGCGCGCGCTCTATAAAGCTTTTCATTTCCTAATCATCAATATTGTATTTGTATTTATGTAATGTATGTATTATGTGTATTATATGTATTGTTGTGGTATTCCTTTACTAACGTGTGTGAAAAACAATGCTACAGATAAGTGTTATTGTCAAACTATAGACAAACTATTATGATTAATATGAAACCATTCAACTTTAACCATTTAATATTAACCAGTTATCTTTAACCATTACTCTATCTTTATTTCTTTATGTTGTTAATAATTACAATACATGTAAAATGAAATTTTGTTATAGTTATTGAATTTGTGTTAAGATGATTAAGATTAGTATGAACATTGGTGGTAATACTGATGCACGGTGTATATAAGTTAAAATTTGTTAAATTTATTTCCTATTTGTTAAATTTTCTTCATTTATTCAAACACAAAATTCCGATAACTTAACAAGAAAACATTTACAAAAAAATAGAAATTGTTATTGGAAAATAAATTAGTTCGCCAGTAATGCACCGAAAATACATAGTCAGAAGCATTTCAATGTAAATTTTTATGAAATGTTTATGAAAACAACGAAATCTTTTGCAACTGTGTTACAACACTATCAACACTAACAACAACAACGACAACAACAACAGCAGCAGCAACAACAACAACAACAACAACCTACAACAACAACACATCAACTTAACGCCATAAATAACGCAGCTTCGTTGTGGAAGAAATATTCAGACACATATTCATGTAAACAGAATTTTGAAGCTTCCACGAGCACACTCACAAACACACGTACACTCACACACACGTACACACACATGCACATACGCTCGCAGGGATGAAAAAGTATCCACCCAAAAAGATGTCATTTCCTTTTGTTGGATACAATTTAATGCATACATACAACACACATTAGCATGAGGGCATAAAAAAAATGAAATGCATGTTGTATAGTTGAAATTGTATTTTTATAAACAAAATGTACAACTTCTGTATAATCGTATACAAAAGTTTGTATATTTTCCGTTTCAATATATACACACTACGGCATATATAAAACATTCGCGTACACATAAACATCATTTCGCATAAGATTTTTTTTTCACGATTTTGTATACACATAAACATCTCTTATTTGTATACATTATACATTTTTTGTACACTCATAAGCACCATTTGTACACATTTGTACAACCTTTGTATTGGAGACGCACCGACATTCGGCTTCGGTCAATTTGCGTTAAAACCATCACTCTTTTAGAATTTCAGAACAATAATTTAAATTTAATTGTTAAATATTATTAGTGGGAAATTTATTTTGACATCATGGCTGTTGAAACATCTGGATTTAGTGGATCGACTATTCGGCAAGTTACTCAGTATCCACTATTCACCGAAATTCACTATTTGGCGCATCTCTACTACAGAGATGTATGCCCACAGACATAATTTGTTTGTATTCATACAACCTTTTACCACCTTCTGTATGCATTTATACAACTTGTATGCCCATAAACATCATTTGTATGCATTTATACAACTTTTTAGTCATACAAATCGTATACAATCTGAAAAGCGCGCGACAAACAAACTCTTTGTATGTTGGCGATGTCATTGTATAAAATATTCATGGCGTACATTTTTTAGGTGGCTGCCTATTTTTTGTTTTCTTGTTCACATGAATGTACGTACATCAGTGTATGTGTGCATGTGTGTACGTGTCTACGAATTTGTATATATATATATATATATATATATATATATAATATATATATATATATATATGTGTGTGTGTGTGTGTGTGTGTGTATGTGTATGTATGTTATATATATTGCATATCTTATACAGTTGTGTATGAATTCATCCGAATTGTTGTTGTTGCCAACAATTCGGTAGAATTCATACAATACTGTGTATATATGTGTAGTGTATGTTTGTGTGTGTTTGTGTATAATTCATGATTTAACTCATAAAGATATATGCAGGGCCGATGAAATAATAATGATGATGTGTGACAACGATGATGACGACGACAACGATGATGATGAAGATGACGATGATGATGATGGCGATGAGGATGAAAATTTATTGATAGAAGTAATTTATATTTCTAGTTGAATTAAAAAATATTTTTGCAAAAAAAATTTTAACCTTTTTCCTGACCAACAACATCATCATTCACATAACAATCTGCATAATCATTATCACCATCAACCATCCAACAAACCATCCAACTGACTAACCAGCTAAACAACAAACCAATCAACCAACCAACCAGTCAACCAATCAACCAAACAACCAAGCAGCAATAAAGCAATCATTCTAGAGCAATTAAAGAGTCATCAACCCTTAATTAAATTTTTTCATTTTGTCAACCGTGAAAACAACATGCTCTCTTACATGCATCCATCTTGTTGTTGCTGCTGTTTCCGAGGCTGTTGCTGCTGCAATAGATGATGAGGATGATGAAAAAGAAGATGATGATGTTAAAACAATGTCTGCAAAAAATGAAGTCAGTAGTTTAACTACTGATAAATTCTCATTAATCAGAAACTGTTCAAAATTTAATTGCTGATAATGCCGTATGGTGATGATGATGGTGATGAAGATGATGATAGTGATGAAGATGATGATGGTGGCGATATTGTTTCTGTATTGGTGATGATGATGACAATGTTGTTATCTTTACCGTGTTGACGTTGTTGTTTTATTGTTGTTGTTTGTTGTTGTTTTTTGTGATTGCTATTATAGTTAATTTCATGGTTGACTTTTAGGCAAAGACATCAACACTAATAACATTAAAAACTTGCAAGCAAAGACATTAATAACAATAAAAACAAGAAATGACTGTTACATTAATAACATCAAAAACTTAAATGACATCACTAACTTTAAAAACACCTCAAACAGACAGGCAAAGACATCAGTACTAATAGTATCTCATTAATTACTCCCCAAGCTGACAGCATCACATTAATAACATTACAAACTAGCCAAGACATCACAAACAAGCCATGACATCACAAATAGTAGCAAAGACATCAATAACTCCGCAAATAGCAGCAATGACATCAAAATTTGGCCTGCACCGACCGACAATAACAATAGAGTCCATTCGGGGTATTGATATAATACGTAAGAGAAACCTTTCATTATCCCCCAGTCTTTATGAATATTATTATTTTTGCTGTTGTTTTTATGATTATTATTATTACTATTATTATTATTATTATTATTATTATTATTAGATTCATTACCAATTAGTTTTTGATAGTACCGTGCAAGAATCATCATCAATGGAAGACGCATTAACGTGGAAAATATGAAAAAAAAAGTTAAACGGAAGATAAGAAAAATATTAAGAAGGAGAAAAAAAAAGATAAAAAAAGAGATTGAAAGAATGAAAGAGAAAAATAGAGAGAGAGAGAGAGAAAAAAAAACGCAGAGAAAACAGAGTAAAACAAAGAAACAAAGAAAGATAGAGAAAAAGAAGGTGGGAAAAATTCAGAGAAAGGAGTGAGTAGGAATGAAAAGATCAAAAAAAATGAAAAAGATGAAGAGAGATATGTATAGAAAGAGAGAGGAGGGAAAGAAAGTAGAAATAATAGTAGGAAGCAAAAAATGCGAAGAGAGTTATGTGTATCACGTTGAGAGCTGGTGTACAAAGACAGTTTGAATAATCACACTGATGTTATGAATGTTGTCACCGTTGTCTGTGTTGATGTTGTTGTTTTTGTTGCTATCTTTGTTGATGCTTTTTTGTTGTTGATGTTGCTACTATTGTAGATTTAATCGTTATTGTTGTTGTTGTTATAAATGTTGTGTCGTTGTTCTTGTGTTTGTTGATGTTGTTAATGGCGTTGTTGATATGTACGTTGCCATTTGTTTTTGATGCTATTGATGTTGTTGTAATATTTTTCGAATGTTGTTTTTTGTAATGTTGTTATTAACGTTTTTTGTTTGGAAATATATCTATCTCCATTCCACTAATTTTGTTATTGCTGTTGTTGTTGTTGTTATTGTGGCTGTTGTTTAAAGAATGTCATTTCATTGATTTTTGCTCGAGTCACGCATTAAATTTGGTTAATGTTATCAATGTGGCTATACAAACTATCAGTGTGGTGTTGTTTGTTTGTGTTACTTTATCTTGTTGTTGTTGTGATGATTAGTTGTTGTTGTCGTTTCTGTGTTATTTTTGTTGATACTGTTTTTATTTTCTTGTTTGTGGATGTATACTGGAAGTATAGATGGGGCTAATTCGCTGAAAATTATGAAATTATTTATTAATTTATAATTATTTATTTATTATTATAATTATAATTTCATAATTAATTTATGAAAAAAGACAAACGTTTGTGTGTGGGTAAAGTCATTGGGCTCTAGTATTTTGGCAATGTCATTGTTTTAAATTTAGTAACGTTTTAGTAACTTTACTAGAATGTACTATAACATAAATTTAAATAATGGAAATTTAATAAAAAGATAATATTTAAAATTTAAAAAAATAACTCACCAAAACGAAAATGTTCTACCATATGTCGCTTTTATTCATTTCCTATTTGTGATTAAACATTTGAAACAATGTTTGTTGTTTTTAATAATATTATTATTAGTATTATTGGATAATACTTTTAGTAGTATTAGTAGTATTAGTAGTAGTAGTAGTAGTAGTAGTAGTAGTAGTAGTAGTAGTAGTAGTAGTAGTAGTAGTAGTAGTAGTAGTAGTAGTAGCAGTAGCAGTAGTAGTAGTAGTATTAGTAGTAGTAGCAGTAGCAGTAGTAGTTGTAGTAGATGAAGTAGCAGTAGTGGCAGAAGTAGTAGGATGAAATATTACTTTCAAGCTATTTATGAAGCCTTTGGGGAAAAAAAACATAAAATTAATCAGATATATAATTATTTGAAAAAAATTAATTAATTAATTAATTTGTATATTTAACAAATATTTCACTAACGTTCATTGCAACAGTCTTTTCATTTTATTTTGAACAATAAACGAATTTATTTATTCATGAATTCAAATAAAACTCATAGTTTTATTTTTCAATTATATTTTTTAACTTCATTTAAATAATAATTATTATTAATGATAATAAATTATATAATTATTAATTTGTAATTTTCAAGTTTTGTAATGTAATTACAGCATATTAATAGTACGTCTTTCGCTTATATTTTCCACGCTAACAACCTTGAAATAAAATTTTTTTCAAAATTTCAATTAATAATAGTTAAATAATTTAAAATACATTTTTAAATAATAATTATTAATCTATTTATTTATTCATTGCGTTTAGTAAATAATTTATTTGTTAATTTTATTTTATTCAAATTAATAACGTATCTCTTGTGTTATTATTACTATTTATTTTCAACTGGTAATTAAATTAATTAATTAATTTTAAATCATTTTTTATCCATTATCACACACATTTTGATCCTCATGTAATCATAAATAGTTCAATATCTCCATCGTCATCATCACTAACGTGACAGTCATCATCGTCATCATCATCATCATCATCGTCGTCATCATCATCATTATCACAGTTGTTATTATCATCTTCATCATTGTTGATATTTTCAGCGCTCTCACCATATACATTAACATCATCATAATCATCACTTCAAT